>NW_009260227.1:825254-830213 GCF_000687185.1 Egretta garzetta | reverse complement strand
TCAAACATCTACTGACTGTGGATCCACCAGCTTTCTGCCCTCCTCTGAAGCTCTCACGCAACGCCAGCACCGCCTGAGTGCACTTCTAGAGTTACGAAGATCCCATCTGTCACACCTTTAAATAATTGGCTGATCGTTACGAATTCATTCGGTATTCATTGTGATAATGTTAATCAAGATGAATTAATAGAGTCCTCATACTGTACGTGCTCCCCGGGGAATTCCGCCACCGTTTAGAAATTAATTAATGGACCTATAATTTTAGTGGTGCTGCCCATGCAATCACCGTTCTCGGCAGGCATGAAGCAGGTACCCGATCGCAGGATGTCAGCGCAGGCCACAGAGTTAAACCATTACTGCTGATGTTCCTTCCCTGCCAACACTGGCTGAGATGTTCTAGGGGTCTGAAAGGAAAGCGGGTCTCCAGCTGCCGGAGCAAGGCTCCGGAGGCAATGCCAGGGAAATGGGGTGCTCCACATCTATCTACACCTGCATTTCTCCCACTGGGAAGCAAGTGCTGCTGCTGAAGACATGGGAGACTTCATGGCTTCTTTTTAGTCACCCAAGGCGGGAGATTAGACTTTCCTCCCTCCGTTTCCTCCTCCTGCCACACCTATCCCGCGGGATCCAGCACGCTCCATGGCTCTGCCCACCTGCGAAGCAGCCAGGGCAACGCCAGCCCCCCGCACATGAAGCGCTGTGCCTGCACCGTACCGCTCACCTTTAAAGGCATTTTCTGGATGTCTCAATCTCTCCATTGAAGGCTTTCCCACCAAGCTGGAAATGACGCAAACGGACAAGAAAGACAGGAGTGAGGAAAGGGGTTGGGCAACCTTGCAACCACTCCATGACAATGGCTCCAAGGAGCAGCTTTTCTTTGTCACCGAGGAATCCTCTATCAAACACCTATTGTTTTGGGTGAGTGTGGGGATGGGGCCACGAGCACCCCAAGCTCTGCCCAGCCATGTTCCTTGGAGGCTCCAGCCATGCATCGTGTTCCTATCAAAAGCAACGCGTTACCATCTTTTCTCCTCCCTCCAAGCCCGTGCTCTCTCCAGCTACGTTTCTGCCTACAGCCCCACCTGGCAGAGCCGCTGCCCCCTGTGCAACCCATCCTTACTTGGGCCAGGAAGCTTTGTTTCCGAGCACCAAAGGATTACACTCTGCGGAGCCGGGGAGGTCCCCTGGGTGCCCCGGCCTCCCAGCCCATGGCAATCCCTCCACACCACGAGCAGAGGCTCTGCGCATCATGGGTGACCCCCTAAACCAAGCATGGTGGGGTCTGCTCGACACTCGGTGCAGCTCCCTGTTTAATGAATGCTCTGGACAAGACTTCAGAGCTCTTCAAAGCGAGCTGGGCTGGAGCGCTGCTCGCCGCAGCCCGAGCCACGGGGCAGAGGGATGGGTTTATTTGGCCGGGCAGGGAGGCACGTGTGGCTCTGAAGATCATAGAATCATAGAATGTTTTGGGTGGGAAGGGACCCCTAGAGCTCACCCAGCACAACCCCCCTGCAGGAGCAGGGACACCTTTAACCACAGCAGGTTGCTTACAGCCCCGGCCAACCTGACCTGGAATGTTCCCAGGGATGGGGCCTCCACCACCTCTCTGGGCAACCCCTGCCAGGGTTTCACCACCCTCACTGGAAAGAATTTCTTCCTTAGATCCAGCCTAAACCTACCCTGCTTCCGTTTAAAGCCATCCCCCCTTGTCCTGTCCCAGCTGGCCCTACTAAAAAGCTTGTCCCCCCCTTTCCTCTGGGCCCCCTTTAAGCCCTGAGCGGCCGCACTCAGCTCTGCCCGCAGCCTTCTCTTCTCCAGGCTCAACACCCCCAACTCTCCCAGCCTGGCCTCACAGCAGAGGGGCTCCAGCCCTCGGAGCATTTTAGTAGCCCTAGATGTAAGGGGAGATGGCAGCAGAGAACTGAGCAGCACCACGGGGTCATTTTCACATCATGTCTGGTAAAAGCCTGTTTCTGCCAGCAGTTTAAAACACATGCAGTCAGCATTTAAAAAGAGCATTTAGAAGAGGCACTGCCAGGGAGTTTTAGATCCTAAATCTAAATTCCAGTAAGGGGAGGGATCTCTTTTTACGAGACCGAATTTCTTTTATCCTCCCAATGAGAAAAAAACTCGTTATTGCTACTGCTAGGGAATGCAACTGAGTTGGAACAGCCGGTGCTCGGCGCCGGTGCCCGAGCCGTGGCCGCTGATGAGGAGGACGCCAATTCACGGAGTCTCCCTGCCCGTCCCGAGCGAGGTGTGCGCTACAAACAGCACGCGGCTGGGACACACGCAGGACCCCGGCAGCAGGGTGATTAGCACCCAGCGAATTAAACGTGATCTTTATCTCGCCAGTGCCCCCGCATCAGCTCCGGTTCTCCAGGATGCGACATCCCATGTTGCACGGAGAAAGAAGGGCCTGGCCCTGGTGGCAGCATTCGTCACCCAAAATGCTCTCGGCCCCGACAGCTTTCGCATCTCTGCTTGGTGGGGCCCTGCAGGGAAAGGGATGGGCTCGGGGTATCGGCCATCGCTGCGGACGGTGCGAAACGGGGAGCACAAGTTCCAGGGCAGCAAAGAACCCGGCGAGCGCTGTCAGCTTTCCTTGCCCCCCTGCTCCCCAGTGCTGTGCTCGGTGCCTCTGGGCGCTGGCTCATTTATAACGTTCAGCCATCCCATCATCCGGGTACCATTCTGGGATCTAACACCATTCCGGAGCCTGTAAGAGGCCCTGGCTGTGGCGCAAAAGCAAAATATATAACTGAGACAGGCACATTTTTGGCAGCCCGGCGCAGGCAGCCCTTGGCAGGGCTCGTGCTGGCTCTGGTGCACATGGCGCTGCCACGGTGCCAACAGGCAGGAGCCTGCTGGAGCCTCCCAACGAAGCAAAGGTACCTGCAGCACCCATGGGTGCCCAGGCCAGGCGCTCTCGTGCCTCACCTTCTCTCTTCATCCCCATGGCAAGACACTTCTGGTAGCGGCAGTACTGGCAGCGGTTGCGCTGGCGCTTGTCGATCAGGCAGTCCTTGTTGTCACGGCAGGTGTAGGTCAGGTCTTTCCGCACCGTGCGCTTGAAGAAGCCTTTGCAGCCCTCGCAGCTGTACACCCCATAATGTTTACCTGCAGGGGGGGGTTGGGATGCAACTCGGGTTAAAAGGATTCGCTGCGTGTCCCGGGTGCCCCCCTTTGCTCTCCCCCTTCACCATAAAGACCGTCAGCTTTTCCCGGGGCCTCTCCCAGCTGTGCCTGGGGGAAGCAGAGGTTTCTCGGAGCCGTGAGCAGGAGCTCAAGAGCAGCGGCTTCGCCTTGACGTCCATAAAATCAGGATGCCTTCCGCTGGCTACAACCTGCCTTATATCAAGGAGAACCCCTTGCCATTTCTTAGCCAAACATCAGGGGTGAGGCAGCGCAGCAGTGAAACAAGGGGGAACCCCCCTGTACCCTCTGAAATTCATCAGACCCCCCATGCCAGACACAGGACCCAGCCTGCTCTGCCCCACGCTCCCACCCTCCTCTTCCAGCCTGGGAGCCCGACAGGCGCAGGACGTGTCCCTCAGGACCTCACAAACCAGGCCACCAGAGCACTTCTGGCGCAGAAAGCTTTTAAACCAGCAGGAGAATAAAGGGAATTAGCACATCTTTATCTCCCAGGAGGGGAGAGGCTCCAAGCCAAGCACAGCTTTTTATCGGGCGCTATGTGACAATTCCACTATGGATCACGGGACGGGTAGAGAGGGGGACACTCACTAACACCTCCGACTTCCGAAGGGGCCGCGCTGCTCGGGGCTGAGGAGGTAACGCCACTGCTAAGCAGAGACCTGGGGTCCCCTGGCTTGGGTCAGAGCCCACCCCAGACCAGACGGGTTGGGGAAGGCTGGTCACCGAGGGACTTTTAGTCCCCTCTTCCGAGGGCACGGGCGGCTCCTCTCCCAGTGGAGAGTCCCTGCAGGAGCTCGCTGTGCTGGGGAACCGTGCAAACCCTCACCACCCTCTCCCAGGGCATCTCCAGAGCCTCTCCCGGGGCAGGCACCAGCCTTACCTGAAGATCTGTCCCCACAGATGGCACATATGTGCTTGGTGAAGGAGGCCATCGTTCCTGAGGGATGTGCTGGCACTTTGAGGACTCCATTGAGTCCCAGGGGTGGCTTAATGTCCTCTGAGCTGCTGACAGGGTTCATGGGCGAGTTGAGCTGTCGAGACAGAAGCACGGTGCTCAGCGGGAACGCGGGGCACGCGGATGCGGGGCTGAGCCAGCTCCGCAGCAGGGCTGGCACTCAGACACGGGGCAGGAGTGCCAGGCAGGGGACAAGCTTCCAATGGGGACACACACTGCTTAAAACCCCCACCCCCAAAGCTGAACCCAGAGGATTTGAGCATGTGTGTCCAGTGACCGAAGGCACAAGCGCTCATCTGCTGCCCCAGCACAAAAGCCGGTGCAGCTCTAAGCTGGCAGGGGGATGCCACCGGCTCTCGCTGCCAGCACCAGGACAGCAGGAGCAGGACACAGCAAGTGCCCCGTGTGCCACCAGGAGCCACGCAGGGCTGACACCGCCCGCCCCACCAAGGATCATAGCATCACAGAATGTTTTGGGCTGGAAGGCACCCCCAGAGGTCACCCAGCCCAACCCCCCTGCAGGAGCAGGGACACCTTGAACCACAGCAGGTTGCTCACAGCCCCGGCCAACCTGGCCTGGAATGTTCCCAGGGATGGGGCCTCCACCCCCTCTCTGGGCAACCCCTGCCAGGGTTTCACCACCCTCACTGGAAAGAATTTCTTCCTTAGATCCAGCCTAAACCTACCCTGCTTCTTGTCCTGTCCCAGCTAGCCCTACTAAAACGCTTGTCCCCCCCTTTCCTCTGGGCCCCCTTGAAGCCCTGAGCGGCCGCACTCAGCCCTGCCCGCAGCCTTCTCTTCTCCAGGCTGAACACCCCCAACTCTCCCAGCCTGGCCTCACAGCA
>NW_009260227.1:819635-825095 GCF_000687185.1 Egretta garzetta | reverse complement strand
CCGACCCAGGGGCAGGACCTTGCACTTGGCCTTGTTGAACCTCATGAGGTTCACACAGCCCCCACCTCTCCAGCCTGTCCAGGTAAGGATGCTCCTGCATGATTTAAGGGGAAGGCGAGTTCCTCCTGCACTGCCAGCCCCCGGCCCACAGCACAGCCCCGGCATGGCCCCCATGGCCAGGCGCTCACAAGCCACCCAGGTTCACGCCGTTCGGGATGCAGAGCAGGGAAGATGATTTGCAGCGATGGTTCGTGGGAGAGCTGCTGGCTGGGAGCGAGCACTTGCACGGATGATGAAGGCCAGGACACTCGCACTTTAGCTCTGCAATTTATAGACATCCTTTCAGCATTATCTCTCCAAAGGAAAGCTTCACAGAAAATAAATAGATCCCAGATGCAATGGGGCCTGGCTTTCCAGAGCTGGCTTGGGCGGGACACTTCTCTGCGACTTCCAGCCTTCCAGCAGCCTGGCCATATGCCTCTCCTGCCCTCCCCAGTGAGCTCGTTCCCCAGCAGTCGGCGAAGAAAGTGGAGAATTGGGTGGAAGCTGGGTGCTGGCACGGCCCTGTGGCACTGGTATTGAGTGAAGGATTCCCGAGCTGATTCCCACATCACCCTGTGCAGCAGGGCACGGCTGTTACTCCTCCAAGCACAGAGAGAAACTGAGGCATGGAGATGTAGGACTGACCCATCTTGATAAGGGAGATGGCAACCCAGCACAGGGCGGGTTCGAGGAGGTCCAGGGCTGGACGGGGAGCCAGGCTCCATCAGCTCGGGCTGCGGCACCGGCCAGGACTGCTGTGGCTGTGCTCCTGAGGACCAGCCCACCAGGGACTGTCACAGAGCCTCCATCCCTGCCAACTTCTAAATCCAGGTTGGATACGCAGGATTTGTGCTTTGGTTTGTTGTGCTTCTCTATCCTAACAGAGATACTCAGCAATTGCACTTGTCACAAATTAATTCAGGGAAGTCCCAGGGCTTGTGATCTGTCAGTTGGAAGAGTGCAGCCATTCCTCTGGCTTTAAAGTCTCCAGGCTGGTGGGGAATATTTGGCAGGCAGATGACTAATAACTGCAGAACAGAGCAAGGTAAACCCACCCTGGAGAAATGTGATGGATCTGCCTCCCTCTCCCACCCTGCCTGTGCCAGCTGATGAAGCAAAGGCAGCCAGGACCTGGTGCCGCAGAGGGATACGCTCCTGGGCTTTAGCTGCCATTCGGTTATGCTGCGATAGGGCAGAGAGGGGAGGGACAAGCAGGTCCCCAGGCAGGAGCATCTCTCTTTGGGATCTGCGGGTCCCCAGGCAGGAGCATCTCTCTTTGGGATCTGCGGGGCCCCAGGCAGGAGCGCCTCTCTGTGCGACCCCTGTGAGCTGGGGGTGCCAGCACTGCTGTGGCACATCCCTCCATGACTTTGGGGTCACCAGCTCCAGCAATTCCTCCCACTGCACTTTCTGGGAAAAAAAGGCATTTCCCAGGTGCAGCTGGTGGCTATGGCTCGTGTCACGCTGCGTCACCAGCCGCTGCCACATGGGAACAAGGGCAGAGGCCATTGGCTGCCTGCTGAAGATAAGCCTTTTGCTGCCGGCAGCCCACAGAGTCCACCCAAGCAGCCCCCTGAGAGCATCTGGGGGGACGATGGGCAGAGCAAGACGGGGCAAGTGCTGGTCCCTGCCCGGGAGGGTGGGGGGTCCCACCGCCCTCCGCAGCCCCATGCATCAGCAAAATGCCCTGGTCCGAGCTGAGTCAGCCCTGGGCTGGGGTGGGGGAAGTCATGGGTTCCTCTTGCTGTGCTGGCCCAAAACCTCAGCGGAGGTACCACGTGCACCCCAGGGTTCCCACACCGCCCTGGCGCCTGCCCCGTGCCTTCCCCTCCCCGCTGGCGGCCACCGAGCAAAACCAGCAGCACGTGCAGGCAGGGAGGAGGCAGGGAGGGAGGCAGCAGCCTTGTCCAGCACTTCTGCTCCAGGACAGGACAACCCCTGCTCAGCCAGCAAGCGGGGACAAGGGAGGAACCAGTGCCCTGCTTCCCCAGTGCTGCTGGGACTCCTCGGCTCCTCTCCCTTCCCTGTCCAGTTCATTGCACCAGGGACCAAATTCCAGCCCTTCTGGCAAGCAGAGCTTTATTCCTCCTCCCATCCAAAAAAAAACAACCAACCTTCTCCAGTCCCCCAGGCACCCTTACAAAAAGCATTGTGCAAAGGCAGAGAGCAGCTCTGGAAAAGCCTAATCCCACGTCTGATCTCTCCCTGCTCGCCCCCCGGGCTGATGCCAGGGATGCCTGGGGCGGCTGCGCCGGCACAGCCCTGCGAACCACGTGAGAAGTCCCTCCCCTGCAGCTCTTACTGAAAATCCTGCGCTTTTTTCCCTGTTTTCCCAGAATTTTTAGGTAAGACGGTTTAAATACGTGTTAAATCCCAGTAAGCAGCAGAGCTGCTGGGTCTAGCCTCCTGGTGCAGCCAGGACCTTGCTCACCATTGCAAACTACCCCGGCTTTCAGCCAGCTCCTGCCCCGCACACCTCACCCCCACCCAGCTCAGCACCAGCATCCCCTCCCTGAGGGCGCCTGGGGGCTCCCTGGGTGCTGGGACCCCGCAGTGGGGCACCTTGCCTCATGCCCTGATTTTGGGGCTGTGTTTGGAAGCCATGCGAGGTCCCGAAAAGTGCACAGTGCTGGAGGGAGGGCGCCGGGAGCGCTCTGAGCATCCTCCAGCACTGGCACTGAGGGCTGCTGGCTCCTTGCCTCCGCCGGACCAAATGGGAGAAGGAAAGCACCCTGGCTTTTGGGAGCCTGCCGGCTCCTTCCCAGCCCGGTGCTGGCAGGAGCTGGGGCGGAGGGGACCCACCCCGCGGGACCCACCGCACCTTGCACGCCCCGTGCCCTTCTGCTCCGCTGGCTTTACAGAGGCGACGAGGCATGGCCTGATGGCAAGTGGCATCTGCCATCTGATTCAAACCACCTTCCATCAGTGCCATCCCCGTCCGGCGACGGGGGCCTCACGCCTCATTACCCCCGGCGCTTTGCCGACCGGTGCCGTGGCGCGGGGGGTCCCCTCCGAGCATCGGCCCCGCTGCCTGCCTGCACCCTCCTCCTCCTCCCACACTCCTCCGCCAGCCCAGGTAGGCGCCTCTGCCCGCTGCGGGGACAGGGACGGGGACAGGGACCTAATGCGCCCAGACAGGGAACAGATGGCAGGGCCCATTAGGCTGAAGCCCTCCTAACTGTCACCTCTAGGAAAACCACTTAGGACAAAGGACGGGCGCGCTCGCACCACGCGGAGGGGGCTGGAGCCGCGGTGCTAGCGCCGCTCCAGCACCATCTGATCACGCTCTCAATTCCCCTTCCTGCCCTGTGGCAGGGCTTTATTTTGGTTCCCCTGGCTCACCGGGGTCCTAAAGCAAACCACGCCTTACAATTGACGCCGAGGATGCATCCATCGCCCCTTCTCCGCTTCCTCCCCGGCTTGTGGCTCACCCCCACGTTGCTTCACATCCCCCCTTCCCGCTCCTTCCCCACCGTTTTGGTGCTCTCGCTGCTAATTTTGCTCCGGCCGCCTGTTCCCAAGGCGCCGTTTCAGTTCCCCTTCCCTCGGCCACGGGACGGGGGGCAGCACGTCCACCCCTCTCATCTCCCGCACCGGGGAGCGGGACCCGGCTGGACAGAGCCGCGCGGGGCTGCGGGGTCCCCACACATCTAGGGGGGGCACACGGGCTGGATCCTGCATGGCAGAAGCCACCAAAAGGCGAATAAAGCTGCGCCTCTCCGGCTGGCACGGGGATGCTGGGTGCTGGGGAAGCTGCCTGGGGGTCCCTGGGGATGGGACTCGGGACAGCACAGCCCTCCCCAGCCCTGGGTAGAAAGAACTGTTCTCTCTGGAAATAAATCAGGCCAATATTTAAAAATAAAGGTGAAGGCAGGTGCTTGACTCCCGGAGAGGGCCTGGAATAAATACACCCGCAGCAAGTGGCAGGTGGTGGCCAATTCCTTAATCTGCCCTTTTGCTAAACATGCGCGGTGTGAGCGGCCAGCAACAGGTGGCGGGGGCTGGCCAGCGCGCCCCGGCCTCGCTATTTTTAAAAAGAGCTTATCTCCCCATAGCTGGAGGTTTTCTACATCATCTTCAGCCAGCCAACGCCAGCCCTTCCCCTGCGAGGAGAAAGGGGCAGCGGGCAGGGGACCCCTCGGCGTGTATCATGGGGACGGCGACCTGGCCCCGGAGGGGACGTGCCAGTCCCCAGGGAGGGGACAGGAGTGCCTGGGTGAAAAAGCACGGGGTGCGGAGAGTCCTGGGGTGGTTCTGGCCCCTGCCAGAGCAACACCAGCCCCCAGGCGACCCAGGGGTAGTCACTGCTCCCCTCTCACCCCCAGCCTAGGAAGGGACAGGGCAGGACCGGAGGGAAGAGGCGACGGGAGGAGATGGATAGGGGTACTCCGGCCGTGCTGGTCCCCCATTGCCCACCCAGGGCAGCCCAGCGCTGGCCAGCGGAGCGGGATGCCTCCAGCTTAGTTTCCCCCTTGGGCTTCTGCTTTTTGCCACCCTTCGGCGCCTGCCTGCAATGGAGTTTATCTCCCTGTGCCTGCCTGGCCAGCGCAGCCTCCTGCGAGCTGGGGCTTGCAGTGGGGAGACCAGAGCTGGGTCTGGATGGGGAACCCATGGAGGTGGCTTCTCCCCAGCTAAACAGGCAGCAGCGACATCCCCGCCACCTTCTCCTTACCTGCGGGCTGCTGGTGCCGAATCCCAGGCTGGGGGTGGAGGGGACGGACATCGAGTGTGGGCCCATGGGGGAGCTGATGACAGAGAACGGAGGTCCCATGCCGTTGATGGGCGAGCTCAGGGTGCTGATGGGCGAGTGGAGCTGGCCCGGGGAGCCCAGTGAGGAGCCGATGCCCGGCCCGATGGATGGGTGGAGGGATGGGGTGGCCATGGGCCCCCGGCTCGTGGGCGAGTTCAGGGATGTGGAATTTACTTGGTTGGAGAAATCTGTAAGAGAGGAAAGAGAGAAACAGGTCTGAGTCTAGGACAGGCTCTGGCACATCACCACAGCGAGCCCTGAGCAGCAGCCCCCCCGCTCCTCGTCCTGCCCAGGGGCCGCTTTTCAACCTGCCCCCGAAATTCCCAATGCATCCTCCATCTTTCAAAACCCCCTTCTGGTGGAGTACCTGCACCGGCGTTAAGACAGGCACGGGGAGCATTTCCACCTCGAGCGCCAGCCATCACCGCCCCCCTCCATCTCGCTCACCCACTGCCCCCCAGCCCCAAACCCTGCTGCCGAGGCTGATGCACGAGCAGAAACCCCACTGCGGGAGGGGACAGATGCCCCCCATGCTGCAGGATCGCTCAGATTTATCACAGCATCGCAAGGCCAGGCCACGCGTGGGGAGCATGGAGGGGCTGCGTGCCCGGCGGCGCCCACCCGCTGCGGCGGCGGGGAGGGAGGGGAGGGGGGTTTGGCGGCGAGAG
>NW_009260227.1:812889-819315 GCF_000687185.1 Egretta garzetta | reverse complement strand
CCCCAGTTCACACCAGCAAACACAGGCCCAGAGAGGGGGAGGCATGCCATTGCTGCACCCAGCATCCCATCACTGCACCCAAAGTCCCATCACTGCACCCAGAGTCCCATCACTGCACCCAAAGTCCCATCGCTGCACCCAGCATCCCATCGCTGCACCCAGAGTCCCATCGCTGTACCCAGCATCACGCTGTGCACCCTACGTGGTCGCACCTCCTGCCCTGGCACCTTCTTTCCAGCCTTGATGCATTCAGCCCCATCCCCGCCTCGCGAGCGTGCCGGTGGGGCACAGAGACCCCCAAAGGTTTCCCCGCGCAGAGGCATGGGCAGCCGTGCTGTCCTGGCGCCCAGGGCACGTCCCCCCACGCAGCCCAGCCGCCCCCAGCACGCCTCCGACGCGCCTTCCCCGCTGTGGGCATAACAGGATTACACACGCCACGGGAGAGGCTCGCTCCCTGCACGGTAATTCCTTAAAACTCCCAGACAAAAGCCAGAAGCAGGATTGGGGACGTTGCCAGCCCCCTCTGCACGGGTGTCCTGTCTGGGGCAGGCGGAGGGGACACGTGCCCAGAGCCTGTGTTCCAGCCAGGTGCCACCACCAATGCCGAAATGAGCCCATGTGTCAGCATCCCTGGCCCTGGCGGGCGGCTCTGTGGCCACGGCAGAGCGGAGCATCCCTGTCCCTCAGGGGCTGCCCTCGCATGGGCTCTCGCAGGATGTTGATAGAAAACAACCGCCGGCCACCACGTCACCCGTGGCCGAGTGACGTGCGGGCAGCACAACAGGAACCCCGGGAAATTGTTTCAGGCTCCAGGGTCTGCTCCTGGGGTGTAGCACAGTGGGACCCTGCTTCCCAGCTCTCTGCTTTTTGGTGCCTTTCAAGGCAGGGGCTGGGCGCTGGGATGTGCCCTGGGGATCTGGGATCTGGGCTGAGCCCCTGCTGCCATCCCGGGTACAAGGGGAAAGGTGGGAGCTCATTCTGCAGCAGCCGTGTCCCTGGGTACGGGGTCTCAGCCAGGACCCCCTCAACCACCCGTTAGCCAAGGTGATGGATGGACACCATCCAAGGATGCGCTTGGCCAGGGGAAACAGGCACTTGACCTGCCGGCAAACGGAAGGCAGCGAAGCACAGTCCTTCCTTTTAAAAGTTCCTAAATATTTAAGGCAGGAGAGGTCACAGGCAGGTTACTGGCAATGGGCCTGTGCCTACTCAAGCATGTCAGAAAGCACAGCACGTGGGGGGCCGGCACCTCTCCCAAAATACCCATCCCCTGGGTACCACGGGAGCGCCCCATCCCCGGGCGTCCCGCGCCTCCGGGCCGGCTCCCCTCACCCATCCTGTTTACACACTTTGCTTTCCCAGCAGACACGATCCCCGGCACCCAGCAAGGAACTGGGTGTGTGTGGTAGGGCTGGTCTGGAGAAAATAATTCAGCCAACAACAAAAAAGAAGGAAAGGAGGCGAGAGGAGGAGTAACCTTGCATTGAACGGGCCGGTCATAGAATCATAGAATCACAGAATGGTTTGGCTTGGAAGGGACCCCTAGAGGTCACCCAGCCCAACCCCCCTGCAGGAGCAGGGACACCTTGAACCACAACAGGTTGCTCACAGCCCCGGCCAACCTGGCCTGGAATGTTCCCAGGGATGGGGCCTCCACCCCCTCTCAGGGCAACCCCTGCCAGGGTTTCACCACCCTCAGGGTAAAGAATTTCTTCCTTAGATCCAGTCTAAACCTGCCCTTTTCGGCCGCACTCAGCTCTGCCCGCAGCCTTCTCTTCTCCAGGCTGAACACCCCCAACTCTCCCAGCCTGGCCTCAGAGCAGAGGGGCTCCAGCCCTCGGAGCATTTTAGTAGCCCTCCTCTGGCCCCGCTCCCACAGGTCCATGTCCTCCTTGTGCTGAGGGCTCCAGAGCTGGACACAGGGCTCCAGGTGAGTATATGTAGGCATGGACACGCGTTTGGGTGTGTTTTCACCCAAAACCCTTGGCCAGACGCTCTGAAATCTGAACCAGACCTGAACTTCTCCAGAGCATCATGCCTCAAAGCCCGCGTCAAAGCAACCCCTTGGACACCAGGAAGTTTCTACTCCTTATCCAAATGCAGCCCAAAACCCCGCTGTAAGAGCGGCCGCAATGGGAAACGTTTACCTCCAACTGACTGGCAAATATGGAAAAGGGTTTGGCTTTTTTTTCCTTTGGAAAATCAGGAGTCCACCTTGGGCAACTCGGCGCAGATGCCACCAGCCCCCAGCTCGAGGGGGAACGCTCCCAGTGGGAAAGATGCCTTCAGGGAAAAGAATGACTCGAGGCAGAGAGATGGGGATCCAGAGCTGGACATGAGAACTCCACCCTCTCCTCTCATCACAAGCATCCCACAGGGCCTTGAATGCTAAAGGAGCGCTAGGAAAAAATGAATTTAAAACCTAAAAAAGCCTAGATTGAGCGAATATCCTTATTAGAAATAAATAAACCCCCAAACCTATGGATACGACTTGGACTGCAGCGAACGGGGGAGGTATTTTCCCAGATGCATTTTCAGTTCAAGCAGTGTGAGACCATTCATTCTTCTTGCGTAGTTTTGCTGTTTAAAGCCGTTGTGTGTGACTATCTCTTGACCAAAATAAACTCTGTGCCTGTTACTAAATCAAAAAAAAAATAAAAAATAGTTCTCAAAGCATTTCCCCTCTTGCCGCACCCATAAATTGCAGCTTTTTTCTCTGTGTGTCCTTTGTTTAGACACAACGACCTCTATATATCTTATAAGATGCCCCATGGCAGTTGGGAGATCGGAAACAAGAGCTCTTCAGCAGCTAAAGAATTTGCAATGAAGCTCTTTTTCTTTCTCTAAACTACGGAACTTCAAGCCACAAAATTTGGATGGGAATTTTTCCCAAGGAATAAGACATTTCGGGCAGGGCTCCATGGAGTTATGTGGCTGTACGGAGCCGCGTGCGTGCTTCCAGCTCGCCGCCACCGCAGAGGAACAGGCTTCAGCTGAAACCATCGCATGGAGACCAGAGCCAGCGGGTTGTGATCTGGCCTCGAGATAAGAAGCCCGAGTCGTGTTTTTCTGGCACGGTGCTCATCGCTGCCCTTTCCCTCGGCAGATACCTGGCTTTGCAAGATCTCTTTCAGATGCCATCATCCCGGCTTCACGGGAGGGGAAACTGAGGTACGGGAAGAGGAACGGCCCCGGCGAGGCAGCCGACACGGATGGCACAAGGAGGGTGCAGGCTTCCATGTCCCTCACCAAGGTCACACGGGAAATCGGAGCCAAAGCTGGGAATAGATCCTGGGTATTGCAAGACCCAGGCTAGCACCTCGACTGCTGGATCGCTGTATTTTTTTCCCCCCCTGCCTCCTGGCTCCATGACAGACAGAGCTTTTTTTTTACTATTATTAATTTTCAGTAAGGGAAGAAAACATCTGTAAAAAACATTTGTCCCCATTCTCATCCGGCTGTACCAGACACTCAGACCAGTGCAGACAAGTACCAAATGTCCCCGGGCAGCTTCACTCCTATCTTCCATCCCCCTGGCATTCTTGGGGCCAACAGCAGAACCCTCCAGTTTGGACCAGCAAACCCCCATGTCTGGACGGGCAGGTTGGACCCCCTGGGAGCTGGGGTTGCTGAACGCATCCGACCAACTTTCCTGTTGCATTTTGTCATCCAGCACACGAGACTCTTCAGGTGTTGCTGCTTGGCCGGGGTACGTCTGCAGCAGCCCGACAGCTACCAACAGCTTTTGCTGATAGGGCACTATCAAGAAGGGCTGTGATTTTAACAATTCCAGACCACAAAATGTCCCAGAGCAGAAACAATTACAACGGCGAGAGGTGCTTTTTCCCAGGATAGCTCATTTGTACCAGAATAAACTGTACCAGCATAAGCTTTCGCCAGTATAATCTTCATTTATGCTTAAGAGGCTTTGCCAGTAAAACTACAGTGACCTAGCTCTGCTGGAAAACCTTTTCTTGCATATCCAGGGAGTTTACTCAGCAGCTCGGTGGCTCGGCAGTCTGCTTCTGAGAGAGGGGAAGTTAAAAAAAAAAAAACCACCAATACCTCAAGGCACAAACAGACTTTTCTGCAGCCGAGGAGGGTTGCAGATGCAGGACACAACCCCACAGCCTGTCCAAGTGGGATCAGAGGGGTCTGCAGGCACCCCACGTGTCCAGGGAACTGTCATGGTGCAAGCACCCAACGCGCCCAGCCCTGACGCCAGCCGAGATTTGGAAAGCTGCCCGCGCCCCCCTGCTTCCGCTTTTTTTTTTTCCTTTTTTTTTTTTTTCTCAGCACCTCTTCCTCCTTAATCAGAAAGCAGATCAATTCTGGGTATTAAACAGCAGGAAATTCTAAATTTGGGTTGCCACTCCCTTCCTTAAGTCAGCCCTCTGTGTTAGGGCTTTGCAGCACAGTGGGGCCACACTGGGAGGGCATCGGGACCAGCAGCTGAGATCAGGCTTTTGGAAATGTCCTCCTCCACTGCTTGCAGGTGTCACTTTGGTGTTGACCAGGTTCAAAACTCCGACGCCCATTTGGGCACGTAAATCTGCACGTAAATGCAGCGCACCGAGTGCTGAGAGCATTGTTCCTTCTTTCTGCGGGCAATGAGGTTCCCTAAATAAACTTGGTAGTGAAAATCACCGTCCACTTGCTCTCATTCCTCAAAAGTAGTACAGAAATCTCCTCGTGCGCTTCCCAGCCAAGGAACCTCACCTGATGGAGGTTTCCACCTCCCCTCCACCTTCCCCAGTGCCGCCAGCAGAGCAAACCCAAGGATGGGGGGCAAACAGCCCACCACCACCTACGGAGCGGGATGCTGAGAGCAACGGGCAGGCAGCAAATCTGGGCAGGACGCGAGGGCTTGACCGTAGTTTTCACGTGGAAATTGCCATGGGAATATAGTGACCACAAGAGGTCAGGTCCTCACTTTTGTCCCTGATCAAAAACCGGAGTGAACGGGGAGTGTGTTTACAGCGGATGAATTTAAACAGCCCCTGGCCTACAATCTTGGGTAAGTTTGCTCTCGATATACACCAGCTGAGAACGGACGCGAGGATGGAGCAAGAACTGCCTCTTCCCCTTCCAATGCCGGCTGCTGCCGTGGACCTGACGGTGTCCAGCTTGGGCAAACTCAGGGAGACGGCCTGCACGGTGCAGCGTGGCTGCTATCCCAGAAAACCACCCCTGGGTCCAAGAAACAGGCATCGTCTCGTGGCCCAAGCACATTAAACCGCATTTATAGCCCAGCGAGGAGAGGCAACCGATCCCCTTAAACCAGCCGGGCGCCAGGCACATGGCAGAGGCACCGCTGGGAACGGCCACCCCACGACATCAGAAGATGCAGCTGTATGTTATCCATACCTCCCTTCCGAGTCTTGCTGCCACAGCTATAGGCGAAAGGGTGCAGGAGCACCGGACCACAGTGCAATCGAGCGGGTTGGTCCTGCCTAGCTGCGATTTCACCAAAAAGCAACTTGAACTGGGTTTTTTTTTTACATTTCTGGACTTGAGTACAAAGACAAACCTGAGATCGTCCCTTGCAGACCCCCCCCCTCCCAGGCCTGCCCAGGGGACAGCACACAGAAATGTGTCTTTCTGCTGGCATTTAAAAATCACCACGTGCAGTTTCTCTCTGGGAACCTGCTCTGAGGTTTGGGACACTTTTCTTCAGCCACGCTCCGCACTTTCCCTGAGAAGCGCTGGGCGCCGCCGCGGCGGTTCGAGCCGCTCGGGGATGGTGAGAAACTCGTTTTCGGCTGCTCTCTGCTCCCAGTGGGTTCCTCCTCCCAACAGGTTTCACTTTGACCAAACTAAAACCTCAAAGCCGCAAGGCTTCTCAGCCCCAGCTTCCCCCTCCAAAACCCGCAGCAAGACCACTGGGCACGGCCGCCGCCAAACCCCGCGAGGAGCAGAGGCGCATTTTGGGGCTCCAAGCCCAGCATCAGGGTTTCCTTGGCCGGATTACAGTGCCCACGAGCAGCTTTTCCATGGTGCTCTGCATGCCAACCTCTCCTTCCCCCAGCCCGAGTCCCCACCACCACCGCTCAGGGAAACCTCTGCTCTGCTCCCAGAAGATGAAGCCCAAAAGCATCCCACCACCAGGCCATGGGGCAGGGGGGATGCAGGCTCTCCAGAGTGGTACCCACCCCAAACCTCACGGCAACGCTCCTCGGAGCAGGCAGCCTCCCTACCCCATGGGGCAGAGTTGGGACACCTCCGTCCCTGCAGCTCCAACACCCCTTCTCCCTCTCTACCCTATTTTATTTTCTCCTCCAGACGCAACTTTGCAGGTAACACGAGTCCTCCCCAGCACCAAGGGGGAGGATGACCACATGGTCGGGCTCAGGATGGCAAGTGCTGGGTGGCGTTTTGGGGGGGGTCTCTCCCCAGGCTTTGCCACTTCTGAGGCAACCTGCGTGG
>NW_009260227.1:811135-811990 GCF_000687185.1 Egretta garzetta | reverse complement strand
CCATCGCCACCCTCCCCCCCCCGCTGGGGAGCCCCCCCCACTCATCTTTCTTTGGTTCCCATTGTCCCACCATCTCCCCCACCAGGGAGCACCCCCCACCCATCTTTCTTTGGTTCCCTTTCCCAACCTTCTCCCCCCGCTGGGAAGCACCCCCCACCCATCCTTCTTTGGTTCCCATCTCCCAAGCAGCCGGGGCAGGCTCTGAGCCCCCCTCGGCAGCAGCCGGGGTGGCGGGTGGAGGAAGCAAACGCAGGAAGCGTGAGTGAGCCGGGGAGCGTGACACAGGGAAAGTGAGGAGCCCCCCTCGGAGAGAAGGGAAAAGGCAAAGGCAAAGGCAAGCCCAGGGGGAGGGGAGCGGGCAGCGCGGCTCGGCTCTCCCCCAGCCTGGCAGGAGTGGGTGGAGGGGGGAGGGTGCACCCAGGCAAACAAGGATTCTGCTGATAAAGCAAATGTGACTCAATCACACGCTTGTGCAAAGATGTCACAACAGTCCTGAGAAATTACAGGCTCCTATTTCATCCCTCAAGGGCCAGCGCTGTCCTTGCTCTTACAATGCGCTCTGTTCTGCTGTCAGCGGCTCCGCGAGCGCCCCTAATTTACTGGCTGGGAACCCGCTGCCGGAGCAGGCAATAATAGGGGCAGTGTAGTGCGGGGCTGGCAGCGGGGCCGGGGCGATGTCTGCCGAAGGGCTCAGCGCGGCGCCTCTCCTGAGCTCGTGCCGCTGCAGTCAGAAGCAGCCCAAAGCGGGGGCTCGCTGTCCCCTCCCAAGCCCCGCACTTTTGGGGTGCAGGTGCCCCCCCAGCCCGGCTCTCTGCCCCAAGCACAGCGGTTTTAGGAGCCCCCCCCCACGAAAAA
>NW_009260227.1:809212-809923 GCF_000687185.1 Egretta garzetta | reverse complement strand
CGCCAGGTAGCCCCCCCCACCCAGCTTTCTTTGGTTCCCATTGCCAACCATCTCCCCCACCAGGGAGCACCCCCCACCCATCTTTCTTTGGTTCCCATTGCCAACCTTCTCCCCCCGCTGGGAAGCACCCCCCACCCATCCTTCTTTGGTTCCCATCTCCCAAGCAGCCGGGGCAGGCTCTGAGCCCCCCTCGGCAGCAGCCCGGGGGGCGGGGGGGGGGAGCCCACGGAGGAAGCAAACGCAGGAAGCGTGAGTGAGCCGGGGAGCGTGACACAGGGAAAGCATGAGGAGCCCCTCGGAGAGAAGGGAAAAGGCAAAGGCAAAGGCAAGCCCAGGGGGAGGGGAGCGGGCAGCGCGGCTCGGCTCTCCCCCAGCCTGGCAGGAGTGGGTGGAGGGGGGAGGGTGCACCCAGGCAAACAAGGATTCTGCTGATAAAGCAAATGTGACTCAATCACACGCTTGTGCAAAGATGTCACAACAGTCCTGAGAAATTACAGGCTCCTATTTCATCCCTCAAGGGCCAGCGCTGTCCTTGCTCTTACAATGCGCTCTGTTCTGCTGTCAGCGGCTCCGCGAGCGCCCCTAATTTACTGGCTGGGAACCCGCTGCCGGAGCAGGCAATAATAGGGGCAGTGTAGTGCGGGGCTGGCAGCGGGGCCGGGGCGATGTCTGCCGAAGGGCTCAGCGCGGCGCCTCTCCCGGGGCCGCGCC
>NW_009260227.1:803354-809175 GCF_000687185.1 Egretta garzetta | reverse complement strand
CATCTCTATATTTTCTGGGGTGTCCCCATGCACTCCCAAAACAGTTTAGGGGACCCAACCCTCCCTGCCAAAGCACACCGGCTGAGCCCCCATCGCTGCAATCGTCCCCTGCCACTAAGCTTCCCCAAACACAGCCAGGAGCAAACCAGGCCATGCCGAGAGGCGGCTCGTGCCTGCTGGCACCCTCCCAGCCTCCAAGGAGCATCAGCAAAGCCAAAACAGCAGCAAAAGATGCCAACAGAGGGGAAGATGCTCCCTCTGGTCTGCAAAGACCTCCCGGGCTGCACCCAGGGGTCCCTTCAGCCCTCCCCGATGGGCACCACCAGCACGGGCACACGGCGGTGCTGGTACCTGGGTGCTTCCCCCGTGTCTGCCCGTCCCGTCCTGGGAAGCAGGGAGCTCTGCGGGGAGCTCCTCTTCCTCCCTGCAAACGCTGACCTTCACAGCCTCCCTGACTCCATCCTGTTCTCTGAAAGGAGCACGGTGAGAGCAAAAGCGCAGGGGTCCCGCAGGTTGCTGAAGCTCATTATGGCCTTTTAATTACATTCAATTGCAGTTTTATGGGCTTACGGGCAAATTGGAAGTGATCTAATTGCCCTTGAGGGGGTGCTACGCTTTGAGCTATGAAAAACCAAGCAGGATCTGGTGAGATGCAAAGGGGAGCTCAGAAGCATCAGGCTCGCTCTTGCAGGAAGAGGAGAAGTTTTGTCTCATGTCAAAGCTCCCCCAGGACCTCACGGTCATGAGCCGCACACGTGGCACGTGCCGGGTGAACCCACTGCCCCACCACCCCAGCCCATCCCAGCACCCGGGTCCCATCCCCATGCTGGGCTCCAGGCGGGAGGATGGATGTGGGAAGGAGATGGGTCTCAGACCTGGAGCTAAGCAGGCTCCTCTCCTGGGGAAGCTGCTACCCTGAGCCCTCAAATACTCCTCCTCTCCAAAGCAGGCAGGGAACGAAGCAGCCAAAAGGGCACAGGAAAGCGGGGCTGAGAGCTCTGGCAAACGGGAGCTCCCGGCACTGAAACGGGGCTGCCGACCCGCGCTGTCGGAGGGGAGCTCCGCTCCTCCAAGACGTGCCCTGCCCACGCACAGGATTCAGCAATAAATGAATAAATGTCCCCGCTGCTTCCCGCAGCGTTAACCCTTCAGGCGTGCAGCCGCCCTGCCCTGCCCGCAGCTGGGGAGGGCGCCCAGCAGCTCTCCATCTCCTCCCTCCAGGAGATCTAGGATGAGTCAAATCCTAAAGCCCAGGAGTGGGCAGGTCTCCCTGCCACCAGTTTTGAGATCTGTGGGCTAAAACATGTTTTCCCCACTCGCTGATGGATCCTAGAGGCGCAGAGCCCTGGGACACCAGGGGAATTGCTCCCATCTACCCTGGTTTTGCTAATTAGGGGGATTGACCAGAGGCACTGGCAGGAGCAACAGCACCTCCGTGCTTCCCATTGCTCTTCTGCTCCCGCCTGTGGTCAGCGTCGGGCGCAGCCGCCAGCCTACATCGCTTTAAAAGGCCCTACGTGTGCAGGATCCGTGCGATGGGACAAGCTCCATCCTCAGGGTCTGAGGCGGCTGCAGGAGGTGAGAGGGGGAGGATGCAGCCGTGTATTGCGGATCCCCTTCTGCGTCCGGCTTCCAGGAATGACAGCCCACAAACCACCCGCCAGACGGATTATATTATGGTGCTGTGCGCGCGCATTAATCCAGATTTGAGATAATTACAGTCATTCACTTGGCATAATGGGCTTTAACTGATCCAACGTGGCTGGTGCTCGCCCTCGGCGTGCAGCTGGCAGCCCAATGCCCCAAAGCTGCACGGCCACCGTGTCAGCAAAAGGCAATGCTGCTAACTGGTCTTCCAGAAAACCAGTTTTCCGGAAATCCAGTTATGGTAGTTTTCCTTAGGGGATGCTGGATGACAGCAGGTGACTGCAAGGCCACATGGGTCCTCCCATCTCCCAGTGGAGACCCAGCAAGCCTGGCTTGGGCATGAGGTGTCATCCGGTCAGGAGCCATCTCATGAGCATCCAAGTGGGATGAGCCATCCCTCCAGAGGGCTTTGCTGCTGGGCAAAAGGGCAGCCCACAGCTAACACCGTTTTCCAAATCTCCTTGGAGAAATGCCCACCTCCCAGCCCGTGCTTGGCGGTAGGCTGGTCAACAGACCCCTGGAGGTCCCTTCCCACCATCATTTTTGGGCTTTAATGCTCACAGAGCACACAGAGCTGGAAACCCAGATGGGCAAAGGATCTTGGGGTCCGAAACCAGCCATCCCTTCCCATCTCAGCTCCTTCTCCACATCTCCACCGATGACTGAACCATGCTCTGGAGCAAGGCAGTTGCCTCAGGAACAAACCACCCACTTTGTGCACTGCAGCTGGAGGTCCAGGAGAAGGAGCCTGAGAACTGGATGACTACCCAGGAAGGTGCCTGACAAGGTAAGGAAGGCAGCTGCCAAAGCCAGGGCACCTTCAATAAAACCAGGCTCCCTCTGATGGCACACGCTCTTTCTCAAGAGAAGGAAGCTGCCCCTGGTCTTCCACGACCCCCCGTGGGTTCAGTAGCACACGCTGGGCAGGAGGGAAGGTTCAAGCCCCCTCGACACCAGCCGTGTGGCCGGAGGGATGGGCAGGCAGGGTCGGTGGGCTGCTCCCCCTCCCTGGGGGCAGAGAAGAGGCTTGGGAAAGCCTTCTCCCCAAGGGCAGGCTGCAGTAAAGGATGGTCTGCCTACAAGCTGCCTTTGGGTTTGAGTTTCTGGTGCAAGTCCAAAGCTAATTAGGCTGCGCCAAGTCCAATCAGATAGCCTCAGCTAATTGAGCTCGGCGTAGCTGGGTCAATGTCCAGCAGGTCTCCGCGTTCCAGGCATTTTGTCAGCCTGCAGATAACTGCCAGGGCCTGGGAAGGACCCTTCAAAAAATGTTCACTTCATGTACAGCCAGAGCCTTTCCCTGCTTATGAGCTGCCTACGGCCCCAGGTTAACCCCTCGGACACCACCAGCATCATCCTCGTGCCTGAGGAACCCCAATGGACGCAGATGCCCCAACGGCAACGCTGGGGCAGAGCCAAAAGTGAGCAAGTGGCGAATGAAACAGGGGGACTGTCCACCATGCTCTGGTGTGCATCTCCCACGGTGTCACCCTGAGAACAGGCACTTGGCGAGCCACACTGCATGCCGTACACCACCCAGGTAGCAGACCCACCACACCACACAGCAAGAGCAAACCAGCTAAATTCCCAGCCACGTGGCTACCGAAAAAAACAGCGAGACTAAGGTAGTGTGCTGTGAGCTCCATGGTAGCTGTGCACAGAGCAACACCTCCTCCAAAGCTGGCTTAGATGCGTCCAGACCAAGCCTCCACTCTACAAAAGCAGGGTTTGTCCAAGCCAACCCCATGGCTCCGTGAGCAAACACGGCTGCCAGCACGGGGTCAGCAGCAGATCCCAGACGTTCCTGGGCATCACGACCTGGCCGTGGTCAGAGGAGGAGGATGGAGGGGGACCGCAGGGCAGCCAAGCACTGGTCTCAGGGAGAGCAGCGAGGAAGACGTCGCGAGTGCCAGGGTGAGAAAGGAGCTGGACAGGAGGGCTTTGCCCCTGTGAGCAGGTTGGAGCCGTGGAAGAGCCCTGCACAGAGTCATGCCCAGAGGCACAGTTGACCCCAGCAGCTCAGGCTGCTCCCGAGGCCGCAGGCACATTCACTCCCCGCTGCCGAGTACCCGCCGTGCCTTCCCGGGCAGAGGCGACTGCACCCGAGGGCAGAGAGCTGGGCAGAAGAGCGGAGAGGAAGAGAGGGGCTTTGAGGAAGGCTCCAACAAGCCCTTCCTCGGGCGGTTATCGGCCCCGCTGCAGAGCTCTGCCAGCTCCCGACTTCCACGGCAAATTACAGGAAGGAAAATGACAACGTCCAGCTTCCTAAAAACCACATATGTCCTTTTTCCCCTCTAACCCTGCCTTTGCTTTCAGGTCAGAGCATCATCCACCTGGGCAGGAAGATGGCAGCCTCGATCTCTGCGACTTCGAGTGCAATCCCCTTTTCCACCCCCTCCACCTCCGGCTGCCGGGGAAAGGCTGTTCCTCTTCAGCTGACAAATAGATGAGACGTTTCATTAATAAACCTCAGCTTCTCCTAACACTTCTGATTACGATCTCTCTGTTTGGATCCGTGCTCATATTACACGTTCGTCTCAATTATATATTCCCTTCTCTTTAAATCCCCACTTATCTCCTTTACCACGTAAATCACAGAGTGGGCTCTGGGGGGTTTTTTTTTATTTTTTTTTTTCCTCCCTGCCTGCCTAACTTTCCCTGCTCCAACAGCACTTAGAAAATAAACAGTGATTTAAATTGCAGCGTGTCCGGGTAGCCTCTGAGCTCATCTCCCAGCAAACCCATCCGAGGGGGGCAAAATTGGCCCCGCCGAGCCCCCCCGCCAGCACTCGCCTCCAGCCCTGCCATATTTGCAAAACACTTTTATTTACTTCTTGCTCAGCGTGGGCCAAATCCTTACTCAGGCTTCACTGGGGACATCTCCCCCACAAGGTCCTCGCTCCAGCCCGAGCGGAGCATCCCTGCGCCGGGTTGCGAAACCCTGGCTGGAGCGGCAGCCCAGGGAGAGCCCAGGCTGGCTCCCCTCCCCACTGCCCCACATCCCTCTGGCAATTAAGGCAATTGCTTGCATGGAAACCTAATTATGTTAGGGAAGTATTTAGTAATTTTTAACTGTTCTGCTGGTGGCTTGGCTCCCTCCCCCTCCTGCATACCAGCAGCGCTGGGCAGAAGTTGAAGTGCTGGATTCCCCTCTTCTGCTGCTGCTGCTGCTCGTAAGAGCGAGAGCGAGGAAGAGGAGCAAGATGGTGTGATGGGCAGGCAGCGGGCTGGGACTCGGGTGGTGGCCCAGGTGGCCCTGGATGAGCCGGGGAGCCTCCGACTGCTCTCTGGCCCTGCAGCAGTTTGCCTGCGAGGATGCACAGGACGGCTGTGCCTCGCAAGCGTGGACACCCAGCCCTGACATGTGGTGGCCTCTCGATGCCACCATGAGAAAGACACCCCACAGTCCTCTGCATGACAACTCACTGCACCGAGCGGGTGGTCAGCCCCTGGCATGATGTTCACCTTGACTGCAAATACAACACCCCAGTCATGATAAGGCTTTGATGTACCCTGCATCCCCCCATGTTATCTCCATCCTCCTCTGGTCACTGCTTGCACATAAAACCCCAGGTGGGCAAGAGCGCAGCAGAGGCACCACCACGCAGAGACCAGGAGCTCCCACCAGGCACCCACCCTGAGCCCAAGCCACCCTGGAAAAAATAACATCCCGAGGAGCATCCCAGTCTTGTTTGTCAGGGACCGCGGGCAACAGAGCAGGAGTCAACCATGGACAGTGTTGCACCATGGAGAGCTTTGTACTGCGGAGACCTTTGCACGACGGAAAGCTTTGCACCAGAGAGCTGTGCACGATGGAGAGCTTTGCACCAGAGAGCTTTAAACCATGGAGAGCTTTGCACCACAGAGAGCTTTGAACCATGGAGAGCTTTGCACCACAGAGAGCTTTGAACCATGGAGAGCTTTGCACTACGGATTGCATTGCACCATGGAGAGCTTTGCACCAGAGAGCTTTGCACCATGGAGAGCTTTGCACCATGGATTATGTCGCACCATGGAAAGCTTTGCACCACAGAGAGCTTTGAACCATGGAGAGCTTTGCACTACGGATTGTGTTGCACCATGGATTGTGTTGCACCATGGAGAGCTGTGCACCACAGAGAGCTTTGAACCATGGAGAGCTGTGCACCACAGAGGGCGCGGCAGGAGCGCCTGGTGC
>NW_009260227.1:800819-803316 GCF_000687185.1 Egretta garzetta | reverse complement strand
TTGGCTGGGGGCCAGCAGGCACACGAGGCTCCCCCAGCCCGGCCCTGACCCCCCAATTCCCACGCCTGGGGCTGGCCCGGCCGCCGGCTGCTCCTTTAAGAAGCGAGGAGGGGAGCGTGATGGCCGGCGCTTTCCAAAGGGCCATTAATTTGCCAGCGTCACATGCTTCGCAGCTGCAGCCTGGCAGTGATTTATATGCCTCTGAAGTTCATCAGAGGGAAAAGTACTTTCCAGGCACAGTGTATCCCCCTTCTCCTCTCTCTCTTCCTCACCAGCGCGAGCTGCCCCGCGTCCAGAGCCCGGCCAAAAAACCGAGGTCCCATCCATCACCCCCACATGTCACCCCCTGCCCTCGCCACCCAGCCCCGGGCACTCCCCCTCTCCCCGGCATCTGCAAGCAAAAGAAAACTTCCTCTGGCTTCCTCGCCTCCATGACCCACCAACGAGAAAGCCATTAATTAATAAGGGGCAGCGCCGATCCAGCTCCTCTGCCGGCCGGGGGGCTGGCGGGCCCCCTCCTCCCCATCCCCAGGCCCCATAGCCAAAATAAACGGCAGGCAGAAGGCGGGCGTCCCCTCCTCCTGCCGCCACCCCCCTGCACGCCGTCCTCCGGGGAGGTTCAAAAGTTCAAGATTTTCACATTTCCCTAACGTTATTTCAGGAAATTGCTGGAGAAAGGAAAGGCGGCACTGCCGAAAAAGCAATCCGCATGTGGATACAATAATACACATAATCCAGAGGCAGGGCTCGGTGTGCACCAGGCGTGGTTCGGAAGGAGCCCCATCCCCACCCCGCATGGTGCCCACCTTTTTTTATTTTTTTGGCTTGGGAGCTTCCTTGCACCCTGCTGACTTTGGCAGAGCTGTTCCTAAAGCCATGCCAAGAGCAAAGCCCAGGCTCAGCCACCGCCGTGCAGAAGCGATGTAGACCCGGCGGTGCCAGGCGCTGGGCGATGGTGCCACGAGGACCAGCTCAGAGCACCAGCACTTGGCGAGTCACAGCAGCTGGTTTGGTGGCCACGCTGCCAAGCGGGTGCAAAGCACCACCGAGAGCATCACCCGGCGCAGAGCCCGGGCACCAGGCGTGACAGCCCAGCATCGCGGGTGCCTGGGTCCCATGTCCTGGGTCCCCAAGGAATTACAGCTTGGCCCCAGATGTGTGCAGAGCTCCCTGCAAACCCCGTCACCAGCTCTGACACACTTTTGGGTTCCTTTCCTCCTTCCTCTCAAAAGCCTTCTGATTTTGTGTTTGCACAAACCTCGAAAGTTGCTCAAAAGCAACTGAGCTGCACCTGGGTTTTCATCAAAATCAGGTTAAACTACAGCCTATGCTGAAGGCTCACGGGAAAGGTTCATAAAACTACTGAAACTCTTGGCAAACCTGAATTTGGGGTTATAATGAAATATGAAACTCGACTACTTTCATGTGGTTTGGGGTTTTTGTTGCAAAACACTCGGTGTAGCAGCTTTGGGTGAGAGCACGACACTCTAGTACACAACAGCGTGCCTATCGGAGTGAGGAATTCAGATACACCCCGGCAGCATTCGGCTCGCCAATGATTAACTCTTGTTTGAAGCCATCTCATTAGCGTGGGGGCTGGATCCGTGCCACCGCATGCTCAGGGCCGGGGGGCAGAGCTCTCGGCGCTGGCAAGGACCCAAGGCAGGATGATGGCTTTGCACCGTCCTACCGGTGTGGCCCCGGCGGCGATGGAGCCGTGGCCATGGCAAGAGCCCGGCTCTGCCGGCACCTACCACACGGACGTGCCGTAGCACGCCAAGACGTGCCCCAGGCCAACTGCTGTGGGAGCAGGGGGATCACACCCATCGCACCCCCCCGAGCTCCATCTCATTCGAACAGGGCACCGCACGCCTTTCACTGCAAAGGGCAACCTTTGCTGATGGCAACGAGGGGCTGGGCAACCTTCACGCTGAAGTACTGCTTCACTCCTTCCAAGCACGCAGTCGGGGCGTTGGGGTTGGTTTGCTCTGGGTTTTTTTAAGTTTGACGAGTTCTTGGGGTGTTTGGAGTTGGATTTTCTGCTTTGGGTCCACTTTGGATTGTGCTCTGGCTTCACCATCCTGTGTATAGGCAGCCTGAAGCTTGGTAAGACCTTACCTACACCACAAGGTCAACCAAGGTGGGGGAGAAGAGCAAGCTTGCCCACACCAGCACCATTATTTCCAGCTGGAAAGTGGTGATGAAGTGATGAAGACAACGCCTTGAAAATGAGCAGCATAAGCATCCCAGATTATCGATTTCCTTGAAGGAATCCCATTCTCCCTGATGAGGTCTTCCCAGGAATCCATCACCCTCAGCTTCCATTAACCCCTTGCAGTTGCTCTCTGAAAGCAAGGTCTCCTCAGGGTCCGGAGGGTTACTTGCCATGACAAAATGTGGCTGACACATCTAAGGAGGTTTCTGAAGACAAGGGCGGCACTGTGAAGTACACATAGGCGCCAAGATGGCACGTTGGCCAAGCAAACACTAACGGCAG
>NW_009260227.1:800464-800801 GCF_000687185.1 Egretta garzetta | reverse complement strand
CCGTCCTGCAGGCTCCGCACGGTATCCGTGGCCAGGAGGGCGCCGGGGTGGTGCGGGAATAGGGCCAGGCTGCCGGCGGAGCTCCGGGCACCGGGCATGGCCTCCGAGAGAAAACACATCTCAAAGGAGAGAGCGGGACGGCCAGCCCGGGTGCCCGGAGGTCAACCAGAATCCAGGACATTTGGAAGGCTGATTAAGGAAGTTTATATTAATTATAGAAATGTGCTAATGCCCTGGGAAAGCCAGCAACCCTGAAACATTGTGCAAACACAGCAATGCTCTTGCTAAGCCATTGCCCCTCCTGTGCGCCGGCACCCAGCTCCCCCAGCACAGCTCA
>NW_009260227.1:793882-800405 GCF_000687185.1 Egretta garzetta | reverse complement strand
ACAGGAACCAGGTGACTTGGGGGCCAAGAAGCGGCACTGGGATGTTGGGTCACTTTCTTAACACGGCCCAGGCTCGGAAGGGATTAAACTCATTCATATCAAAACGATAAATAATAATAATAATAATAATGTCATTTTTGCAGCGCAGTTCTTTCAATATGGGCTGATTAATGTATTTGTAATGAGCAACGGTAAAGATTTTCAAGCCATCTAATTAGAAGGCTGTTTCCTTTCCAGACATGCCCAAGTCCCTTCGGAAAAGGAAACGTGGCCTCCAAAGCTACCTCAGTGCTGGGGAAACGCTACCCTGCGTCCTGAAGATTAATCAGACGCTCAACTTCCCCGGGGCACCATTTGCAATCCCCAACCCCTGATACCCCAGAGCCACCTCCTCAGTGCCCCGTGCTGAATGAGTACCCAGTGGCAGCCAGCATGGCTCAAGTGCTGCTCCAAAAAACACCGAAAATCCCAGAGAGGTGCCGGTGTGCAGAGCCATCCCAGCTCACGGCGGCAGCGATGGTGCCAGGGGAGAGTCAGAACGTGATGGGGAGGGGAAAGGGACGGTGCCACCTTGCACACACCCGTGCACGGGATACAGGCAGCTCATCCTATACATCATGGCGCCCGCCACCCGTGTTGACGTACTTTTCCGTTTGTGTCTGGCATTCCCAGAAAACACTAACTTCGGTATTGATTTGTGCTCGTTTGTCATTTTTATAACCTGGCCGGCACTTCTGCTGAAGGCCGTGACTAATTCCACTTCCCCAGGCTGGAAGGGGCGAGTGCCTTTAACTCTTTCAGGACGGGCTCTACCGACTCGTGGGGCACCGACAGAAGCCCCCGGGTGGGCGGCAGGGATGCAGGCAGGACTGAGCTGAGGAGCAAGCAGCAGCTCGGTGTGGGTCGGTCAGGGCTGTGCGGGGTTTTGCAGCACCCTCCCGTTCCTTTCTCAACCTGACATGGCTGTAGCAGAAATGCAGATGCTCCGGTAGCTGAGATGGTGACGCTTGCTGCTGGCAGTGGAGAGCTCGGGGAAAAAATGGACTTTCCACCCATTACTCATGCCAAAACAAACCGCCTCCCGCCCCGGTTTGGAGGTGAGCCTTCCACACGCACCCACAGGGTCGGCAAAACAAGCCAGCTGTGTGTCCATCCACCACCCTGGGGGTCACAGGGACCTCCCTGGCCAAACTGTCCCTCCAGGCCAGCAGACCCCTTGCCAGCACGCTCTGCCCTTCTTCAGGGCCAGCAAAGCCCTGGAGAAACCAATGCCATGGGGCAAGAAAACCCAATGGCTGCATCTGGCCAGCAGACCCCATGCCAGCATGCTCTGCCCTTCTTCAGGGCCAGCAAAGCCCTGGAGAAACCAATGCCACGGAGCGGGGGCACCCGATGGCTGCATCTGCCGGCCACCCCCTGGTCCCTCACCCCGTGGCAGGGGCCACCCAAGCCCGCGCAGCCCCAGCCGTGCTCATGGCGAGGTTATCCTGAACAGGGCATGAGCCGCACCTCCCGCTCACCTACCATGGGGCCCCCTCCAAGCCTTCAGCTGCTCATGCATCCTCAAGTGCCTTCTCATCAAAACTAAAACCAGCAGCAGGACTTAGTCCTGGCCTTGGCACGCTCCGCTCCTTGGGGTCCAGCAAACAGACGGAGCAGCAATAGCTCCTAAGTGATGCTCACAAACATCTACCTACAAATTAAACTCCAAATATTTTAGGCAGGTTGGAATAAAGCCTGTCCATGGCAAGGGGGAGAATGTGCCATGACGTGGGGGGGGAGACACTTGCCCTCCCCAGCTGAGCAGCCAGCAACCCTCACGTAGCAGGGGAAAACCCCCAAGTGCTGGGGAGGTTGATGGGACCAGGTCTCCTTTCCTCCTTCCAAACACTTCCCAGAACAGAGTCAGGATCGAACTCCCAGAGGAGAAGGTTGAGTTAAATGCAGCAGATGCTGTTTCCGAGGGGTGGGATATGGGGAGTACCAAGCACGCCATCGACAATTATGGAAAGCCAGATAAAGAAAATCAAATCTCATGCTTCAGGGCATGGGCTGAGTAGTGCAAGGGTCAGGAAGGAATTTCTCTCCCCTTACACAGCAGTGCACAATTGGGTCAGTGCATTACCGGGTGCCACAAGTCCTTGCTTGTTTTTCCCTTTCCTTTTCGAAGCCACCTCACCGTCGTCAGAAGAGCTGTATCTGTGGGAGCAAGGGCTTAAGCCGGTGTGGCAGAGCTGATGCTTCTCCTGCCACCCACCCTGATAAAGCTCAGCATCCCAAGTCCCAGCTGAAAGATCGCCTGAGGACCTGGCTCAAAGCCGGTCCTTTTGCCTTGCTGCTCTGACACCGGTCTGCAGTGCTGCCGGCCCCCTCTCAGCCTTCATTACTTCTACTACAACCACCTAAATTATAATAAAAACTCCTCTGAGTAAGGACCTTCCCTTCCCCTGTGTTTGCAAAGCACGGCGTACACCTCTGGCGCTATTCAAATAATAAGCCATAGTAATAAAACTTGCAACGTCGGCTTAGAAAAGAACTGGGCTGGAAAAGGAGCTGAACGGAGAGCAGCGAGCGGAGAGCTCCGATGGGTTTGTTAAGAGAGCTTGGGAAGCGTTTGCGGTAAGAGCGGTCGCTCTCACTTTACGCCGCGTCCAGCATCCTTTCTCTTCCTTAAGCAACTTCTCTCTGCTAAAACCTGCTTCGCTGGGAGGATCTAACCACAAGGCAGAGGCTTGAGTTTCAAATTAAAACAAAGCGAGCAAACAAACGCAGAGACGGTCCGTAACATGTGTCTATCTGCATCTGACCCTTGCTAAGCCAGGCGTTGCCAAACCACATGCTTCATAATCCGGACAAACAGTTATTGGTCTTTTCCCGCTGCCAAGCAGCTATTTAGCAGCAATTCTACGTCACCAGGGGTGGCATTTTTAAAATGTCCTCTGTATCGGTCTTATTCTACGCCCGCTGCAGCCAGCAGCTTTCCGCTGACCCCACGAGACCACGCTTGGCAAATCAAATAGGGTTGATTGAGTTTTTTATCACACAAGACCTACGTTTAGTGCAAGCCGAAGTATTAGATTCATTAACGCTGACCGCTGATGACACAAATGCACCCAACTCTACTCGCTGCGGCCGCCTACCCGGCACTGAATTTGGGGGGCCTATAGCCCCATAGGTCAGCCAGCCAGGCTGGAGCACGGCGTCCCTGCCCTCCTGCACCCAGGAACCCACGGGTGAGCCCAGCACCCATGCGGGGAGCCTGAGCCCCCCGGCCAGCATCACCCGCCTGACCCTGCTGCCTGGCCATCAAGCTAATTTTGGAGTTTAGTGCAAGACGAGTTGTCCCAGAAAGGGGTAAATCAGCCAGAGGGTCAGCGTCGAGCTCTGAAACCCACTGCTACCCAGCAAACCTCGCAGCCATGCATCGTGCCGGCACATCCGCGGGGCAGCAAGTCACGTCTGCGCGGCCCCCAGGATCCGGCCCCAGGAGAAAGGTGGAATCAAAGGCATGAAAATATATTGAATGGGAATTGGCATGCCCAGGCTTGGTCCCTACGATCCAGAAGCTGAGCCAAGAAAAGAAGGCAGGCGCAGAAGGCTGGGATGGGGCAATGGAAGTTTCAGCATTGCAAACGTGTCGCAGACAAGTGGGAGAGTAATCTTCGGGGGATGTCTGGAGGAGCCTGTGGAGGCTTGCTGGGGAAAAGAAGGAAAAAAAAAAAAAAAAAAGAAACAGAAACAAATGGCAGAAAAGAAGAAGAAAAAAGCAGCCCTGGAAGCAGCTGGGTGCGGTGGTCAGGCGCTGCGAGGGCTGCGTGCGGCAGCATCTCTCAGCAGCACGAAGGGCGCTGCCTCCCCGCGGTGCGCTGGGGGCTGGACACGGTGGCCAAGACTTGGAAAGCAAAACCGAAGGCAGTGGTGGATGAGGCCAGGAGCCTGGCGGCGGGTGTCGGGCACAGGGGTGGTACAGCAGTCCTCGGCCAGGTTTAACACGATTTTATCAAGCTGAGAAGGGAGGCAGGTCAATAAGGACTTTTTGCCTCTCAAAAACGCGCATCAGGCAAGTGGGAGCTCTTTGAACAAAAGTTCTCGGGAACTGTTTCACACAAAACATTTTGAGAAACTCGGGTTCTGAACTCCGTCCCGCCATCCAAGCATGCGCACGTAAGCTTGCTGGGAGAGGATGGGGTGGGCAGAGGGAATGGGGAGAATTCATGCTGGAAAGAGGCAAAGGAAACATTTCACAACAGCACGCCGCTGGGAAGAGCACGGGGCTGAGGATGGTCCTGCCGGGGGGCTGGCACGCAGCGATGGGGAGAGGAGGGGGCTGCACTGGGGCATCTGGGCTGCACTTCGAGCTGGTTCCTGTCCTCCTCATCATTTTATGCCCTCAGGTCTGATATTTCAGTTGTCTGCGTGCCTCGATTTCCCCTGCAGGCAATGGAGCCAGGAAGCCTCCTTGCCTGCCCGTGCCCACCTCCTCATCCCTCAGCTCGGCAAAGCCACAGCCGAGCCCAAACCCACCGAAACCCAAGCCAGGCAGCTGTGGGCACCATGCAGAGGAGCCTCGCTGAGATGCTCTCCCCCAGCAAACACCACTGGGGCCACCATGCCCCAGAGCTCATGCAACAGTAGACACAGCCCCTTCCCCTCCAGGATGCTCCCGGGCTGGCGGAGCAGCTCGGAGCAGGCTGGGAACAACATCAACCATGCTAGGAACAAAGCAGCGGTTGTGTTGTGGTCACTGGGAGAGCTGGGAGGGGAGTTTCTTTTTTAAGTAGAAGGGCTTGGGGGTGGGAGTGGTGTTTTTTCTAATTTTTTTTTTTTTTTTTTGTGGGTTTGTTTTTTCCCTTGTTAACCAAAAATGTCGACGAAACCAAGACTGTTCCCAGAAAAAGGACTTAAAGAGATGAATTAATTCATGTTTGGGGGCAAGGGGGGAAATAACAATGGAAATTCGCAAAAGATCTCATGTTGACAGTTTCTTTAAAAAAAAACAAGTTTTGTACTGAAACAAACTCTTGTTTCTGTTCCTTCGCAGTTACAGGGAACTCTCTGCAAAGGCTGAAATCAAACCAAACTGTTCCGAGTGGGTCTCTGCTCTGTGTGGGAGCACAATGCTCTTGACTCAGAGATGTTTTCCAAGCCCCGGAGTCTCCCAGGGGAAAGCCATTCCTCCACCCAGCCCCAGTCCTCTTTATCCTTTGCTTTCCCCTTTTTGCATCCAGAAGGAGCCAGGCAAGAGCAAGGACAGTGACCTGGTGCCCCGGCCCCTCCGGCAGCACAGCTCTGCTCCCTCCACCAACCCAACCAGCCAGCAGCTCGCACACAGCGCAGGGCTGCAACCTTGCAGGCAGGGCACAGGCAGGGCGCAGGCAGGGCGCAGGCAGGGCGCAGGCAGGGCACAGGCGAGAACCGCGGTTCCCATTACCAAACCCCTGTCCAACCTCACTGCGCCAAGGAAAAGCTTGAGAGAACTTAATTCAACCCATCAAATACCTTCCCCAAACACCCTTGGGCCTGGGCTCCCAGGGCTGAGGATTTGCCCTTGTAAGGCAGGGTTGGTTCACCATCCGTCCCCATGTGGGTAGGGAAGAGGTCCCCATCCCCAGGTCCTAGGTAAGGCCACCTCAGGGGCAGGACCTGGCTCTAGGACTCTACGTCCAGATGAGCAGCTTCACCCAAAACATGGTCTGACACGGCGGGGGGTCTTGGGGACATCAGAAGGTGACACTGGATTACTGAGCTCCAGAAGATTAAAAATATGCCAAAGAAGAGAAGGAAGAACCACAGACTGAGTTGTGAGTCAGGGCTGCACCATTGCAAAGAGGTGTCCAGGGTCAGCCTGGGAGGGTTTGGCTCCGTAGCTGCAACCGGCATCGCAGAAATGTTGTTTTCCTTCGCTCCCCGCCACCTCTCCTCCTCCATCCCCGGGTTCCTGCTAGAGCCCTTAGATCTTCCCTTTGCCACAAGCGTTGACTCAATCTGCTTCAAATTACCGTAACAATGCTGGGCCCCAAGTGGACATGTAAAGTGTCTCAAATTTATTGTAATTTTAAGCCATCCCTAAAACTGCACAGACATTGCTGGAATATTTCCTTCTCCTTTAAGACCCTCTGATGACTCTGCGAGCCAGCGAGAGGGACGCGAGGACAGGCGGGAGAAGGAGATGACTGGAGCCAGCTGCCTCTGCATGGGGCTTTGCTTGCCGTGCCGGCCAGGCTGGGGCATGGGAAGGGAGCAGCGGGGCTCCCCGAGGTGATGCTGAGCCAGGGGCAACGTCCCCCGGGACGCACAGCGATGGGACGGGGCCGAGCGGCTGCCGAACCCGCGCTCCATCTCCTGCTTCGGGGAGGAAAACGGCCCAGGGAAGCAGCGCTTTTGCTGGGGGCAGGACCACTGAGCACAGCTGAAAGCCTGCCAACGCCAGCCCCTTGCTGCCCAAGCAGATCCTTTCATAGAGGTGGTTTTTTTCCCAGTGAAGCATCTGGAATAGCTCGGGATGCCCTGGGGCAGCGGGTGC
>NW_009260227.1:791436-793428 GCF_000687185.1 Egretta garzetta | reverse complement strand
TGAGCCTCTGCCTGGAGTCAGCCTAACATTGTCACACAAATTGCACCTGTGAAACTGTTACAAGAATTAATTGATCATATAAGTACAGTAATTGGAACTTGCAAAGCATAGATAATTACCTTTTATTAGTTCCTGTAGATAATCCATTATGCACTGATTAGGCCTAAGTAAGGATCTTATAGTCCCGGTTTGATTAATGGCAGATTATGGATATTACACTCAAATGGGAATATATAACTTACTACTTTCTTTCTTGCCACAGGAGTATGTCGCCCTATGAGTTATGGTCAGAACTTTTCGAGGTGCCTGATTTGTCCCGGGGAAAGTCAGGCACGTCCGAAATTCCCACCTGACCTGGCTGTGGTCCCACTCCCAGGGCAGGTACCAGCTCCCAATGCTCGAGAGCCACCAGCTTCAATCTCAGCCACGCACTCGCCCACCAACTGCCGTGTGTCACGCAAGGCCTGACCAGCTCCCAAACCTGGTTTTGACTCAGAACAACTCATCATCACCCCTTTCAACCCAAAGCAGTGAAACCTCTCCCCAGCACCTCACCCCCCCACTCAGATGCTCTCATTTCCATGGATGCTCAGACCATATATTTATTTTCCATGATTCTCTGCCCGAGACAGTGTTATCGATAGGTATTTTGTGCCCACAATCGCTTGACTGCCGGTCCTGCCGGCCCCACCACCAGGCTCAGAGGGACCACGTCCCCTGCGAGAGGGATGCTCAGGGGGACCTGACTGCAACATTGGGGTTCTGCTCCGACTGCCATCACTCTCACGCCCTGTTTGCAGAGCAAGGAGCACAAGAGCAGGACGAGGGCGACCAGACCAAATCTGCCTGCAGGCTATAGGAGGCTTTATTTAAGAGGAATAATAAAAAAAAATAATGCTGTGATTATCTCAGGCCACTCTCCAGCTGCCACCCAGAGACTGGGGCGGGGGGGGAGACATTTTTCAAGTGAATAAACAAAACCGAGCGGATGTGACATGCTGAGGCATGGGGACAGATCCCTCCTTTCTTCCCAGCCAGATAACCCCGTTATCAGCCCGGCGGAGGGGACCGGGAAGGAGAGGACGAACAGCAAATGTGGGCAAGGGAGGGGGAGGAAAAAATAGCCAGGGGAGAAGGCGGCTGGAGGGAGCGCAGGAGCGAGGAGGCTGCGTTCAGCACCAGCCTATTCATCCCGCACGCTCCTGGCTGCCAGGGCTGGGAATGAATGAGATTTACTGCCCATTAAAATAAACCCCTTTCTGCAGTTTATAAACAACGTTGGCGCTCGGTGGGAGGCTGGACATTTTAGTTCATTAAGCAGCAAATAATCTCTGTCACTTTTTTATTTTTAAGTGTATTTACATGTAGGTTGTTGGTTTGTTTTGGGTTCCTCCCCCCCCTGCCCCCGCTGCCCCCGCAGCTTGCGAGCCGCAGCACACAGCTGAGATGCTGCTCTGCACCCTGAGCTCACGCCTCCTGCGGCCGGTGGCCCAGCCACTAAAATAATCCTGCTTATCCATCAAAAATGGTCCTTATAGTAAAAAGAAATTTATTTCTGCCTAAAACCCAGGCGTGGGCGACTGGGGTGTGGGAGCCGCGCGGCTGGGGCACAGAGGGAGACTCAGCAGCCATCCTGGGAACCAGGGGCAGAATTGAGCCCTGAGGGAATGCCCGAGACATCAGCAGTGGCCGCCAGGTCCCACCGTGGCCTGGGACACCACAGGGACAGGGACAGGGCTGCCAGCAGCGTCAGAGCCCCCCAGTGCCGGGCAGCCTGGAGCGTGGCACGTGGAGATGCCCAGCGGGAATGCCAACCAGACCACTTGCCCAAGGCTCCTGGTTCAGAGGAGCCAGTGGAAGACCTTTCCCTTGGCACGATGCTAACACTCTGCACGTCTGCCCAGAAACCCCCCCCCTGCCTGGGAGCCTCTGCTCCTGCAGGGAGACTCAGGGCAAGCGCCGTCTCGCAGGGGCGGTGGCGGCGCGCGAGGA
>NW_009260227.1:790168-791321 GCF_000687185.1 Egretta garzetta | reverse complement strand
ATGCTGCTGACTGTTCTTGGAGGCTATGGATGCTCGAGCCCTCTCTACCCTAAAAACACCCCGGTGCAGGGATGCACGGTACGGCCTCGGCTGAGGGGCCGTGGTCCCCTCTCCACCTCAAGCACCGTGCAAGGCTGGGAGGGAACGACACCCAAATCAGGCTCCAGCAGCCTGTGAAGATGCTATGATGGACTTTTGCAGGAGGCTGTGAACTCCCTTCTCAGCTGAGCTGCAGCCTGGGCTGTGGATACCCTCCTGCACCGTATTTCCATGGCACTGCTAAGTGGCTCCCGCATCCTTCCCTGCTTCCTCCGGTGGACACCCCCGTGCTCGGCTAAACCCCGCCGTGACTCGGCCCCGGCACCGCTGCCGTTCCCTGGTGGGCAGAAGAAATCCCTCCTCATGTTATCTAGATCCTAAAGCACTTGAGCAGACGGCGAATGCACAAGCCATTATATCATTCACTCACTATCAAAAGCTCACACAGTGGCACTTAATTACAGCCCCGGAAGCGCAGGCTTCCTTAATAAATCAAAGAAATAAAGTCAGGGATGATGCACTGAACAGAGGGGGTGGGGTGGGGGGAATAAAGAGCTTACAGTTTCCCACTGTGTGTCCCCTTTAGATAACAGATGCTCTCTTCTTAACCTCTCGCTTCATCAGATCAGCTCCAGCTGTGTTTGGATCAAGTGCACAGCCTGGCCCGCGTCCAGCCTGCCTGCTTCCCCGCTCGGGTGCCAGCTCCATCCCTCCCCGCTCGAGGGCTGGCTGCGCCGGCGTGGCAGGGAGGAGGGGAGCCCCCGCCGAGCCAGGCCTGTTTCATTAAGCACGTTTTACTCGATTCCTACTTCCAGCGACCCAAGCTCCTTCATTAGAGCATCTCTGGGACTCTGGAAGAGGGCTGAACGCCGGTCCCATCAGCACCCTGAGACTGGCGCTGGCTGGGCTGCTGGGGAGGGCTCCGGTCGTGTCGCCGGAGCGATGCACGGGTGATGTTTTCCCTTGCAACCCCCGCGAGCAGCCCACGCTGCCGTACCAGCCAGGAGACGACCCTGTTAGTAAACAGCTTCCGAAGGCCACGCTGATAGCTCCGCATCATCTTGGCCATAAATCACGGGAGAAGCCCCCCCGGGACGCCCTCCGCTCCCTGCCT
>NW_009260227.1:788686-790107 GCF_000687185.1 Egretta garzetta | reverse complement strand
CCCCTCGCCCGGAGCTGCTGCCCCCGCACCCACCCACAGCCCCCCGCCTCCGGCACGTACCCCCGTGGGAAGGGAAGCGGTGCCGGAGGGCTGGCAGAGCCCAGGTCCTCTTACCCGCCTGCAAACGTGCCTCGCAGCCCAAGGACCTTAGCAGAGATAAAGCCTTTGAGAAATCCCACTGCTCCTAATCCTCCAATAGCACAAAAATAATGAAGCATTATCTCATCAGGCCTTAACCCAGTAATTACCCAGGGGATGGCTTAATAAGGCAGGGACACCCACCTGCCAAAGGCAGCCTAAGCCTGCCTGCTGTCCGGTTACACAACACAAGGCTGGGCACGGTGGCGCGTGCATCCTTCGGCCCCCTCGGACCAACCCAGGCGGGGAAAGCAGAGCAGGAGCAGCCCTGTCCCCAACCTGGAGAGGGTTTGAAGGAGCCCAGATGCCCATGAGACCCCAACTGCTTCCCCAGACCAGGGACTGCCACCTCCCCAAACGTCCACCGGATCCCAGGCGGGAGGCGGCAAGCCCTGCCACCGGGAAAGGCTGTCTGCCCCCCAAACTCCCTGAAGTGGCCCCAAAATCTCAGCCGGCGCAGCGGCTCGGCTAAGGGAAGCGCCTGCTGGCAGGCCCCCCTTGCCGCCCTCCCCTCGCCAGCTCGGCTGATGCCATGCCACCTCCTACCCGTGCCCCACATCCTTCCTGCCAGCCCTCCCCGGGCACACCGCGACGCTCCAGCCGTGACACCGGGGACGGCAGCGGGGAAGGCTCAGAGATGGGTTTAAACCCCATCCCGCCACCTCGACCTTGCAGGTGCCGGGGGATGCTTCCAGCCCAGCCTGCAAAACAACAAGCAGGCATCTCCTCGCCGCCATGGCCCAAATCACGAGCAGCTTCAGCAAATCTTAGCCAGGGCTCCAAGTCGACCACGTGCCCTGCTCGGTTAGCGGAGCCGGAGCGTGAAAAGCGAGCCGGTCGGAGGAGAGCGCTTGGGTTACAGCTCGGAGCAGCCACCGCGGGGACGGCGCGGGCTCTGACAGCTCCTGGCTGCTCCCTGGGCAGCGATATCTCCAGATCTTTTACAAATAAATATCATTGCTCATTATCTCGGCATTAAAGTTACATGCTGGGCGAGATGGGTACTGAGCTTTCTCTCGCTAATCTAAAACGGATGCCAGCGTTTCTATTATTAATCTCTCAGGTGGCGGGTTCCCTCCCACCCCCAACGCCACTGCCGGCTCTGCCACCGCCACCCCCTGTCCCCACGGGAGGAGAGGGGACGACAGAGCAGCTCGACAGCCCCTCTCTGCTTGCTTGCACGTGGCCCAGTGGCTTTGCTCCCCGGCGGAGCTACGCTGCTCCTGGGAGGGTAAAACCTCCTCCGGCGCCAGGACCAGCGGTTTCCGGGGGTTGGTTTGACT
>NW_009260227.1:787868-788620 GCF_000687185.1 Egretta garzetta | reverse complement strand
CAGGGCAGGGGGGGGCACGAGGAGCTGCAGAGCCAGAGCATCTGGGAGGGCTCGCAGCGAGCCTTTGGCTCCAAAAGGCAAGGGAGGGCTACCAGCCCCAAAGAAGGTCTCACAGTGGGAAAATCATCTCATGGCATCGCCCCTCCACCTGGGCTTTCCATCAGGGTTTGAAGTCCGGAGAGCAAGACAACGGAGCCACGACGGAGAGCCAAGCCACAGACCTCCTCAGGCACAGAGAGGGCAAGCAGGGCCAGGCAAGCTGCCCTGGAAACAGCTCCCGTCCCCGGCACGGCCCTGCCTTCCTCATCCTCTGCAAAAATCCTCCCTGCACAAGCAAAACCAAGACCAAAACCTCTTGGTGCCTGTGTCCACCCTGAGCACAGGAGCAGCACACCGGCCTCAGCATCCCCACGTTCTGCTGGAAGGAACCGAGCGGGTTTGACTCCCGCACCCTGCTGTATCCCAGGATCCCGCTCCCGCGTGGCAAGGGGCTGAGCCGCTGCAGGATGTGGCCCCGCTGCCCACGCACATCAGCATCCCCAGCAACCGCTTCCTCCAAAGCCAGAAGACACTGAGTCACTGGCACAGCGCTGCCGGGCTCATCCTCTGGCTCGCTGCAGCGGGAGGCACCGCGGGCACATCCGAATTCAGGGCCCAGCACAGCAGCAGCTTCAGGACAGGGACGGACGGTGCGGCCGCCAGGCCCCCGCCCACCCCGGGGATCGCCGTCAGACGTCAGCCTGCCCAGGGGG
>NW_009260227.1:782556-787303 GCF_000687185.1 Egretta garzetta | reverse complement strand
CGCCAGCCCCCAGCCCACCCCGGGTATCGCAGTCAGACGTCAGCTTGCTCAGAGGAAGGGGAAAGCGGTGGAAGAGCCGAGCACCGGGGCTGACGGAGGGTGAGCCGAGCCCACCACAGAGCGTTTAGCAGACCCCCAGGGGATCAGCTCGTCCCCACTGCCCACAGCAGCCCCAATGCCCAGGCAAGCCCCACTGGATGTCGGGTTTATCTATAGGAAGTCCCCACAGTGCCAATACAGAAAGCTTCCCTCCCCAAATCACTCACAGAGGGAGCGGGGGAGAAATCAAAGCAGCTTCTCCCATTTCCCCAGGAGAAGCAGGCCAGCTTTGCAAGGGGTGGATGGGGCTAATGCCCAGGGCACCCACCCTGTCCCTGCTCTGAGCACCACGAAATCAGCCACCAGAGCCCCGAGACGCAGCGAGGGGACAGCACCCATCGCCCTCCCGTCCCAGGCCGCCTCCTCTCCCCTCCCCTCCCTTCGCTTCTCCTTTTTAAGAGAACAATTCAACTTTTCCCTTTTATCATCTACACCAGACCCTGACCGCGGGGTTGCTGCATCCTCCTCAGCTCCTAACCCCTCCCGTCGCACCTTACCCCTGCGAGGGGGGTGACCCCAGCCCCCCCGCCGGACCACCGCAGTCCCCGCAGGATGAGGGCGCCTCGTGCCAGGCACTCGCTCGCCAAGGGGGGGGACGTTTGCCTGCATCCCCTGACGTCACGCTGCCCGCCTCGGGAACCGAACGCATATTTCGACATCCTTCGCTTCATCAGCTGCTCGTTTCGACATCCCCATGGTAAACCCTCAAAAAAAGCACACCCCCGTCACTCCCTCGCAAGCTTCCTTCTGCTAACTCGGCTTTATCCGGAAGAGTATTTGTCACTTCCAAATAAATATTTATTAACCAAATTGCAGGTGTCTGGGGTTTCCCACCTCCTCTGCCTTCAGCTGCGCCGGCACCAGAGCTCTGCTGAGCACCCAGATGTCAGCTGGTAACAGCTCCGGGAGCGTTCCTGCCGCCTCCTTTCAGCCTGGCATCCAAATAACCTCTCTGATCTCCCCCCAGCCTCAGCGGGAACAGCCTGGTTAAGAGACATCTCAGAGCAAGCGGGCGCAAGGGGTGAGGGATGAAAAAGCGGTGGTGGGAGGGAGCCTTCCTTCAGGCTTTTTCCCTCTGTAAAGTCTTGGACGGATCGAGGGGAATGCAAAGTCCAAAGCCAAGGGCCAGTCCCGCAGGACAGACCCTCCCCAGCCCGGCCACTGCAAGTGTGGAATAAAAACCTTCTGGGCATCACCGTCTCCTCTGTGCTTTGCACCAAATCCAGAGATTTTTGTGTCCTCTGCATCCCCCGGGCAAAGCTCCTTGGAGGGAAAGACTCCCGGTACTGGAGCATCCTCCACCGGCTCAGGGGCTTAAAGAAATCTCTACAACCCACCAGCACCAGCTTTGGCAAGGCAACCCCAGGTCCCAGACTCCGGAGCTGCACAGGAGACGAGGGGGATGCCCAGGGGACCCAGCCCCTCGTGCAAAGCCGTCTCTAAGAGATGCTCATCAAGGAGATGCGGGCCAGGGCAGCCCACTGCTGCGCTCACGTGCACCTCGTGGAAGGAAGGCATGGATGAAGATGGGGCAGCAAGAGGCACAAGGGGAGGGGCAGCCAACACCTTCCTGAAGTCCCAGGATCCATGAGAACACCCATGGTTTAAATATGGGGTTGAGCTCTGCACCCCAACGCAGCCCTAAACTTGTAAAAATTGGGAAAGGGAAGCCAGAAATTGCTGCAAATGGCCCTGGTTCCCCCAGCAGTGACCTGGGAGAGGCCAGCCTGCAGCCCTGGCGAGGGGGGAGCTGGGGGCCTCGTCCCACGCTGTCACAGGAGAGAAGAGCCTCGCCGGAGCGGGGGCACAGGTTGGCACCGCTGGCCAGTATCTCCTGCAGCGGCCAGGGCAGTGCAGAGCCAGCAAGGTGCATGCAGGCTCCGCGCGATGGGAAAGCAGCCTGGAGGGGGGCTGCGGCGGGATTCTGGTGCTGGATGAGGCCCCGGAGACCAGGAAGGAGCTGCATGGAGGGGGGGCCTGCACCCCTGCACCCAGCCACTGCAGGCTCTTTGCTCCCCGGAGCATCACGTTCACCCAATGCCAAAGAAAGGAAAGATTAAGCTGCAGAGAGCCAAAGGGAGAGGTGAGGGAGGGTGGGGTGCACGCCACAGATGGCTCCAGCCCAAAGAAAATGCCCTGGAATTCATATAAAAGCTGCAGGATTTAATTATCAACTCGGTTTATGGGGCAGGGATGCGCTGGGAGCCTGTCCCTCTCCCCCAGCTCTCCCTTACACCAGGCTGGACGTGTCCTCCTGGTGCTGCTGGCTGGGGCTGCAAAGGGAGCCAGAGGTTGCAACACCCTGAGGATTCCCCCAGCTGGACTCTGCCTCACCGGGACGGGAGGAAAAAAGTTAATTTTAGGGCATTTTATTAGCCTGGTCCCTGGTTAAACCGATGGGGCTGTATTTGCCCATTTGGGCTGTATTTGCCCATTAACTTGCCAAGCAGGTACCAGGAGCCTCATTCAGTGGGAGGGCTGGGGCTCCAGGGTCCCCTTGCTGCTGCTGACCCGGGTTTCCTGCCCAAATTCTTTGGGGGCCATGCACCCCCCACCTCCTGGGGCAGCTCAGCCCGTTTTGCGGAGAGGACAGGGAAGGGGCCGCTGGCCTGCAAGCAACGCGGCGCCCGGTTCTGCAACCAAAGGAAAGCAAAAGCCGCTTGCCGTGATAGCTTATCCCGGAGTAACGGCGGGATAAATCTAAAAAAATACTCCTGAAAAGAGAGTTTCCTCATCCTGCCTGCTCCGTGGCGGTACAGGACCAAGCGATGGCTTTGCCAGCCACCCTCCCCATCCCATCTCACCCTCCGTGGTGACACAGAAATGGGGGGGGGGAAAAAAAGGGGAAAAAAGAGATGAGCGTCCAAACCAGACTAGCTGCAACGCAGGGCGGATTGACTGCGGGAGTGGAAACCTTCCCAACCCACATCCCTGGGCATCCCCGAGCCCCAGCCAAGGGACAATGGGAGCCACAAGCAAAGGGAACGCAGGAACTGATGATTTAGGGCTCTGCTGCGGCTGGGGAGATGCTCACGCCAAGGTCAGCGTGCAGAAAAGGTGCGGGGGTCCCTGTCCCCTCTGGGGACAGCCCAAGGCCACCTTGCCTCCCTTGAAGCACAGAGCAAAGGGATTTAGGGACCTCAGATGCCCTTGGGGACGCCGCTGAGCTCCTCTCCAGCACAGCCTCCCACCCAGGGTGACGATAAATCCGAGATTGGGAAACACTCAGATGCTGCCGCAGACATGGGGAACATTTTAACAGCCCGGCCTCCCCCACTCCGTCCCTCGTCACCGCTGTCACCGCGTCCCCTTCCTCCCTCCCACCTCTCTCAAATTAGCAGCCATCGACCTCCTCCCCCTGCGGAGCTGACATTAATCCGGCAATGTTTGTTTAACAGCTCCCACTGATCTGTAGCCTGATCCCCCAAGTCAATACAGGCCTTCGCCAGGGTCTGGAGTGCAGGATCTGGCTCCAGAGCGGCCCGTGGAGCTAAAACGGCGGCGGGGCTGATAGGATCAGATGCTGTCAGTGCTGCTCTGGGACCCATTAGCTTTAATTAGCTGATGATGCTGTAGAGGCCACATAAAACAATGAAGGGGATTGATCCCTCGTGTAACACTATTGACAGTGGAGCTGCATCTGGGATCAGTTTGGTGCCGGATGCATCTGTAGGGTCTATAAAACCAAAGCCTGTTTTCTTTTTCTTTTCTTTTCTTTTTTTTTTTTTCCCCCCTTTAATTTTAAAATCCCATCATGTTAGGCCTGCCAGTTTAAAAGCAAGAGCCAAAAAAAAAAAAAAAAAAAAAAAGATAAAAGCCAAAAGTCAAGTGCAGGGAACCCTCTCCAATTCCCGTTGATGACAGGTTAGGACACATTTAACCACTTCCACCATCCCTCCCTGCTAAAGACCCTCCTGCGTATTGCACACATTAAGGCACGCAAGCCTGCTTCCAGGTCACCGTCGTTACCCCCATTTTAAAAACAAGACGCGAGCTTTCTCCGTGCCCCCTGCTTGGGAGCGCTCACGTGCACCCCGAACCATCTGCTTTTTGCTGAGCTCCTTTCCTCTGCGCACAGGGCCAGGGTAACATGAGGAGGGAACCCAAAAAATACCGGGATGCTACAGGGAGCTCTGCCGTTTCCATCTCCTCCGCTGCAATCGTCCGGCTGAGCATCTCCGTGTGCCGCCCACATGCAGCAGGGATTTCCCCCGGGGGACTGAGCTGCCGACAGCCAAATGCCTTTACGCCCCAGGTACCCCCTTATGGATGAAGGAATCCTGGTGAGATAATCCCGCAGCCATGACAAGCACAGCCACGGCTCTCGGCGCAGGGAGCACCTCTCCCATCACCTCCCGGCAGCACCGGGGGAATCACCCGGGTTTCAGCCCCCGGAGCTCCCCTCTTGTAACCCCCAGCATTTAGCAGACGGAGCACCACATCCCCACCGCCTTGCAGCCCAGGGATGCAGGTTTTGCCAGCCCAGAAACAGGGCCGGGAGCTGAAAACTCGCCTGAGCCAGCAGGGAGTCCCCCACAAAGCGTGCGAAGAGGAGGAGGAGGAGGATTTACATCGCATCCCTCCCCGCTGCTTCCCAGCAGGCAGCAGAGCTGTGGACCGCAGCAGAGCATCCCCGCCTGCAGGGATC
>NW_009260227.1:781474-782534 GCF_000687185.1 Egretta garzetta | reverse complement strand
GGAGGGGCCCAGCCACAACTCGGGCCCCGCAGCCCTCCGGGGAAGGCTGCTGGGAGCCTGAGCGCAGCGGCAGGCAGGGCGGGAGCGAGCGCGCCGGGGGGAGCGCATGCCAGCCGCTCGGCTCTGACGGCTGACACCCGGGCCTAACACTTTCCAGATGTGGCTGGAGGAAGACAGAAGCAGAGCTGTTCCCTGCTGAGGAAGCTGGAAACGGTCGGAGATAATGTGGAATTCCTGAACGGGAGCCAGCGCCGGCCGGGGCTGGGGCGCAGGGACAGCCAGGGAGAGGCAGCGCGCCGGGGCTGATACAAAACTCCTCTCTCTTTTGTGTGTGTGTGTGTGTGTGTGTTTTATTTCGGGAACTCTGCATGTAAAAGCCCTTAATTTATACGCTGTGTGGGTTGACGGCTGTACTCAACAAATGGAACATTTTCTCCATACCCTTGTGTGTGTGATAAACAGCCGCTGCGGAGAGGCAGGGAACAGAGCCTTTTTCTTCGCCGTGATAAATACGCTCCCAGCAGCTCCGCGTTTCTTGGCTTGGAGATTATTATTTTTTCCTCCTTGTCGGAGGGGGGGAGGCCTCAGGCCCCCTCGCCAGGTACCCTGCGCAGCACCGGGCAGGGCGGGCGCTGCCCGCCTCGCCTTGCCACCTCTTCCTCAGCAGCGAAGCTGACTTGGAACGGAGAAGGCGAGGCCAGAGGTAGCAGGGAGAAGTCCCTGCCCCACACTGGGCATAGATGGGCACCCATCTGCCCCCACCCCTCGGCAGCTCCCTGGCTAGGGTGCTTTATAGGCAGGATGCTATAGGCACCACCCTGCGTAGGGTACTATAGGAGGCACCCTGTTGCCAGGATGCTATAGGCACCACCTTGTGTAGGGCACTATAGGAGGCACCCCCTTGCATGGGCTGCTCAGCGAGGAGCTGCAGGTAACCCCAGTTTTGGAAAGGGTGCTGCTTCACCAGGGGCAGGAGGGGGCAATGGGGGGGTTGCCGCAGAAATCCCTGTACACCATCACCCGGAGGGGGAAGCCGGAGAGGGCGGGTGGGGAGCAGAGG
>NW_009260227.1:779971-781396 GCF_000687185.1 Egretta garzetta | reverse complement strand
AGGGACCCGCACCGGGCAGCTTGCCAGCAGCAGCCCACCGGGCCATGGCCAGCGAGATGGTAACGGACAATAGGACGAGGGGGAATGGTTTGAAGGTGCGCCAGGTCAGGTTTAGGCGAGACATTAGGAAAAATTTCTTCCCCGAAAGGGTTGTTGGGCTCTGGAATGGGCTGCCCAGGGAGGTGGTCGAGTCCTCATCCCTGGAGGTATTTAAAAGAAGGATGGATGAGGTGCTTAGGGACAGGGTTTAGTGGTGGGATGGCAGGGTTAGGTTAAAGGTTGGACTCGATGATCTTAAACGTCTTTTCCAACCAAAGTGATTCTATGATTCTATGTTCCCCCACCTCCCCTGTCATCCAGCGAGCTGGGGTGCAGACCAGCCAGCGACTCCCCTGGCACCATCAAGTCTATCGGTTTGTGCCTATTATGCAATGGATATAAATATCTGCATCATGCCTCTGCACGCACATTGCATAACGGGACATACGCTCGTCTCCTGTAGAATAAAACGCGGAGCCATTTGGGGTGTCCTGTGCCAGGGGGGGTAACACTCCCCAGCACGCCGAGCCGCCCCGGCCGCAGCAAACTTGGGAAGCTGCTGGGCAGGAGCACAAAGCACCCGCACAGCCACTGCTCCTGGCAGGGATCCGCAGGGATCCGCAGCACCGCACCGCTTCCAGCAGGGATCTGCAGGGATCCGCAGCACCGCGCCAATTCCAGCAGGGATCCGCAGGGATCCACAGCACCGTGCCAATTCCAGCAGGGATCCGCAGCACCACGCTGCTTCCAGCAGGGATCTGCAGGGATCCGCAGGGATCATAGAATCATAGAATCACTTTGGTTGGAAAAGACCTTTAAGATCATCGAGTCCAACCTTTAACCAGGGATCTGCAGGGATCTGCAGCACTGCACTGCTTCCAGCAGGGATCCGCAGGGATCATAGAATCATAGAATCACTTTGGTTGGAAAAGACCTTTAAGATCATCGAGTCCAACCTTTAACCAGGGATCTGCAGGGATCTGCAGCACTGCACTGCTTCCAGCAGGGATCCGCAGGGATCATAGAATCATAGAATCACTTTGGTTGGAAAAGACCTTTAAGATCATCGAGTCCAACCTTTAACCAGGGATCTGCAGGGATCTGCAGCACTGCACTGCTTCCAGCAGGGATCCGCAGGGATCATAGAATCATAGCAGGGATCCACAGCACCGCACTGCTTCCAGCAGGGATCCGCAGGGATCATAGAATCATAGAATCACTTTGGTTGGAAAAGACCTTTAAGATCATCGAGTCCAACCTTTAACCAGGGATCTGCAGGGATCTGCAGCACTGCACTGCTTCCAGCAGGGATCCGCAGGGATCCGCAGCACCGCACCGCTTCCTCCACTGCCCGTGTGTTTGCACAGCCGGTCCTGATGGGCGTCC
>NW_009260227.1:778246-779912 GCF_000687185.1 Egretta garzetta | reverse complement strand
GGACCCGAAGCCAGAGACGAGGCCAAAGTCAGGAAATTTGCTGCCAAGTCAGCCATGCCCCAGGATAGCGGTGCTTGCACAAAAAAAAAAACCCAAATCACGGTCAGCTTTGCAAAAACGAAGCCCTGGCCTGGCTGCAGAGAACAAGTGTGGGGACTCCCAGTGCACCCTAAGCTGGCTGTCACGTTCACCGGAGCGCTCCAGGGTACTCCAGGTCCTCAGTAGCCAAAATCTGCCTCTTTGTGCCACCGTGCCACCTGGGGACCTGCTGAGGATGCTGCAGCCAACACGCAGGCGCCCAAGCCAAGGCTTCAGCTGGCAGAAGGAAACTCAGCCCCAGGAGGGTGCCAGTGCCAGGGCGCAGGGACGGTGGCACCCGTGGCCGTGCCGAGCCGCTCCCTCGGGGCCACTTGCACCCATTTTGTGCCCAAACTCTGGCCGGTTCCTGAGTGAAACGAACTTCGAAAGCTGAAGCCCAGGACAAGAAAACCGTCCTTTCGTCCAAAATCAGGCTTTTTTCCCACTCCTGGCCGAGGCAGATATCTCGGAAAAGCAGCGTTTCCTGCGGTATTTCAACACTTTCTTTTCTCGGACGGAGCCATCTGAGAACAGCTTCCAGGGCCACCGATGGGCTTCGGAGCAGGCCCAGGAGAAGAACAACCACAGGGAATTGGGAGGGTTTCTTGGAGCATCACTCAGGGGTTCGGCTCAGCCGGCACACGGGGCAGAAACGGGGCCGGCATAGGCGCGGGTGATGGTGGGGCAGGGGCAGCGACCGCAGCGGCAAAGCGCCGACGACTTCAACTGGGAATGCTGGAAATGCCTCCATGTTGGCAGCCTGCAGAAACTGGGGTATCCCAAACAGGCTGACTGCTATTCCCATTTGTAATCCAGCTGATGGGGAGTTCAGGCATCCATCGGTCCGGCAGCTTTGGTATGAAAAGTTTCCATAAAAAGGGGGTGTCACGCCAGGCAGTGCGCAGGAAGGCACGAACGCGCCGCACGTCTTGGGAGACCTCAGCGTTGCTGTTTGCCACCCGTTTCCTTACGGCATTGCTAATATCCCCCGGGCATCTGCGGGAACGGGATGGCTCGAAGGACCATGAAGAGGCTGGGGCATGCTTCAGCTCAAGGGATGCTTCAGGATCCTTCCAGACAAACAGCTGGTGGTGCTCTGGTCCAAAACCCCTCTGGTGATGCCTGGCTGATGGCTGAGGGGTCTCCGGGCACTCCGAGAGTACAGGAATTTCTGCCGCGCTCCCCCCCGGCGATGCCCAGCCTGCCCCACATCGTGGCAGAAAGTCAATACGGAACAGGCTAAAGGCGGCAAATCCCCCCGGTGTCTCCCAAAACGTCCCCTTGGTGACCATGCAGGGGCTGCAGCTTTCACTGCAGCTGGTAACACCAAAACATCTCCCGGGAGCCCTTTGGGGGTGCTGGAGCCGAGCTGGCTGGGAGACCCCAGGAAGCAGCCTGGGAAGAGGGAGCAGCCCCTGCCCTTCCCACCCCATGCACGCAGGGACCCTCACGCTGACACCCACAACCCACCCCACGCACAGCCCCGGCGCCCTGCTCCCTGTCACCGGGCAGCGCAGCAGCCCCCACCACCCTCACCCACCGCACAGCCCCAGCCTATTTTCCACACCAGTTACATCTGCATTTCCTT
>NW_009260227.1:777380-777762 GCF_000687185.1 Egretta garzetta | reverse complement strand
AGCAGCGACCGCCGCGTGCCCGCTCCGCCAGCCCTGCCTGCGCCGCGCCGGGGCATCCCCTCCCAAAGCCTGTCCTGGGGGTCGGTTTGAGCAGAGCGCTCTCTCTACGTGCAAATAAACCTTGTGAATGCATCATTGGCAAAGCAAACCCACGTCTGCATTTACCCCGAACAGCACTGCGGGTACCTCCGGGTCCCACCTCTCCCCTTCCCTGCTGTCATTTCCACTGCAAAATCCAAAGGGGTCGGCCAGCTCCTGCTCTCCCACCTCTCTCCAGGGAAAGTGTGGGGCTCCTGGTGCAATGGGAGGAACAGAGATGCTGTTTGCCACAGCGGGGTGTGATTCAGTGCATGGGGATGCACCCAGCCTGGGCAGCGCCCCT
>NW_009260227.1:776470-777290 GCF_000687185.1 Egretta garzetta | reverse complement strand
CCCCCCCCCGAGCTGCTGCGGACAGGCCAGCGCCGTGCCCACGTCTCTCCTCTGCCTTCCCACTGGTTTCTGTCTGCGCTCTGCAAAGAGAGGGTGCCACGCTCACACACGCCTTGCGGCCCCTGGCCCTGCCCGCCCGGCCGCGTGCATGCACGCACGCGTGCAAAAAAAGCCGCCCGTAATCTCCTTTCCATCTGCTGTTCCTAGCTCGTCCTCAGGCGAGCCGCCCCCGTCACCTACAGAACACAAGAGGAGCAACGCAAATTCCCTGCCTCGGGTCCTCGCCGCTGCCCATCCGTGTCCCCTGCCTGCGGCAGAAGGTCGGGGCGCAGGCGCGTTCCCAGGGGGATTCGACTCCTTCCCAGCCCAGCTCCGCAACTCGAGGCTCGGGGGGGAGGCGGGGGGGGGGGGGGGGGAGGGGGGCTGGCTGGGGGGGGGCGAGGAAAGCCCCAGGGACACAAGGGTGGGACACAAGGAGGGATGGGAAGGAGCCCGCATCCCAGGCGGGCTGGGCACCATGAGCCCCAGTCTTGATGCTCTGCCTCCCTGCTTCCCCATCTTTAGGCGGGGGGTTCACCCTCTCCCCCCTGAGCTGGGAGCGAGCACAGCCCCTGAGGAGCAGCACAAACCCACCGCATGGAGCCCTGCGTCCAGCTCTGGAGCCCTCAGCACAAGAAGGACATGGACCTGTTGGAGCGGGGCCAGAGGAGGGCTACTAAAATGATCCGAGGGGCTACTAAAATGATCCGAGGGCTGGAGCCCCTCTGCTGTGAGGCCAGGCTGGGAGAGTTGGGGGTTGTCAGCCTGGGACAGAAACGGC
>NW_009260227.1:775681-776101 GCF_000687185.1 Egretta garzetta | reverse complement strand
CCCCCTCCGACCCCCCCTCCCGGCCGGCGGGGGAGTGGCGGGGGCTCCAGCCGAGCGGCTGTCGCTTGTGATTTGTGGCGTTAATATTTCAGGGGAGGGGAGGGAAGGGGTGACAACGGCCAGGGAGAGCCAGCTCGTGGAAGTCAACTAGCAGGGTTATAGCTGAAGGCAAAGCAATAACACTGATGGATCTGAGGACCTGGGGTGGCAGAGGCTGGAGGAGGAAGAAAGGAGAGGAGAAAGCGGATGAGGAAGGGTGACAAACGGCATAAATACATTCTGCCTTTAAATGAGGTTGCCATGAGCTTGTTACAGCCGTTTCATAAATTAGCCCCATCCTGCACCACGAAGGGAGCATCGTGCCATCCCAGAAGGGGACCGGGGCTGGCAGGAGAGCCAGGGGGCGACGGGACGAGGCGA
>NW_009260227.1:775023-775290 GCF_000687185.1 Egretta garzetta | reverse complement strand
GAGCCTCTCCTTGGCTGCCAGGGGAAGCTGCTCTCCAGCTGCCCCAATAATGTCACGACAGCCCCGATAATGCCCTGACAGCCCCAGCCCCCTCCAACAGACCCGACAGCCGGGGCCCTTTTTAAGACGTGCAGCACTTGAGAGGCTTAATGACAAGAATATCTCGATTATCCACACCCAGAGCCCTCGAGCAGCCCCTGCTGCTCTCAAGCCGCTTAACGGATGGGAATTACCGGCGGGGGGGGCCCCGGACCCCCCCCACCCCGC
>NW_009260227.1:773975-774690 GCF_000687185.1 Egretta garzetta | reverse complement strand
GCCACAGCCCGGCCCGCCGCGGCACGGAGACGGTAACATTTTGCTGGGAAAAGGGCAATTTAATTATCCTGTCTTCTGTTTCGTGACAACACAGGAACGTGCTGCTCAGATACAGAAAGCGCCGTGCAGGCAACCGGCGTCTTGTATGGCATCGGCAATCCTGCCCGGCGCTGCCTGGAGCTGGGTCCTCGCTTCCCAGCTTTCCAGACGGGAGAGGCGAGTGCAGGGAAACAACAGGCTTTGCTTTAAGCCCCAAACCTCCAGGTTTTCCAATAGCCCCAAAGAAGCAGGAAAAATGTTTTTATTGTCCAGCTGCAATGCTTCTCCTGAGCTCAAAGCAAGCGCCACCTCTCATCTGGGGGCTGTTTAGCCAGCGCGGGTCTATTTTTACAAGGAAAATGGTATTTTTGAAGGCTGATCAGAAAAGGAAGAAATATTAAAAATACTGGAGTCCCCTCTTGGGGATCAAACTATTCACTGAATCCAGCCAGACTTCACGAACAGTATCTGACCTTCCAAAGCACAACGTGCCAGAAAATCTACTATTAAAATCTATTAAATAATGTAAAATATATTAAAATCCACCCCTTAACGCAGCCCTACCCATGGTCAAAGGGTGAAGCGTGGTGCCTGTCCTGTTGGGTGGGTTGCAGTCGGGACCATGCAGCGAGGCAGCGCTGGCCCTGGCCACGGGGGACCGGGACAGAGGATGCTG
>NW_009260227.1:772060-773601 GCF_000687185.1 Egretta garzetta | reverse complement strand
CGCCCAAACAGCGGGGTGGCTGCCCTGGGGGACAGCCTGACCCGGCACAGGGGCAGGGCAGGAGGATGGAGAGCGGCAGGAGAGCCCGGCTGTGCGAGGCACGGCTCCTCCTTGCTCCTCCGGCTCAGCAAGGTCCTTCCAAGATCCCCCAAGTGCCGCCGCCACTCGCAGGGCAAGAGCTCCAGTGACAGTAAAGAAGCTTGAGAGGGAAGAAAGGGACTTTCCAGATAGGAAAATTGTAAGCCGCCTTCCCGAAGAGGTGGCACAGACATCCTAATTAGTACGTTGATGATACTTGTTGGCTGGGAGAGAGCAGGTGCAAAGGCCGGAGGGAGCGGGGTGGCTGCCCTGGGGGACAGCCTGACCCGGCACAGGGGCAGGGCAGGAGGATGGAGAGCGGCAGGAGAGCCCGGCTGTGCGAGGCACGGCTCCTCCTTGCTCCTCCGGCTCAGCAAGGTCCTTCCAAGATCCCCCAAGTGCCGCCGCCACTCGCAGGGCAAGAGCTCCAGTGACAGTAAAGAAGCTTGAGAGGGAAGAAAGGGACTTTCCAGATAGGAAAATTGTCTTCCTGTCACAGGGGCGAGAAGGAGAAAACGGATTTGGGGGGGGGTGGGGGGCACACAATCAGGGCAGGTGCTGTGCCGGCTCAGCCGGGGAGCACCGCCTCAGATCCTACAGCAACGCCACAGCCACCCGAAATCCCCGGCACCAGGAAGACCCCAGGCCCCGGTGCAAACCTAGTGACAATCCCAGTGGCATGTCCTGCAACGCAGGGAACGACCTGGCAGCCTGGCTTACAAATAGGTGACAAAGCAGCGAGCTTTCTGCCCGCCCAGGAGGGTGGGTGGCAGCGCTGGCACCTTGGGGACACCCGTCCTGCTTCCCTGCCGACGGGCTGGGCGCTGCAGAGCCCTTGCGATGCAGAAGAGCCCTGGGAGCTTTCCTCCGGGGTCCCCTGAAGAAGCAATTTGCACTCTCACGGCTCCCCCTGATTTAGTTCTCACTCCCTGCCCCACACGCAGGGGCAGCCCGCGCAGAGGCTCCCGGCCCCGCAGCCGCACGCAGCCCCCTCGCTGCAGGTCAGGAGCCGCTTCGGCAGCGCCAGATGTGACAGAGAAAGCCCTACAGCCAATGCCTGATACCCGGCTGGGTGACAAAAGGCATTTCCCTCCCTGGAGAAATCTGTTCCCCCGCGCCTGCTGGGGAGCAGCCAGAGCTCTGCTTTTCGCAGCGCTGGCCAGCCTTGCATCAGCTCCGCTCCCCGAGGCAGGGCACGGCTATCCCCCCCCTGCCCTCCCCTCCCGCCTCGTCCCTTGTGCGAGTGATGAGTCACGAAGCGCTCGCAGGGCTTCGCCATCCCCGAAGCACGCACGCAGCGGAGAGGTGCGGGCCAAGGACAGGTTAAGCCGGCCCCACGCTGCCCCGGCCCCGGGAGGTGCTCAGCCGGGCAGCTCGGCCCCCGGTGCCCCGAGTACCGGCGGGGTTTGTGCACAAGGTTACGTTAACCAGCTCTGATGGCTGCTCCAGAACGGCCGCCGCGG
>NW_009260227.1:761279-771996 GCF_000687185.1 Egretta garzetta | reverse complement strand
CCCCCCCGCCCCATGCGGGCCTGGGGTCAAAGTGACCAAACACCTGAGCAGGGCTGGTGGTGGCCAGAGGGGCTGGCGATGGAGCCGGCCACATGTTCCACCTGCTCCCCGTGCTGAGCCCAGGTCGGCAACCACCCGAGCACCCCCCGATAGCCCCGGCATCGCCTGCACCACCCTCGGCAACTGGCTTTAATCATCCCATGGTCCAGAGCGTGCGCAGGGCTGGCTCCAACCTCTGCCGGTCCCCAGCCCGCTGCTGCTGCATCCCACGGGACCTCGTGCCGGGAGGTGCAAGGTGGAGTGTGGGAACCAAACGCCCCTGCCATTTTGGGTGATGGAGGGCGAAGCCAAATCAACCCCCGAGGGCACATGGCCCCAGGAGGAGCCGGTTCCCCCACAGTGCCCGGCAGCATGAGCTTGGCTGTGCATGCCAGGGGAGCCGGAGCAGCGGGGGACCCTGCAAAAGGGGGGACCCTGCAAAGAGGGGACCCTGCAAAAGAGGGGACCCCACCCCACAGCTCTGCACAGCTCACGGACACATCCCCGCACTGGAGCCCGTCAGTGCCGGTGCCCAGCCCAGGGATCACAGCACAAGGAGGAACACGCTCATCTAACTCATCCCCCTGTCTGTCTGCAAAAACAACCACGGCCACGCACATCCCCAAGAGGTGTCTGGATTGGAGATGAGCAACAAGAGCCCAGACTTCAAGGATGTTGGCATTAGATGTCAACGGGGACGGTTGTCTTCATCAGGTCCATTGTCAACACTCAAAAATGTGCCTCTGACACCCTGGGGACGCTTCTTCCTGACGCTGTCTCAGGAGCAGCAAAAATGCAGATGATTCAGCTCCAAAATTATCGACAGTGGGATGCAAGCCTCCAAGCAGATCTCTGGCTATTCCTAGGCAAAAGCTCAAAGCCGCCTTTGCTTCTCTCTTGAAATCATCAGAGAACATATTCCTGTTCTGGGTTGGGTTTTTTTTTTTTGCTTTTTTCCTCGCTATGAATACATTCTTCTCCCTCCCAGCCCTGCAAGAAGGGAATGGAGCAGGAGCTCTCAGGACAGCCGTCCTGCTCCCTGGGGCCATGGCCACTGCCCACGCTGGCCGGCAGCCCGGCGTGCCCGGCACACACCTATGCCAGGAAGGGCAAACACGACCCCGGTGGCCTTTCCCATCTGCCGGGAGGATTTGCACCAACTCGCGCCGGGGCTTGGACGATGGCGTGCTGCTGCCGCTGCTATTTTCTCTCTGTTTTCCTAGACATTAACACTTCCTCCCCTCACCCACAAGATGGTTTCCAGCCTTCGATTCTCTTCCCTATGGCAACAAAAACCCAGCCAGGAAACCGCAACCCACTCGCCCGACTCTCTGGCAGGCGAGGGAGGTGTGGGGAGCCCCGGCCCCTCCGAGCTGATGGCTTCGGCTCAACACAAAACTATTTTAAAGCAAAACTTTTAGCACTGTCATAAAGCAAACTTTGCCACACGTGTGGCTCAGCCGGGTCCGAGGCTGTGCAGTCCCCAGGGGCACCGCCAGAGCCCCAGCCAGCAGGGGGACACAGGGAGAAGGAAGGGACTTGCAGCAACCCCCCATCGCGCCTGCACCCCAGCCCAGCCAGGGCTGAATCTGCGCCGGGGCGCGGGACAGACGCTGCTCCCCAGCCTGCCGGCGCACCGGGGACGCTGCACGATGCTCACGCTTCTCCTAAAAGACAGAACTTGCTCATCAGGGAAAGGACAGAGCGAAGAGTAGACGCCAAAGAGGAAAGGGGGAGGAAGGATAAGAGAGCAAAGAAATCATATCAACTCAAATCAAAACAGGCCACGGAAATGATTGCACTTAAGCTTTTCACGCCTGGCTAATTTTTTTATTATTCAAAGAAATTCCTGTTTTTGTTTTGCCTCCTCGAAGGAAGAACCAGAAGGGAGAGAGCTCCTCCAGCAATCACAGATAATAACCACTGCAGAAAAAAAGGCTTCCTGCTCAAACAATGGGAGACGACTCGCACGAGCCCCGGCGCGGGAGCATCTTTTAATCGGCCCTGCCTTGTCGAAACAAAAAAAAAGAAATGCTTCACGGGAAAGAAGGTTGCAATTAGGTATTTATTTTGAGTCGGAAAGCTGCGCACTCTCGCACTGCGTCTCCAGGGGGAACTGGGCCTGGGGACGGCTCGAAGGATGCCACGCGAGTCATAGAATCATGGAATCGTTGAGGTTGGAAAAGCCCTTTAAGATCATCAAGCCCAACCGTTCCCCTAACCCTGCCATCCCACCACTAAACCCTGGCCCTAAGCACCTCATCTATCCTTCTTTTAAATCCCCCCCAGGGATGGGGACCCGACCCCTTCCCTGGGCAGCCCCTTCCAGAGCCTGACAACACTTTTGGGGAAGAAATTTTTCCTAATGTCCAACCTAAACCTGCCCTGGTGCAACTTCAGACCATTTCCCCTCATCTCATCGCCCGTTACCAGGGAGAAGAGGCTGACAAGGGCACGCTGCACCAGGCAGGATGCGACCCTCCAGGTGGCCGCCGGGCTCACGACCACGTTCGCACCCCTCGTTTCAGCTGCGTTACTGCTCGGGACTGCCCGGTGGGGAGAGATGAGGAGTGAAGTGTGATCAAGCTCAGGCTCCTGCGAGACCTTAGCCCGTGTCTTGGCTTTTCCACGGCGCTCCCATGCAAGTCACACAAAGCCACCCATCACCCTCAGAGGGATCTTTTCCCTCCAGGACAGCTCTCCCATGCCAGTGGAGGGCTGAAGCCCTTCCATTCCCACTGCACAGCTCCCGAGCTGCTGCTCCAACCCCTCAGCCCGGCGCGGAGCCTGCCCGAGGAAGAGCAGCCTTCCTCCCACACGGCCTCGCGCTCCTTTAACTCCGCTGTCGGAGGCACCGGGAGAAAACACCCGCGCTGAAAATCCAACTGTGCGTCATTCAGCTCTCATTTTGATTGTTAAAAATTCATTAATGAGAGCAGATTGGTATTATATCGCTGCCTTAATTAAAGAGGGCTACGGAACAGCATTTTAAATAGCAATGTCATTTTCTAATTGACACAGCTACATTATAAAGAAAAATACTTAAACAGAACTTGAAACCGAGCCGGTTTCTTCTGATGGCAGGGCTCATTTTGGCTTAAAATTTTAATCTGCTCATGAAATATTTACGGGCAAGGGAAGGGATAATGTTTCTCCAGGTGTACAGTTCCCCTCCTCCGGCCCGGTCCCCCGCGAGGTTGCGGTGGGAGGAAGGCTTCACCACCCAGGGAAGCTGCTTCTCCATCCTCCTCCATGCCAGATCCCATGGCCACGACCCTTCCCAAGCCCTGGGAGACCCCAAGCCCCGCTCAAGTCACTGCTCCGCCTGCGTCCTTTCGGCTAAACCCCGCTGGGTTTGAGTGGAAAAATGTGGTTTTTTGGTGCCTTTCTCGAGCCAGGCATTTCTTCCCTACCAAGGGCAGAGGGATGACTGGGGCTGAGCATGTCCGTGCCCGCAGCGGGGGCCAGCGCTGGCTGGCTGGGTCCCTATAGGCGTGATGGGGAGGCATGGGGATACGGCACAGGGATGCAGCACGGCTCAGGCAGCGGCCGAAAGCATCCCGTGTCAGGCCACGTTCAGGCGCTGAACCTCCCCCCCTCACCCACAGGCGCTTAACACCTCTCTCCCGCTATTTAAGGTGTTTCATACACAAACCTCCTACAGCCTACAGCTAATTCCACACATCGAAGAGCACAGATTCCTCCTGTTTTCCATTTAGGAAAAAAGAAAATCTGGTCACCACTTCAAGTACCAGGACAGCAAAGCAGAGAAGAAAACGGCTCCATCCGTGTGGATGCAAATTCCTCTGCGAGGCAGCGTGTCCCCCTCTCCCCGGCCCCGCGCGGCCGCTCGCCCCCCAGCACGCAGCAGCCTGGGAAACCGGTCCCGGCTCATGCCAGCAAGAGATTTTTCCACCAGCATTAGTGGAAATTAGTGGCATTAGTCCACGCCTGCGTTTCACCAGCCAGCCAGAGTGAACTCATAGAAAAGTCGTCCGTACGCCAAGTCCATTGAAACCGGTAGCACCGTGCTTTGGCCACTGCGCTCAGTACAAGCACGAGGGCAGGGTGAGCCAGAGGGCAGCTTGCTCAGAGGCTTAAACTCTGGATCTGCCTCTCGCTAGCTTTTCAGATGACCTTTCAGGTCTTAGAGAGAGCCCACCACCCCGCCTCAGCTACCCTTCTCGCCAAACATCGCTCCCTGTCTCCTTTTCGCAGGCGCTTTTACAGCACCCCTGGCTATGGGTCAAGGTGAGCTGGGAGGCCGGGGGTGATGCTACCCCCAGCCGCGGGTGTCCGCTGTGTCCCTCACACTCTGCCTTTCCACGACAACAACTTCCCAAAGCAAAACGTCATCAGCCCGTGGGGTGGCTTGGCATTGCTGTGTGTCAAGTTTTTTAAAGGGGAAAAGATTTGGAAAACCAACAAGAGAGGGGGGAAACGTCAACTCCTCCGCTCCTCCTTCTCCCTCGCTCTCCGAGGGAGGGATGCTCACCTCCATGCCCCGTAGATAGCCATGAGAAAGCAAAAGGAAGGAGCTGGTACCCCATAGGATGTCCCCAGGGAGGGGACAGCACACCCAAGGGATACACACCCCACTGCAGGGTCCAGTCCAACCCCTTCCCCATCCACGCATCCCTCTGCCACCCTCCGCCCCGTGTCCCCAGCTCCCGTCACTTCCCCTCCTGTCGCGAGAGGGTGAGACTGTCCAGCTGGCTTGCAGAGGATCTGGACAGGCTGTTTAATCAGGGAGAGCGATTCGGCTGTAATTTCTTCTGATAAAGTATTACAGATGCTACATTTCTAGCCATCTGGCAGCGGGCTGCGTTTCCTGCCCTGCTTCTCGCGCTCTCAGGAGAAGAGAGGAGAGAGGGATCAAAAACTGAAGGCAAGGACGGCGGGGAGGGCTCTGCCAGGACAGGAGGGGAGCAGGGCAGAAATTGCCACCTCCCGTCCCTCCCGATGCCACCCTGCCCATCCCGCGGGCTGGCAGCCCGCAGGCACCGCTCAGCAAAGGATAGGACCGGTAAACAGCACGTGAACATCCCTAGGAAAAGCAGAACAAGCAGGGCTGGAGCTGCTACAAGCCAGGCTGTCCCCTACCAGGGCAGGGACAGAGCCCCCAGAGCATCCTCCTCGGCTGGAAACCCGTCCCAGCGGGGTGAAGCCCCTCGTCCCCCGCTGCCCCATCCAGCAGCTCAGGCACCGACCCGCATCCCCAGACCCTCGATCCCATTCACAGTACGGGGGAAAGCATCTGCACCCACACACATCAGACCGGGGAGAGCCCCAAAGCAAGCACAGCAGAGTCCATCCAGCCTCACAGCCTAACGAGGCTTTACCCCGGGACGAGCAACCCGGCGGTGTGGGGTTGGGGGAGGCTCCGCAAACAAAAGGCAGCTCGCTCGGATTTACCGGAGCCTGAGCAGAACCGTCGCAGGGTTCAGCGCATTAAAAATAACTGAAGGGAAGGGCTCGCACTTCATTACTTTCGACAGAACTGGGTCTCGGTCACGCCAAGTATCTGCTGGGGAGCAATCACGGCACCGCGCGCCGCAGCCCTCCCTTCGCGCCGCTCAGGTGTGAAGCCGAAACTAAATGGGGTCAGGGATGAAAGGGGGCTGCAGGGGGCTTTATTTTCCCCTTCTCCCTGACCTGCCATTGCAAAACATGCAGATCCCTTACGCCCAGCACCCTTTGAATCCCTGCTCCTGCTCTCAGGACCGCATCTCTCCATCCCCATTTCGAGGAGATGGGGATGCAGGTACCCCGGTGAGGGCTGGGCAGCACGGCGCGAGGCGGCAGCGATGCTTTCATCTCAGCAGCAGCACTGGGCTGCAAAAACACGGGCGATGCCTGGGCAGAGGGTACCACCGACGTGGTGCGTGGGATAACCAGCCCTGGCTGAAGTTTCTTCATGAACCACAGAGAGTTAAAGGCTGGCTGAGGCCCTGAAGCATGAGGTTTATGCATATGTAGCTAATGTAATACAATTATACATTAATATATAACTAACAGTCATGGTAATACAACATTACAGTAGGTAGATTATCCCATCTCCTGTAATTTATTATTGTTATTTGTAATCCATTAGTGTCCAGAGCTGAACCCGGGTCAGAGTGCAGCGTCCTGGCACGCGTTCCCTCGCCCCGGCAGGAGCAGGCGGATGGAAGACCCTCCTGATGCGGGGCCAAATCCTGCCCCGGGGCCAAATCCTGCCCCCAGCCCCTCCACAGCCAGTCCTGGGCAGAGCCCTGCCTCCTGGCCGGCACCGGGACCCGCTCTTGGGGCTTGGGGTCCCAATGGGAGACATCCACCAACAGCGGGTAACGCTGCAAGGCACTGCCTGCCCAACAACCCCCATGTCCTGCCCCAAAATGCGGGGTCCAAACAGGCCGAGGGGTTCAGTGGGAATCTGGCAGGGGTATCCAGCAGCCCAGGGCTGGGCCACCGCCTCACCATCACCACGGAGCCGTTCCAGTTGCCTTTGAGGAGAAGGAACAAAGCCCAACTGGTTCCGCGCAACCACCAATTAATCTTGATCGACACCACCCTCCATCGTGAGTCATCCACCCGAAGTCAATTTACATTTTTATTAAATCACACAGGAAAATTAGGAGCGTTATTACTTCCCTCCGATTCAATACGTGTTCTGTGTTCCCCCACCATTCACCGTGTGGGAAAACATCTCGGCATCTCCGGTTTAACCGTTTCTTCCCAGCACTCCCCACCCCAAAGCATCCCTTGTGCGTAGCCTGGAAGTAAATCAGGCTGGCCTTTGCAGGAGGGGAGCGGGAGGGAAACCGGGTACCTGGAGAGAAAGCGCGACAGCCAGCCCGGGGAAGGAGGACCCCAAAGGCAAACGGCGGCAGCCCCCGGCACGGTGCATCCCTGGAGACACCGGTGCGTGCCGCAGGCAGCCCCGCTGCTCCGGACCCTGGAGGGACCCCCCTGCCCCCTGCCAGCTCCAATCTGCTGCTTTTCTCCCAAGGGACAGATTCTCCCACTCGTGCAACTGCCATGGCCCTTGCACGAAGCTGGATCTGCCCCGGGAAGTTCACTGGGAGGGAAAGGCAGATCCGTATGCACCGCAGCAGCCGGGCGATCAATACACATTTATATCCATCCTTAAACCCATCCCATTCTGCCATGTCCGCTGCACGCAAGATTATATCATCCTCGCTGCTACAGCACAAGCATCTAAATTCAACATCAATTTATTTATGGCCTCCACATGATACAAGTAGATCTGCGAGCGAGCAGGAAACCTATCTTCGGAGAAAGACAAAAATGCGCGTGTGCACGAGCGAGACCAGAGGGCTTCCCCCGGAGCAGCTGCGGGTGCGCGTGGATCTGGGATTGTGGCACATGCCCCCACACTTGTGTGGCTACTTAGTGGGGCAAACCAAGAAGAAAGTTCCCCTGTCGCTGCTAGAATTAATGCTTGCTTGAAGGGAAAGCCCAAAAGCTCCCACTGGGATGGCGTCTCCATTCTGCTGGGGACCGGGACGGAGGGTCCTTGCTCTGAAGAGCACTTAATCTGCCTGGGTCAGAAAATTATTTCTCAAGGATGACTGCTCCTACGATGAAAGTATTTCCCAAGGATGAAAGCTGACTGTTTGCAAAGTCCGATCAATTTGGACCATATTTCCTGTGGACAGAGCAAGAGGAAGGAGGGCCAGGGGGCTTCCCCCGGAGCAGCTGCGGGTGCGCGTGGATCTGGGATTGTGGCACATGCCCCCACACTTGTGTGGCTACTTAGTGGGGCAAACCAAGAAGAAAGTTCCCCTGTCGCTGCTAGAATTAATGCTTGCTTGAAGGGAAAGCCCAAAAGCTCCCACTGGGATGGCGTCTCCATTCTGCTGGGGACCGGGACGGAGGGTCCTTGCTCTGAAGAGCACTTAATCTGCCTGGGTCAGAAAATTATTTCACAAGGATGACTGCTCCTACGATGAAAGTATTTCCCAAGGATGAAAGCTGACTGTTTGCAAAGTCCGATCAATTTGGACCATATTTCCTGTGGACAGAGCAAGAGGAAGGAGAGGAATTTCCATTTTGCGATTAAATTCCAAAAGCGCTATATTTTTGTCCTGAATCAGGACAAAAGCACAGTTTGAGACCTCTGTGCTTCCTGCCAACAGGGAAGACTCCAAGTTTCAACCACGCTCTTTGCAATTCAATTAGCTGTGTCCTCCACAAGGACCGAAAGCCAAGCGACTTGCCCGTGGCTGCGCAGGAGCGGAGCCCGCGCCTCCCCACCACCTCCAGGCTCCCACCCCTGCCGCTCTTTGCAAACCCATCACTGCAGCTCTCCAGACTCTACTGCTCGGAGGCTTGCACACTGCTACACAAAATGTTTTCTGGGTGTGTGCACGGCTGGTTAGTGCAGGCAGGGTGCCCGCAAGCTGCCTGCCCCTCGGCACGGTCCAGGCAGCAAAGCAGGCACCGAGCCGGGCATGGCCACAGTCTCATTTCTGCCTGGCCCTAAAGCCCGGCGGCCTGGTCACGAGCCCCACACCGAGCCCAGGTGCTCAATGGACCAGGAGCAGAAAGCTCCCAGGTGCACCAGCTCATGGCACAGGGATGGATGCTCATGGAACAAGGGATGCTCACGGCACAAGGGATGGTCGTGGCACATGGATGGATGCTCATGGCACAGGGATGGTCGTGGCACAGGGATGGATGGTCGTGGCACAGGGTGGTCGTGGCATGGCACAGGGATGGATGCTCAGGCACAGGGATGCTCACAGCACATGGATGGTCGTGGCACACGGATGGATGCTCATGGCACAGGGATGCTGGCAGCACAGGGATGCTCACGGCACATGGATGGTCACAGCACATGGATGGTCACAGCACATGGATGCATGCTCATGGCACAGGGATGCTCATGGCACAGGGATGCTCACAGCACATGGATGGTCGTGGTACAGGGACGGTCGCAGCACATGGATGCTCACAGCACACGGATGGATGCTCATGGCGCAGGGATGCTCACGGCATAGGGATGGATGCTCATGGCACAGGGATGGTCGTGGCACAGGGATGGTCACGGCACAGGGATGGATGCTCATGGCACAGGGATGCTGGCAGCACAGGAATGGTCACGGCACATGGATGGTCACGGCACATGGATGGATGCTCCTGGCACAGGGATGGTCACAGCATGGCGAGCCTTTTGGAAACACGCTGCTGCTGAGCCCCAGCTTTGCGAACACCCAGCACAGCCCTTTCCACCTCTCTGGGCTCTCCCCTCGGTCACCTCCACACAGATCTGCTGGCTCAGCACAGCGGTGCCTGCCCCCACCCCTACATCTGAAACAGAAGCCAGGAGCGGAGCTGGGTGAGGGAATCCCCTCGCAATCGAGGTGGGAGCCCCGCTCCTGTCCCTGGGAGGCTCGCTCCTCCTCGGGGGGCCGCCGCGATGCAACCTCGGATTTCCCAGGCTGCCTGAAAAGGGCCTTTCGCAAATTCCTCCGATGCCTGCAGCGCTTCTGAAGTCCTGTTTTTCCACTCCAGCAGCCCCCCCTCCTTGTTTTCCTTCTCCGGCTGCTGACCCACTTTTCATAATGAATGAATCCGTGCAGCGCTCTTCAGACTTTAATTATTTTTTCACTTTTTCTCATCATACATTATGCATCAATAAAAAAAAAAAAACACAAAACAAAAAAACCCACACCACAGCACAATTAATTTAAGCTTGAATGGTTAACTCCTGCCTATCACTAATAGCAAAAGTGTCTGGAAATTGCAAGCTCTTATTTTAGACCTTGCATTAATGTCAGGGATTAAAACAAACAGTTTTTGAGAGGCTGCAGTAGCTTGGCTAAGGCAGCAGACAACAACTAACTCATTTCTTCATACAAGCTTCTTTCTGAGGTTACTTACAGCCAGAACTGCCACGTAACCTGCCCCTTCCCCCCTGGCTCTCGCCCACAAGCCAGCTCGGCCCGTGGTTTGGGCAGGATGGCAACGGGATCCAGCACAGCCACAGCCCAGCACGGCCCCTGCAGCGGGCAGGCTCAGCCCTTTGCAAACATTCATGAATGAACGCTCCCGGCGGCCCGGGGGAAGGCTATTATTAGCCAGCCCAGAGGTCTCCGCAGCAGGGAGACGTTTTCCTCTCCGCTCCTTCTGCTCAGCTCCAACGCTTTCAAAGGGGTGGCACCGAGCTAGCGGAGCCGGTGCAGCACCGGGTGCCCTGGAGCATCCCGAGCATCCCACATACACCCCACCCCCCAGATGCTGCAGGAAGGACCACGGCTGCAGAGATGCTCCCATCCTGCAGAGATGCTCCCATCCTGCAGAGACGCTCCCATCCTGCAGAGACGGACCGGAGCAGATTAACACCCCGGCATCGTGACAGCTGATTTTTGGCACAAGTACGGTGATCTTCTCTCAGCAAAGAGGTCCCAGCGGATGAAGCGCTTAACCACAAACCTAATTACTGTCCTCCTCCCAGCTCCGCAAGCCTGCCGCTAGCGGAAGGCCGGATTTCCCTGCACCTCCTCTCCGCTCACGGCTGTTTTCTGCCGGGCTGAGAGCGCAGCCAGCACGATGCTGCCTCAAGTGCGGCGACGGAGCAGCTGCAAGAGGGGACCAGAAGCCCACGCTGGCTGGAAATTACAGTAATGGCTGGGGGCCCAGGTCAGCGGCAAAGAAAGAGGGGGGGGGGCAA
>NW_009260227.1:757090-758622 GCF_000687185.1 Egretta garzetta | reverse complement strand
GGGGGTGTCACAAAACCCAGCCCCGCTGGGAGAGGCGTGGAGGAGCTCGTTTTCAAATCACACATCCATCCCTCCCTCCCTCCGCTTCCCAGCCGCCGCCTCCTGCTCTGGGAGTAGGTGCCTCTGGGCTGGTGCACGCATCCTGCAAAGGGCTCAGCACCCTCTGCAGGGCACGGGACCTCGCCAAGCCCACCCCAACCCAAAGGGCAGCCATGGCGTGAGTGGGACCAGAGGAATCCCCCAGGGATCCCACCCGGAGCAAGGGTGACATGGGGTGAGCTTGGGCAACGGAGGAGCAGGAACAATCTCCCCCCTTCCCCAGGACCACAGGGACATCGGTGGAAACATCCCAGCTCACAGCCAGCAGGATGCCTCTCTTTTCCCAAGGGATAAGATTTTAATCCCTCCAACCCCCAGGCCAGGGAAGTCCCCGAGCCAACCCCCTCTAGGGTGGGCTCGCAAGGGATGACGGAGGCACGGGGGCTCTGCCGCCTGCACCCACGCCTCTCCCTTCCAAGCAGGGCCAGAAATGCATCCCCGACCAGAGACAAATTCTGGAGCAATTCTGACCTTTCCAGCTGAAATCCCAGCCCTGCCCATGGGTACAGGCAGTACCGCCCCCATTTCAGGATGGTCAGGATCTGATCACCTATTGCCAATCTTTTCTTGCAGCCCTGCCTACACAAGTTCCTTTTAAAAAAAAACAAACAAAAAAACCCCAAACACAACAACCAAACCACAAGCAAACACAGAAGGCCCTAATTTGATCCTATTCCTCTGAACTAAAAGCACCTTTGACCTAAATTCCCACCGCAGGTTGGAATTCACCCTCTGCAGGGAAAGGATTACGGGAGAAAAGAGCCGTGCATGCACGGATTGATGAGCGCTCCGGCTCCTGCCCGGCCCCGGGGTCTCTGCTCCCACCTTGGGCAGAGGGGAAGGAGGACAGCAACCCCCAGCCAGCCTAAAAGTGCTTGGGTGTCTTCACTTTATGTAAAGAGGAGCTAATTTCATATTATCATATGATATTAAAGCAGCCTACCTCTCTCTGCCACCCCATGCGCAAAACCTGGGAGCGAAGCTATGGGAAGCATATGGAAAAACATCTCCAAGCACAAACATCCACCTACTGCGTGAGCTGTTGAAAGTTAGAGAGCTATCCAAAAGTGGGGGGGGAGGGATCACAAAAGAGGTTTCAACCAAAAGAAAACAGCCTTGTGTATATTTTTTTTCCTCCAAAAACACCCAGAGACCGAAGCTCTGCCTGAACACATGCCTTGCATTTTTGCTACTTCTGGCGGTTTCAAAGGCAGCTCACAGCGCTCACCGGTTTTTGTTATGAAGGTAACAGCCAGAATTATTCCTGCTCCCTCCTTAGGAGCAGGTTTCCATCCCCTCCCAGCCAGCCAGGCTCCCACGGGTGAGGAGAGGCTCTGGCAGCGGCAGGAGGGTTTGGTGGGAGCTCAGGGGGACGGAGCCGGCCGTGCGCTTGCTCCCGTGCTGTGGCTCGGCGTAACCTCGCACACCGGCTC
>NW_009260227.1:756406-756948 GCF_000687185.1 Egretta garzetta | reverse complement strand
GGGACCCCCCGGCCCGGCGCGGCACGGCAGCGGGAGCGAGCGGCCAGCCCACCCGGGACCAAACCGTCAGGTCATGCTGGGCTGAGTCACCTGAATCTACCAGTTCTCATCAATCCTTCTGGCAAGAGGAACAAATAATCCTCAGGGAAAGCTGTTTTTGGAGGCTGCTGAATTGTTCTTGGCACTGATCGGAGAGCTTCAATTCACTAGAAAATCCCAAGCATTTTAATATAGCCAGAATATTTGCTCGCAGGATGACTAGCCCCGCCACGAAAGGGGATCCAGCTTCCGCGGAGCCGGCCCATCGCAGGGACGCTTCTCTGGTGCCCTTTTAACGTCGGGGGGGGGTGGTGGGGACAATTCCAAGGCCACGGGGGGCTGCGGACATGAGACCCGCCTGGCCCAGCCGGGAACCATTCCCCAGCAGGAGCTGGACCAGCCCAGAGCCATCGGGGTGGTTGCTGCAAGCAACCTCTCGCTCGGCACAGCCGTGGGTCCCCAGCACGGCCAAGCACCGCAACCTTCCCCCGCTGTCTCTGAAG
>NW_009260227.1:755326-756306 GCF_000687185.1 Egretta garzetta | reverse complement strand
AACCCCAAATTATATTTTTTTTTCTTTCCTTTCTTCTATTTTAAGACCAGAGGCCTAAAATTAGCTCTGCTCGCACAATGGGCCTCTGAGATTTAATCCCTTCCCTCTCCAAACAGCCAACAAAATAAGTTGCTATTTGCAGCATCTCTACAAACTTCTCGGGGCGCCATAATAAGTAAATAAACAAGCAAACAGTAAACATGTGAGGGCCAAACCATTCTGTCCAGGGGGATTTAAAAAGAGCTGTACCTGCCCAAACCCTGCTGCCTACCTACTTGCACCCGGCAAGGAGCCCAAGCCCTCGGAGGGCCCCTCACCCTCTGCAAAACCTCCACCGCGCTGCAAGCGCCGCAGACGCCGCTCAGATGCTGCTGCTTCTGGGGACCGCAGTAAAAAGCCAACAGACACGAGACTGCCTGCGTGGGCGGTGGTTACCGAGAGCATCACGGCCACGGCTGCCTCTCCCTAAAATACACGTGGGGACCGAGCAGGCAGAGAGATGCTCAGGCTCCAAAGCCCACGGGGTGCAGTCTGCCTCCCCAGAAAGCGGACAGGAGCCTGCGTTGGGATCTGACCCTGCCGTGCCCAAAACCCTGCGTAAATGTTCACCGTGTCAACAGGAGCAGAATTACCCCCTGGCTTTCGTCGCAGCCCTGACGGTGATGCACCTCGACTGCGGGTGCACGGCTCCTCCACACCCCCATGCCCCAGTCTATAAGGTGGGGTAACGGTACGGCCCTTACTCACAGCAAAACAATTAGTTTGCAATATTTGTAAAGTGCCCTGGACTTAATTAATTGCCTTAAACTCATTAGCTCGATTTTGCCTTCCTAAAACCAGCATTAAGCCGTGCCCTGCTAGGCAGGAGGGGTGTGCTCAGCTGGCTCCATGCATGCAGAGCCCTCGCACAGCTCACTGCACTGGTGCCCGAGCGGCGCTGCCTGCGCTCCGCAGGGCACTTCTGCACGGCTGCACGAGGC
>NW_009260227.1:750119-754069 GCF_000687185.1 Egretta garzetta | reverse complement strand
CCGCGTGAGGGACAGGGGGCCGAGCTCAGCCCCAGCCGCCCCACGCCGGCTCCCCGGGCAGCCCGCTGTGGGCCAGCAGCAGCCCGGCACGCGAGCCCACGGCCTCCGGAGCAGCCAACAACAACAAACTGGTGTGTGAGTGACAAAGGGAAAAACTCGGCGAGGAAACGATACTCAGCTCGGCTCTTCCCAAGCGCACATTGTAAATAACGCTGCGTACGGGTTTGTTTTATTTGTTTTAATTATGAAAACATAGCCCGGATTGTCCTGCTGGCTTGGGCAAGCTCCATCCCCGAGCGGGGGCCACCAGGCTGAGCCGGGCTTAGGCCACCTTATCGCTCCACCAGGCTGAGCCGGGCTTAGGCCACCTTATCGCTCCACCAGGCTGAGCCGGGCTTAGGCCACCTTATCGCTCCACCAGGCTGAGCCGGGCTTAGGCCACCTTGTTGCTCCACCAGGCTGAGCCGGGCTTAGGCGCAGGAGCAGCTTGGGCTCCCCGGCAGCCAGCCCGGGCGGCGCAGAGGCCAGCGGTGCCGGCACCCTGCGACACCTCCATGGCACGGAGGGAAGCAAGCACCTGGAGACAGAAACATCGCACACTTCAATGGCTGTTTCCAAGGCAATCGTGCCTCCGGGTCCGTCAGTCCTGCGTGTTGGGGGCTACAAGCCTTTCCAAGATATTTATCCCTCTTTTTTTTTTTCCCCCACCCCATCTTAACACCAGATTTTCTCGCCGATGTCTCCATCACTGCTGCTCCATGCTCCTGCTGTGTATGTCGTGCAATGGGGCCAAGCAGGAGGCAACCTCTGAAATTATTATTTTTTTGCATCAGAACGAACTTTTCCTTCTCTTGCTTCCTCCTCCCGGGCCGGAGGATTTGGCCCTCACCTCCCCGCACATCCACCTCAGCGCACGCTGGGCCAGGAGAAAGCCGAGCAGCCCGAAGTCGAGACAAGCTTCAGACAAAACCAAGTTAAAAATACATATTTTTCAGACAAAAGTTCAGTCCCCAAATGGTAAGAGAATCCAGGAAAAATGCAGCAGGCCCGGCTGGTGGCCGGCTTCCAGCACGAGCACCTCCCTTCGGAGGAATCCAGCGAGGAGTCTCAACTAATCCACCCAGGACACACCAGCATTTCTTCCTTGTATTATTGGGTTGGGTTTTTTTTTTTTTTATTTTTTCTTTCTGTCTTTTTTCCGTCTGCTCAGCAGATTTGACATTTGCTGGGAATGCGCTCGCAGTCACGGGGACCGAGCCGGGGTGCTGTGCCGGGGGGCGGCCGGAGGGACCCCACCGTTCCCTGCAGGCTCCTGGCACCAGCCCAGGGCTCACAGGTAGGAGAGGCTGGAAAAGCAGGGACCAGTGCAAGAGCCCGGAGCCACCGTGCATGCGCTCAGCACGGAAAACAAATACGCAGCAGTATCCCCGTGCCTCAGTTTCCCTTCCCCCCAGAGGCGTGCTGGGGAAAAACGCAAGCACTTTAGGGGAAGAAGACCCTCGAGGTGATGCAGAGACACTGCTGCACCCGGCAGGATGGGACCCCAAGTGCCTCCCCCAGCCCCAGCGAGGACCCGGGTCTCCCACCGAGGCCGTCCCACCCCACCGCCCCATCACGGACGCTGCCTCCCTGCCCTCCAATTTCCAAAGCAGGCACCCCAAACCTCGCCTCGCTCTCTACGGCTGCCTCGCCCCGGCTCTGCACCCAGGGACCCCTCGCCTCCCCGACAAGCCCCACGTGCTCCCCAGGAGTTCTTTGCCTGGGGGAGATCCGCCGTCCCCACTGGGCACTGCTCCCGCGGCCGGTTCCTTCGCGCTGGCTGGAGCAGCAGGATGGGGACAGGACGGGGACAGGACACGCGCTGGCATCAGCGCGTTACTGCTGGGAGGGACGGGAGCCGGGGGCTCACGCCTGGCCCGCGCAGACTCGGCACCGGCCCCTCCACAGCCCCCCATCGGGGAGGAGCTGCCACTTTTGGGTCAGCCGGCAGGCACTGCTTTCCCTCCAGGTGAGATGCCCACTAAGGAATTTGCGCTTCATTCCTTGACACCCGCTTTAATTACAGGTATCAAGCTGGCTTCTCTCTTTCACAAGAGCCGTGAGCTCATTTCCCGCTCCCCTTGCTCTGCGAGGGGTCCGTGAGTCACCCGCTCCCCTGTACGCAAGCGGAGGGCGGTGGGCTCTGCCAAAACCCTCCCCGAGGGCCAGGGCATAAACTCCCAGCACCAAAGCCGTCGGCTGTAACACCCCAGGATGATCTTCCAAAACCTCAGCCCCAGTTTCCCGCTGTCACTGAGGCGGGCAGTAGGTGACACCGTACACGCCAAGCACCGTCTGATGCTCAGAGGCTCCCAGCACACAAAAGGATCTCCATGCTCGCCCGCCGGCCAGAGCAGCGCGTTCCTCCGACCACAACACTGCCGGCCTCTCCAAAATCCTTACCCAGAAGCACAGGGAGGCTGCTGGGGAAGCCGGCACGCATCCGCAGGATGCAGACCACACCACCGCTGCCTACCAGGCGGTGCAGTTAGCAAGGACACCCCAATGGCAGCAGCTTTATTTCCCCGCCCCAGCCACCAAAGCAGCAGCAGAGCCACGGCAAGAGCCCCATCGTGCCACCACCCCAACACCCATTTCTTCCTGAAGGGTCTTCTTTTGCAGGGCGGTGGCTCTGGGTTTTGTTGGTGATGGTTTTTTAAATGTAAACTCGTTGATCCCAGCACAACGAGGATTTTCATTGTTCGCTTCAAGGAGTCATAGATAACTGGTCACAAACAGACGAATCTCCGCAGTCGATGAAAGGGTCCTCAAGCCCACTGATGGGCTACCCTTCCATCCCCAGCATCTTTTTCTGCTAAATCCCCCCAGAGCAGCCTGTGCCCAGTCCAACAGCTGGGAACCCTGGGGGGGCTCAGGGAAGGGACCCCCCCCGGCTCACAGCAGCCACGCTGCGCTGCTGTTTGCTTTATTTTTTTAATCAAGTCACGAGACAGGGCGGATGCTGCTCGAAATAAATCATCAACCACAACTGCAATAAAGACAACCGGGCAGCCTCAGCTCGGACTTTGCGAGGCCAGGACCAGCAGCCAAGCTGCCACTGCCCCGTGGCTGATGGGGTCACGGAGCAGCTCTTGTGTCATGCCCGGACACTGCAGGTTGTCACCGAGGGAATGGTGACACGGTCGTACCAGAAGAGGAAAGACGGCTGCAGCCAGCCAGGCCCTACACCCCCGTACCACCTGGAAAAAGAGATCAAGGATTGGGGTAGTCCCTCGGATACTCATCCCAGGGACAAGCATCCCTCCTCCCTCGGGGCTGCATCTCCCCTTTCCAGCCTTCTCCAGCCCCGGGACTAAGGGTAAAAGGGGAAAGAAAAAAAATCAGTGCGTGTCTCTCTCCCCCGCCGGGTGCAAGGCTCTTCTGCAGAGATTGAGCAACGTGGGGAGGGCAGCAGAGCCAGCAGCACCTCCCCAGCCCCCCCGAGCCCCACGCTGCTGCCTGTGCCCTGCAGTGCAGCACAGCCAGACCCCAGCCCCGCAGGGATGCACCGGCTGGCTCCCGGGAGCTCCTCCAAGCCCACCCGCCCGGATCCCAGGCAATAAGAAGCATCTCTGCTCCTGCACGGATGATCTGGATCACCCTCTGCATCAGCCAGCACCAGGCAGGATCTGGCCAGGCAGGAGTGCTGGGTCGCTGCATCCACACCGGAGTCCCTCCGGCCCCCGCGCAGCTCGCGGCAGAGGGATGTTCTCCCTTTCTTCTCCGGGAGGATTAGACACACTTCTTTTCTCTCATTGCTTTTCAAAAGAGAGGCTTTTTATCATTGCTGATCCCTGGGGGAAATCTTTCTCTCTCTCTCTCTCATGCTTTTATAGCTTGGACAGGGGGAAAGGAAGTTTTCCTTCATCTCAATCTCTCTGCTGACAGGCACCGCGAGCGCCATGGATGGA
>NW_009260227.1:749818-750103 GCF_000687185.1 Egretta garzetta | reverse complement strand
GGGGCTCCCCACCACCTCCCGGTGCCCCAGGCTGCACCGCCAGCCATGCGCCCGGCGCCAGGCCCCGGAGAACGCCCAGGCAAAACCCGGTCTGAGTTATTTCGAAAGCCACGTCACCGTTGCGAAATCCCAGCTTGTAAAAACCCTGGCAGAACAAAAGCAGCAACCCCAGCTCAAGGCAGCTACAGGTGCTCTGCCCTTGCCTCCCTGCTCCCCATTCTCTGGAGGTTGCAATTACATTTTCCAGTGTTTCTTAAATGGATTTTTTTTTTTTCGCCCCCCCCC
>NW_009260227.1:748950-749790 GCF_000687185.1 Egretta garzetta | reverse complement strand
AGATCAAGCCAAAGAGAGGAAACCAAAGCTTGGAGCTGGCAAAGCTTTAGACACGCACAGCTATTTTAATGGACCGCTCGCCTGCAGAAAGCGAAGAACATGCCTAAGTGCACACGGGATCACGGCACCGTCAGCTCTACAGCGAAACAAGTGAAGGCAGCGATCCTTGAAGCGCTGTCAAAAGCCCTAAGTACCCAAAAGTGGAATCGTGTTGTTTTTTCCACCCTCTGAGCTCTCTCCATTACCGAAATCAGGGCTGAGGTTCGTCACGGCGGCAGACCAGTTGTTTTTTTAATTGTCGACCATGCTGCAACATTTTCTCTTTATTTTTAGGCGTCCCTTTAAAGCTATAGAGGAAATCATCCAAAAGAAGTTTGTTCAAACGGCCTGTCAGCTTGAGGAAGAAAATAAACAAAAAAAAAAAAAAAAAAAAAAACCACCCTGAATCCTAATAAATCACACATCCACACACACAAAATCGGAGAAATCTGGGCATGCCTCCAAAGCCAAGTAAATGGATGATAAACAAAACAAACCTAGCTCTGCCCGGTAATAAAGGCTTCCACAGTGGGAATTTCTCACCCGGGAATCACTTCCACTGAGGGCACAGCTCGTGGCACAACGGGCAGCTCTCCCGCGCCCCTGCAAAGCTGCGCCTCCGGGGACGGCCAGCGATGCCGCCCCACGCTGAGCAGGTCTCAGCGGGCACAAATCCTGCGCTGCCCCTGCTTGCAGGAATTTCCCCCTCGCAAAGCCCTTCAGGTGAGCACGCCCTGTCCCTGTCCCCGCTGCAGACGGATCGATCGCCCCGTGACGCAGAGCGGGTGGCTGTTTGGTTTT
>NW_009260227.1:744828-748936 GCF_000687185.1 Egretta garzetta | reverse complement strand
GCTCTTCCTGCGCACAGGCACCGCTCGAGCCCTGGGCCGGCAGCAGGGACGCGTTCGGGGCCCACAGACCCACCCAGAGCAAACAAGGCTCACAACTTGCAGAAGAAAAAAAAAAAAATAAAAAAATATGCAAAACAAAAGCAAGGGAAAGGGCAAGAGGAATAAGGATGAAGATGCCGGAATAAACCCCTCCGGGTACGCGGGTGCCTGAAGCAGGAGGCAAAACCAGCCCACAGGACAGCAAAAAAAGCAGCAGCTCAGTCTCCTTTCAACCTCCAGATGGAGTTTGCTATTGATATGGATGCTGCAGAGCAATGCCCACCTCCTCCCCAGCGAACAGGGTTCATCTTTTCAGGGCACACAGCGGGAGGGCCAGCAAAGGGAGGAGGGCAGGGAGGCACGCTGAGATGTGTCCCCAGGAGGACAGCCCGGTGACCCCACTGCAGCCTCTGTATGCCCAGAGCTGGATGTTGGGGGGCACATACTCCAGGGCACGGCTGGGCCGAGAGCCGAGGGTTTGACAGCAAAGCCAGTGGAGGGGCGGACACGTGCAGTGACGACCCCAGCACCAGCCGGCACCATCCCCATGGTCTCCCGGCACGGCCACGAGCAAGCCCCCGCCGCAGGGACCTGACCCCAGGCGGGCAGCCCACCCTCTCCCCGCTTCCCTCTTCACTTTCCAGCGGAGATCGCCATGAAACAGTTAAAGGTTTCTAAGCTGGGCTCTCCTGAGGACGCCAGTTAAAAGTCCACCGGGCATTTTTCCCATCGTGGACTTTAGCCCCGGAACGTGGCTGCGATAACGCACACGGAGGTGCCAGCTCGCCGTGGGACCCGCCACCGGCTGCTCCACCGCTGGGGGGCCACCGAGGTGGGCAGCCCCTACAAAGCACACGGGGCTCCATGCGGGACAGAAAAGTACAAAAACCAGGCCCTGGAGCAGCATTTTGGTTTTCAGTAGCGTGAGGCTATATGGAGCACTTGCAGAGTGGTGTGGTGCAGGTATCAGCTCCCGTGATAATGATTTGCCTGCCCCCAAGGAGCCCGTTCCATCCATCTCCAGCCCGCACTGTGCACCCAGGCACCAATTCCCCCCCGGGGATTTTGCAGAGGGGCAGAGCCCAGAGATTCCTCTCCCCATCGGTCCCAAGGGAGATGCAAGGGCAGGCGCCGCGCTGCCCTCCCTGCCAGGAACAGACACCCAGCTCCCCTCTCCAAGGTCGTCTGCAAATCCCCCTTCACTACACATACCATTTTTTAAAAGCTGGGTGATGTAACCAACCAGTATTTATAATGCTGAAAACATCCCAAAGCTCCATCTCTTCCAGCTCCCAAGCACACTGTGTACTCTTAATAAAATAATTGCAATGATGAATAGCTCCTTATAACATTCCTCTTCTGCAGCTACTGACAGGGCCAAGAGCTGGGATGGAAAGTCCTTCTCCTAATGCCCCTTCAAGGTGCATTCAGGACTTTACCTCTTCACAGCAAAAGATACAGTGAAAATTTGGAAAAGGCGTCAGCCCTGCACCAAGCCATCCCACCACGCAGCGACGGGAAGGACAAGCCCCCTCTCCCCCAGCCCAGGCACATCATCATCCTCATAATAAAGTCAGCAAATCACTGCGGGTCAATCTCAGCCCTTAGTTAAGCCGACGCAATCTTGAACCCGTTCGACGAAACCAATGCCGAGCTGCTGATCCCACCAGCGCTGACGGTGCCTGCGCCAGCCGAACCACCCTGGCAAAGGTTCCTCAGCCGAAGGGTCGCCCACGGGCCGGGCAGCACCGGGAGCTCATCTCTGCTTCTGAAACAGGGCTGAGCATTTAATCGCTCGCATGTCCTCATGTTCCCGTGACTTCCACACTGACAATTACAGGGCAGGCCAGTGCATTGGGTTTTTTGGCTTTGGGGTTTTTTTAGTAGAATCCCTTCTGCCTTATTAATTTGTAAAGGTGCATTCAATTAGGGAGCACGCTGGCTTCGCCCTCCCTTCCCATGCAAAGCAAGCATTTACTCCCAGCCGGGGCCAGGCTCTCTGGGTGCTTTCCCCAGCACAGAGTCTCTGCTCCCCAAAATTTGCAATTGAGCCATCAGGACCAGCCAAGGACTAGCGTTACCCCGTCACCCAGCGGGGAGCCGAGGGACGCCCAGACTGGGCGACTTGCACAAGGCCACCTGGGGAACCGGTGGCAGAGAGGGACCCGGGATCAGCCTTCACCCCGGCCTCGGGGACTGCCCAGCGCCCAGCCCTGCGCGGGGGAGAACTGGCAGGACCGGCTGCTCCCGCCCCGCAGGCACCTCCCGGCACCCGGCACGCACCACCGGCCCGGCGCTCGCCCCCTTCCCGCCTGGCGTGGGTGCCGGGACCCCAACCTGCACCCCAATCCAGCACAGGTACTTTTCTGCCCTGACATGCGCTCTCCTCCCTCCAAAGGGCTGGTTTGGGGTCCCCACATTTTGGGCAGGACTGGGAGCATCGCTCTGCTCTTCGGGATGAGCTGGGATAAGCTTCACCCTCCACGCCACCGCCGCCCAGGCCATATCCTTTGGCCTGCCTGCTCGAGCATCCCTGAGAAGAGCTTTTGGGCTCCCCCGACGCCGGCTGCCGCTCTCGGGGTGCGGCTGAGCTACAGCAGGCAACTGCCCCAGGGTGGGCTGCATCTTGGGGCAGCATCCAGGAGCAAACGCCACTGCTCCAAAAAAGAGACCTGGGAGAACGCCCGGATCAGCCCCGCATCTCCTGCGCTGCCACGGGGTTTTGGGAAGGCGCAGGGAGAGGTGGAGCCTCCCCACATGCGTAGGTGTGGGCTTTGGAAGGGAACCGCGCTGTTATCCGCCACCCAGGGCTGGCTGCAAGAAATCCCTGCCCTGCAACATTTCCTGCGCACACCTAGAGGCCGTGAAGCCTCGATGGAGAAGCCAGATGCGGTTTTCCATGCCCGCCTGGCCTCGGCTCCCATGGCTGGCTGGAGCCCCCGGGGTGCCCGCGGGGAACCACGCCGAACGCCCCTCGGCGACAGCAGCGCAGGCGGAAAAACAACAAAGATGAGAAAACCGGGTGCCCAAGCTAAACAAAGCCTGCGGTGACGGACGGACTCCGATTTCCACAGCCTAAACCTGCCCCACAGGTGAGGCACGAAGAGGGAGCAGCTTGCCGCAAGGGAACTGCTGGTGCTACCAAAACACAACTCAAAACGCAGACAAAAAAAAAAAAACCAATCCTAACGAAACTAAATCTGTGTCTCCCAACCCTGTACGCAGCGAAGAAGCCTACTGGCAGGGTGTAATCCGGGGCGCTGCTTTGCCATACAGCCCGGCAGCAAGCCCCCCCAGCCCAGCTGGGATTCCAGCTCCCAGCAAGGCTCTGAACCACTGTTTAGATAAAGCCTCCCACATTTGCAAACAATAGGTATCAGCTGGCCTGGGGCCAGGCTATCTCCGGCAGGGATCACGGCTAAGACTTCCTAAGTGCTTAAATGGGGGCCTGCAGGTAATTGTCCCAGGAGCCTTAACTCTTCCCAGAGCCACCTCTGATGTCCGGTCCCTTATGCCGAGCGGAGGGCAGCCGGCCAGGGCTCACCTGCCAAAAACGAGCCCGGTGAGGATGGCAGCGGAGAGGATGGGGATTTGGGGCTTCCAGCACCCTGCCCTCCCCGAGCTCTGCTCCTGCTCCCCACCACGGGGTCCAACGGCCGCCGTGCTCCCCCGGAGCTGCCTGGACATCCTACAAATGCCACCGCGCAGGCTTGGAGAGAGCAGGCTGCAGGCACAAAGCATTAACTGGCACAGCTTGCTCACAACGCGCCCATCCAGCAGCCCACAATTTGCTTAGGGGTGCAGAAAGTTTCAGCTTTAGCAGATTTACCCTGACAGGAAGGGAGCCTGGGTGGCCTGTGTAGGTACAGGAAACCCCTCTCTATCACGCACATCACTCCGCTTCCTCTGGATTTCTTTAACCTTTCACTCTCAGCCTGATTTATGCCTTCACACTGATTTTTGCATGCGTGCGCTTCCCCGCTCTCCACTCCCGTGCTGTGGCTCCACACAAGCAAAAAATGCATGCTCCCTGCAGGGAAGCCTCCTCCTCTGCCTCTCTCCCAAGGAG
>NW_009260227.1:742939-744565 GCF_000687185.1 Egretta garzetta | reverse complement strand
GGGGTTGGCTGCAAAGGCGCTGGGCGGCGAGCCCCAGGCTGCGGCGCAGCATCCCCAGCAGCGCAAAGATGGACTCCACTTTCCTTGCAGAGAGGGAAGGGATCCATGACCAGCTCGGTCCTGAGCCCTCCGAACCAGGGAGCAGCAGGGTGGGGGAGCCCGAGCGGTGCCACCCGCTCCCCGTCCCCAGGAGGAGCCAGCCCAGGGGGGACGCAGCCGGCGCTGAGAAAGGGCGTCCCAGCACCGCGGGCACGTGGAGCGGTGCCCGGCGAGGCCTTGGGAGGCAAAAGGGCACGAGGACATCGGGGACACAGCCTTAATGTCGCCTGAAGCGCCCCTCGGGTGGGAAGATTAGCAGCTTGTTCCCAGCCTCGCGGGGATCCTGGCGCAAGAGGAGCGGAACGTCAGACCGTGTCGGGAAGCGTATCGGCTTCCCGGGAGCGGACGGGGGGGAACGCACCTCTGCTGAGGCCGAAGGCTCCGGGGCAGCGTGGAAGCAGGGGCAGCAGCACAGAGCCCAGGGGAAGGGAACCAGGGAGGGTTTCTGGGGAGGAATCACGGTTAACGTCAACTCTCAAGGCCCCCAGTTTGGGGCATTTTTAACCCGTGCAGACAGATAAAGACAGAGGATGGGGGGGGGTGGCCCTGGTGCCGCCAGCCATTGCCTGGGAGGAAGGTTAGGAGGTTAGACATTAGGAAAAATTTCTTCCCTGAAAGGGTTGTCGGGCTCTGGAATGGGCTGCCCAGGGAGGTGGTCGAGTCCCCATCCCTGGGGGGATTTAAAAGAAGGGTAGATGAGGTGCTTAGGGCCAGGGTTTAGTGGTGGGATGGCAGGGTTAGGGGAACGGTTGGACTCGATGATCTTAAAGGGCTTTTCCAACCTAGACGATTCTGTGATTCTATGAGGGATGCAGGGACACAGCCAGGGCAGCGACCCGGGTTTTCCATCCCAGCTCTCACGTCCTAAACCCCCACGCACGGTCCCATCCTTACGGTTGCCACCATCCAGGGAGGAAAAAAAGAGAAAGCCCCAAAGCGAGGGGGAGCCAGGCGCACGTCTCCTCGCCCGATTTCGCCGGGACGTGGCAGGTCACCCCTGAGAGCTACCCGCTCGCAGCGCTCCCCCAGCCCGGCACGGCCGCCGCAGCCCAAGGGAAATGAAGTTGCAAAGGTTATCGTTTGGATGTTTGGCTGAGCATAAAAACCCTGCTCTGAAAAGAAAAAAGGGGAAAAGGGGGACGAGGAGAGCGGCATGGGAGGAGAGGGGCAGCAACGCACGGCACGACGGCCCCAGAAACGCGGGACTGGGGGTGCAGGGGCTGACCCCACGCTCCCACACATTGCCATTTCCGAAGAGTTTCCTGGGAAAATAAATGCAAAGTCTGTTATAAAAGTTTATCTGCGTGTGCGAGAAAGAGCAAGCGTGCCTGGCTACGGTATAGAGATGTCATTATTTTCATGCATCTGCCTTACCCAATTTTATTTAGTTGCTTTCTGCACCATTTCATGCTCATTCTGCTACTGAGCTAGACAATTGCTTTATAACTCTAGGGTGCAATTTCACTGTCTGTGAGCCACACGCACGCACACGGGGGCTGCGCTGGGATGGAGCAGGGAGTTGCACCT
>NW_009260227.1:737427-742926 GCF_000687185.1 Egretta garzetta | reverse complement strand
CCCCCCCCGATGTTGGGGAGCTTGCATCGAAATGGGTTTTCTTAATAAATAAAAAGAGAGAGAGAGAGAGAGAGAGAAAATTAAATTAAAATGCTAAGCCACCATCTCTAATGTATTATAACTCAAGGAGTGGCTGGGGGTAGGGGGGGGGGAGCAGACCCAGAAAGCAACGGCTCCCCATTAAGAATGAGAAGGATGAACTGGAGGGCAATTTGCTCTCTCACGCTAAGTGAATGCGAGGAGACGGAGCCCGGCAGGCTGGAGGGCAGAAGCGCTGTGAATCACGCTGGATTTTTATGATCAATTGGAAGTCACACTCGAAGAAGCGCAGGTCAAAAGGGAGGGCTGGCCACGCAGGTGGGGAGCGCCGAGGCGGAGGTTCTCAACTTGCTGAAGTTGGCTGGTCCCTCGCAGGGTTGGGGTGCCCTCATGCCTGAGGCCAATGGAATTTTGCAGCACTGAAAATGAACCTGTGTTTACTCTGATGGATCTTTCATAATGACATTTCTCTTTAACAATTAGATAGTAAAAATTCTAACCATTATGAAATTATCAAAGTTGTGGGAAGCTGGAAGTGAAGGACAGAATGTTTTTTCATCCTCACTCCCATTACATTGATTCCTGCTATTGCAGTTAGATGTATTATGGACCAAATCTGTACGGTATACTCACATACTAGTGCAATTCTCTTCTGATTCAAGAAGGGAAGAAAATCCCACTGATCTATCCGCACTGGAATCAGCCTGCTTGAGAACAACATACAAAACAGATACATGTAGAGAATATTTCTGGATGTGGTTTCAAAAGACCATTAAAATTATGAATCATATTATAAAGTATCTGCATAACACTGAAAACATTTATTACTGAAGATGATGGAATGTTAAGCAGTGCAGTAAAACTGGCCAATATTTGTTCTCTCTGTGAGTGAAATAAGTACTAAAGATTTCAAATGACACATATTTATCAAACATATCACTTTTATCTTAACAATATAATGTATTTATAAGAATATAGATGAAACCAAGTTTTATAGTATTAAAATTAGCTATATAAAATTAGGTCATTGGAATATATGACCAGGTTTTTATCTGAAGTCTTCTTATGTTTGCTAAATGAGGGGCACAGATTTAAAAAAAAAAAAAAAAACCAACACCAAAACCCAACAACAACAACAAAGAAAAAAAAAAAACAACACCAACCAAAAAAAAAAACCAACCAACTTTCCAGCACTTGCTCGTCAGCCAAAAATGAAAAAACAATCATGAAATGTTTCTGCCTTCGCGCCCAGCGCCGCACAGCCAGCTGAAACTAGACGGGGCATCCCTCCCTAATCCGCTCCTGGCAGCCCCAGCACAAAGGATTTGCTCCATAAGCCGAGGGCGCTGTAAACCTTGGGGGGCTCCAGGGCTGCCCTCAGCTCCCCCCCCTCCCCCATTTTATCTTTTTTTTTTTTTTTCTTCCCAAAGTCTGTAAAAGCTGAAGAAAGCCAAAACTCCACAAAAGAGGAGACCATGCAAGTAACAACCAGATGGGAATCCCATTACCATTTTATTGGTCCCAAATACCAGCATTGCACCTTTTATCTCTTCACTCGGCGGTGATCTCGCATCCGATGCAATCCGGGGAAGGGGTTAGGGCTCAGGCACGACCCAAACCCAAATACACCACCAACCTGCACTCAGGGTCTGCCAAAACCAAGAGATTAACCCCCTCCCCAAAACAAAAAACCCCCTGGGGTTTGAAAGAAGGAGCCATGCCCACGGCGAGAGGAACCATCTCCCACTAGAGCACAACAGGGACGCGAGCCCTGCTCCCCATGCTTAATAAAACAAATATTTAGGGTGTTTCTACCTTGCCCTCTGGTTTGGGAGCACCTGGCTTACGCACAAACCCTATCTGCGATTTTTCCTTTGCTCCCAGGCCAAAGAGCAGCTTGCAGGGATGGGGTTGGCTACCAAGAGCTGGGACCCTCCAAAGCCCACGGGAGCCCCGATCCCAGAGGGATCTGCTCTGCGGGGCTGGAAGCCGCCGTCCCGGCCGAGGTTTCACAACCGCCCCACGCCCTCGCTCCGGGCCCCGTTCCCAGCTTCGCCAGCGCTCAGACGCACCCGCCTGCCTCAGTTTCCCACCCTGTATCGGTCTCATCTGGGCAGATGATGAGTTTTCAAGGCAAGAGCCGTCCCCTCCTGATGTGGAGAGGCAGGAGCTGGCACAGACGGGGCCGCGATCAGAATTACAGCCCCAAGGTGCAACCTTGGAACTTTTATTGTAGATCACAAAGGGGGGGGGGGGAAGGAACCCAAACCCAAACCAACAACCATTTTATGCTTACGAGTGGTCTGTTTGAACAGGATTATTTTTTAACTCCATGTTAAACAAAATTTCAAAGAGGGGGAGCTGCATGTGAGCTTAATTTGAAGCCTTCCTTCCCTTTCCCACAAGGGAATTGTTCCCTGTTTAGCTCCGAAAACACCCTCCATTTTGAAGCTCTCCGTCTTCTCTAAATAAAAACTCAGGTTGTTTCCCCGACTTTGCTTTTGCTTTGCTTTTTCTAAGCAAAACGTTGTCAGAAAAGGCAAGTTCCCGCAGCCAGTTTCCATCTCAACAAGAGCGCATTTTCCCCGGCTAAATTGCTTCTGTCTGAAAATCTTCTAGCAGTTCGAGCTGGCTGGCGTGTGTGGGGATCCTTCCGTAGGGTTTTTTAAACCCTTATTTGCAGTATTATTTCGTCTGCTTCGCGCTGCCTTGATGTTCGAGCAGCCTTTGGAGAGACACAACCACTCCTCCCTCCTCCTCTGTCCTCCCTCCAGGCACACGCTTTCCTTTGAGGAGGAGGAGGAGAGGGGAGAAATAAAATAAAAGACAAGCAAAGAGGAAAATGTCAGAAAGCTGCTTTTTGTGTGCGTGTCAAACGTTCAAAGTTATTCCAGAGTCTAGTCTTTAAATGTAATAAAATACAGCAACTCCTGACAAAATCAATTAAAATAAAACCACCCAGGCTGCCTCCCCTATTGCTTTGTAGCTCTACTGACTTTGAGAGCCCACCTGGGCCTTTTAGGAAGCAATTATGGAACTGCCGGGCTGGATCCTGTACCAGCGGCGTGCTCGCTCGGCCGAGCATCCCTTCGCACCGCGGGCCGGAGGGAGGAGAGACCCAGCTCCCTCGCCCGCAAAGGGAGGTGGTGATGGGGAGACGCGCTGGGGATCGCAGCCAGGGAACAGGATTAATTAGAGCCCAATTAGGTGACCGAGCTCCCAGGGGAAGGTCCCTGCAATACCCAGAGGTCCGTCGGCAGTGATTTGAGGTGTCCCCAGCTTTGGTTACCACCGGCAGCCCCGCAGGCAGGGAGCCCCTGGGCATCCCCACTCCATCACCAGCGCCCCCGGCCCAGCCCCTTGCCAAGGGCCACCGCCTCTTGCTGTCTCACCGCCTCCCCCAGAAGGGTCCTGGGATATTTATAGCAAGAACGATTCGGTGATTTCAGGCAGCCGAGAGCCTCGGGGGAACACCCTGCTCATGCACGGTCCCCCCCAAAAGGCGCCGGGATGCTCACAGGAACCAGCACCCCATGCAAGAGGCAGGACCAAAGACCATCCCAAAGCCTGAGCCCTTGCTCCGCGGCGCCCACAGCTTCGCTGTTTGTTTGTTTTCTGCAGAAAAAAAAAAAATTCAGACGGGTGGCAAGGCTCTAGCATATGGAAATCCACCCCTGCTCCCAGAAAACAATACTCCAACAAAAAGGTTTTTAACCCGTTTCTTAATAAATATTTATTTTCGCCTTCAAGATGTGGGTGGGACGAAGCCAGGGTGTATTTTCCAGTGAAATGTTTTGATTCCCCCCTTGATTATTTTTTTCGACTGGAACAAAATGCCAATAATAATATTTGCAATGAATAACGAAAATTCTGCGGCTTTCTCCCCCGCTCTCTTTTAAATAAATAAAATGCCCTAAATACGAGAAACACAAACGCTCTCTCCAACACAGCAGGACGACGTGGAGTAAACTCAGGGATCCTCAGAGGATTTATTTAACTGTCACAGCCCAGATTCTGAAAAAGGAAAAATTCCTTCCCGGCTTGTTTTGCATATGTCAACTGGGAGAGGTCGAGCCCTATGCGATGCTTCAGCAAGAGAGACCGGGACGTGGTCTCTGACTTTATCCCTGGCTCCTGGGCCCCTCTCCGGTGCGGCACCGCCAGCCCCACGGAGACGGCCAGCACCTTCCAGATGGGGGGCAGAGGATTCCTCCTCCTCCCTCGCAGGGATGCTCAGACAAGCTGCAATGATACTTTCTGCATCTTTCATAATTTTTCCTCCCTACGGGTTTTTCCCAGCAGCGGTCAATTTTTGAAGCTAAAAGAAGCGGAATTGAGGATCACGCTGAGGTCTTAACCCAGACGTCGGCTCCCGCCACAATCTGCCTTGGGTTTTGCACAGCATCCAGGCTCATCCCGGCAAGGCCAGGGGATGCGGGGTGAAGATGTCTCACTTGGGTTTTGCACAGCATCCAGGCTCATCCCGGCCACGTGCCCGATGGCAAGGCCAGGGGATGCAGGGTGAAGATGTCTCATGGATGCTCACACTCCCACGCCCTTGTCCAGCCCCCACGCTCCAGGTTGCTCCCCCCGAGCCGGACACAGGGGGTTGTTTTGCTGTTTTGCTCGGAAGCGTTCCCGCTCCGGCCTCGGCAGGGCCATGCACGGCCAGTTCTCACCCCACATCCTGAGCAGCTGCAGCCTTCCCTGGTCCCTGGCACCGCTTCGAGGGTGGGAAGAGGGCTCGCAGGGGTTGCAACCTGGTGAACTGACCTCTGGGAGGGAAGCACCGGCCTCAGACACCGGTTAACTGTTTCTTCTCCCACCCCCCGTGAAGCTGAGCCTCAAGGGAGAGCTCCCCGAGCTCACCATCCCCTTTTGCTCCCCAGGAGCTACCCCCTTCTTGGGGGAACGGGCAAAGAAGAAAGCGAAGCGATGAAAGGATTGCAGCGGAACAAGCACCTACCCCAAGAACCAAGTTCTTCGGTTTGCACGTCAGTCCCCAACCTGGCCCCAGGCAAAGCCTGACCCTGGCACGTGCACCCCACCAGGCTGGAAATGAGGATCCCCCCAGCCTCGCCAGCACTTGCGTGGCAGTTTTTTCTTGCTTTTCCTCCTCCTGGAGGCTCGGCACAGCACAGCTCCCCCCCAGAAGAACAAAAGCAAGACATCCTCCATCATTCAAACCCTAGGAAAGGGGGATCTGTAGCCCCAGGCAGCTTCTAAGGCAGCATCAGCTGGACCTCGAGGTGTTTCCATCGGCCTCACCCAGGGCTGTGGTGGTACCTGCGCCGTGCAGGACGGCTGCACGCAGGCAGCCCCACCGCCCACGGACCCCGCGGTCAGGCTCTGCAGCTTGTCCCGGGAGCGGGATAGCAGCCGGAGCCGCAGGGAGACGTGCTGTCCTCGCGGGAAGCCTCTGCCCGGCATCTGCCCGCAGCTCCCGAGAGGGGGCGGGAA
>NW_009260227.1:735243-737309 GCF_000687185.1 Egretta garzetta | reverse complement strand
GGTTCGCCGCAGGCTGCCCGCCCGCCCGGGGACCCCGCGGTCAGGCTCTGCAGCTTGTCCCGGGAGCGGGATAGCAGCCGGAGCCGCAGGGAGACGTGCTGTCCTCGCGGGAAGCCTCTGCCCGGCATCTGCCAGCAGCTCCCGAGAGGGGCAGGAAAACGAGATACTCCTATTAAAAGTGCCCAGCGCTGGCCACGCTTCCACCCATGACATCAGCGGGGTTATCCGAGTCTAACCACGGGCAGGACTTGGCCTAGAACCTCCACCAGCTTACCCTTTTTAGGCCAAACTGGACTGAGATTTTGATGGGGCCACACAGTAACGGAGCCTGATTTTGGCCCCCAGTTGCTCCTCGTCTCCAGCTCAGGCCCATACTGGTGTGCACGGAAACAAACTCCGCAAGCTTGGCTAATTTTTTCCCCTCCGCTTGCAAACGCCAGCTCCCAGCCGTGGCATGCGATGGGGCTGGCGAAACACCCTGGCACTCTGCAAGTCAGGACCTGGCGAGTTTTGGACCATCCCACCTCCAAAAAGCACCGAGGCCCCGTGGCCCCCCAGTTTCACTCTGGTTTCACTGGGAAAGGCTCTCCTTCCTCCTACAACCCTCTCACATGCTTCCAGGCTCAACGTGCACAGAGCGGGACCGAGATCTCCCCCTCCAAAACCATCAGAACCCACTGCCCTTACAACCACAGCTGATTTTTTCCAGTAATCGGTGACCAAAGGCCAGTGGATAAAGTTTAGGAGTCGCTTCTGCAGCAGACACAAGCCTCAAGCAGCTGAATTTTCCCCTAAGCCGGCGATGCGAAGTTAAAACCCCCACCCAGCACCGCTGTCCTGGGGTGGCTGCCTTGTTTTTCCCCGGGATGCTCCCAGTTGCAAAGACCCACCCCCTCCCCACCATACGCACACATACATTTATAAATGAGCGGATAAATCGGTTGTTTTTCATTTGCACCAGTGTGAAAAATCCTTACCCGAGCCCGCAGCAAGGTGACACACGCTCCCCCTCTCCTCCCCCGTCAAAGTCAACATGACTAATAACACAACGTATTATTTAGCATCTACAGCCTAACAGGAAAGCTCAGGTCTGAAAGAAAACGCAAGTACATGCACAGGGGCCTGATCCTGCCCATATCAACAAAGGTTTGGACCGTCTTCCACAAAAGCGTCAAAGGAAATGTAAATACCTAAACCAGCCACCTCTAAGATGAAACCACTTTTGCGGGACAAGAGATGGGCGCTTTCGGCTTCGGTGGGCGTGTTTGCCATGGGTGGTCCCCGACACCTGCATCTCACCCACCCAAAAGGAACGGGTTTGACGCTGAATGCAGGACCCGCTCCCGGGGGGGCCACTGCAGGCGAGATGCTTTTAGCCCAAACAGCAACTCTGGGCAAGTCACCCCCGCAGCATTTCCCACCTCAGAGCCCCATCAACGAGGGGCACCGCAAAACCATGGGGTGGGGGGAACAGAGATGCCAGCTGCAGACCTGCGGGGCCAGGCTCTCCCTGCCAAAGCCCCCAGACCACAGCAGTCCTGGAAACCCACCCGGGGGGCAGGGCTGGCTGGGGACCTTGTGATGGTGTTTATATTTATTCTGCTCTTAGAGAGGAACTAAAATTGCCATTCTTAAATGAAAACAAAGAAAGAAAGAAAGAAAAAGAAAGGAAACACACCAGCACAGGCGAGCAGAGGTTGAGCACAGATTTAAAGCCCAGGGAAGCCGGCATGGATGTTCTCACTGGCCACGGGCTTGCTCGGCCGGAGGCTGGGAGCCCACGCGCCGCCGCGCTGAGCCGTGGCGGAGATGGCAGGATTCGTCCCTCTTCCCCCTCGCCCGGACTTGGCGCCGGGCTACTTCACTAAAACTTTTCTTCCCCCCACCCTGAACACTGAGCTCTGCAATATCACTTCTCCTGAAACCGAGACGCGAGGAGGCATTCGCCCTTACAAGCCAGGACTTGACTCAGTCACCCAAACCATGGCAAACTCCAGCTGGAAAGAGGTTTCAAAATGTAACTATAAAAAAAAAGGAGGCGGGGGGGGGAAGGCAGAGGGTCCCAA
>NW_009260227.1:731718-734048 GCF_000687185.1 Egretta garzetta | reverse complement strand
GTTGGAGGGATGCTGAGCAAGCTCAGCTGCCCCCAGCCTCAGAGCAGCCAGCGAGACCCTCAGCCCCCTCCCCGGGGTGTATCGCACCGGTGGCTGGCGTTCAAAGCGCAATTTATTTCATTTCCCATCAATGAGGCACCACAAATAACTCCCTGTGCCATTTGTCTGCAAACTCGCACCGCCTCAGCGCTGCGGGCACCACCCCACCGGCACCGCTGGCTGCTTTCAGAGGGGTTGGGGAGTCTCCTTCTTTGGAGATATTTAAAACCCGCCTGGACCATGTCCTGTGCTCCAGGTGACCCTGCCTTAGCAAAGGGGGGATGACCTCCGGAGGTCCCTTCCAACCCCTGCCATGCGGGGATTCTGTGGTTCCCAGAGCAGCCAGGGCCCTGGCCCCCACCCTCCCCGGCATGCCTCCAGGTTTAATAAATGATACTCAGCCTTGTAAGAATGTGTATTAGTGACTTGATGGACCAAAGCGACTCTACTATGCATGAAGCATATTAAACATCATATCGACCCTCACTCTTGATGGCCAGAACGTGCATAACAAACAGGCTCAGTCCGTGGCTCCAGCTGCTCACGTGCAGCGGGAAGCGACAGGGTCACGCAGGAAGCCTGAAGTGACACCGGGGACAACTGCCAGGGGGTTCTGCTGGCACAGGTAACTCCCAACGCAGAGCCCGTCTCTCCCGCAGAAAGTGGGATTGGGGGAAATCCAGGGGTAGCTGGGAGACCCAGGGCACCTATCACCATCCTGGTACGTGGGTGCGCTGCCGCTGCCAACCATCACCTCGCTGCGTGGTGGATCCGGCCGTGGGGCGCTTCCGCGCCTCTTATCTGCCACGATTTATTCTTTAATTGGCAAAGTGTCTCATGTCATAAATATTAGCAATCATACACCTCCTTCTATAAAAACGAAGCCTCTTATCTATCTTTCGCTGCCATATCCCCATCTATCACCTGCGTGCACTTATCCGTCTATCTCACGCCTATGGCTGTGGTATCTAAAGCCACACAGAAGAGGCCCTGGAAAGGCCCCAATGCCCGATTGCCCTTACAACTCTTGCCTGCTCTTCCATGCGAGTGTGCCGGGGGACAGACCCTGCCTTTCCTTCAGGGCAGACCCACACACGGGCGGTTAGATGAGGGGTACGCAGCCGGTGACCCCACGGGATCCTGGAGCGGACCAGCTTGGGACCCCCACCTCTTCCCCGGCACAGCGAGAGATGCTTTGCATTTCATCAGCTTTAATTATAACAAGAAGAAGAAAACCACCAAGAGGACCCATCGTGCGTCAGGCAAGCGGCTGCAAACTGACACTCACGCGGAGCTGCAGAAGTTAAAACAAAATAAAGCATCTTGGATCCTTTTTATCCTCTGCTCCTGTAATTTCAGCATGTCCAAACAGATTTTGCTGTGTGTTTATAACTGGTAACTTCATTTGCTCCCGGGCTGGGACCTTAAATGCCAAGTTTCATCTCCAAGTCAGTTTTTATGGCTGAGTTACATTAACTCCTGGGAGAAAAGGGGAAAAAGGAAATACATAAGGATATAAAAGAAAGTTGGAGGGTTGTTAGAAAAAGCAGGTCCAAAGCCCCCAAGAGTGGTGTCGGCGGCGCAAAAATCATAGATCTCGTGGGTACCTGCGCACAAACCCCAACAGCAAGAAGGTAGAAATCAGTTGCCCGATACACAAACTAAAGCTCATCCTTGTGTCTGATAAGGGAAATACATCTGGGGGCAACGCTCCCGCGTGCCTGGCCAGGGCAGAGCCCGGCTCTCGCCTGCCTGTGCCACCCAGGTGCCATTTGAGTCATCGGTGCCGTAACAGCCCCAGACGAGCGTGGGTCTCCCCGGCTTTCGGCATGTCCATGGTGATCAGATAGGCTGCCAGCCGGTGTAAATGGCTTACCCCGCCAGTGAGCACACGGGGGGATCTGGCCCCAAACCCCAGGATCCCAAAGCACACTTAGGTTGATGGCTGCAGCAGATATCAGGGTTATTAGACCCATGGCTGAAAATCCACCTTTGTAGACGCGTAGCACATGAAATTACCATAACTAGGACATTTCACGCTCCTCTCCCATCAAGCTGTTTAGAGCAAATTAAATTTCTCCCTAACCAGCCTGTAACAGTTCGTGTTAGATGTGGATCTAAATGTTAATTGCAGTGACAATAACAGGTCTGATCCTGCAGTCCTTATTTGGGTAAAACCTCCCACAGAAGCCAAAGGAATTTTGCCCCAGAGAAGACAGCTGGATGCAGTCCCACATTTCCAGTCTCTTGAAGATGCCAGAAGGTAGCAAGGATATTTCTGTGATGTTGCA
>NW_009260227.1:721609-731685 GCF_000687185.1 Egretta garzetta | reverse complement strand
ATTCTTTTAATTAACTATTAATTTAATAAGCTCTACCAGGCTGCCTAATGCCGTGCTCAACTTCAGCTTTGCGCTTCCTAGCTAAGGACTTAAATCATCATGGGGGGTGGGGGGGTGATGGGAGGATGTTAAGATAATTTTTGCAGGTCATTGGCTTGTACATCTGGTGATGCAGGGACGCTTGGAGGTCCTACCCCGTCTGGGAGAGCTGTCTTGTGAAATCTGAACGGTTCTGGTTCTCTCTGCGCTCGGGTAATGCAAATACCCTTTAGCCTGGGATCCTAAGGAAGGCAGGCTGATGTGATGGGATGATTTGGGGTCTGCCTGCCCTCATTTGAACAGCTTTCAATCCCACCACTCAGCTCTGGCTGAATTGGACAGATATACACTATGTTCATTCACAGGTCAGAACCAGGTAGGCAAAGGCTTCTCCCTCCATCCCCACGCTCCCACTCTGTTGCCCCCATGCGTGCTCAAGACATTTTGGGCAAAGGCCTCTAGGTGCGCGTGGGCATCAGCAGGAGGTAGGCACTGAGTTTCTTGGGGGGCTGAGACCCAAAACTACATTCAGAACTGGGCACATGGGCCCGGTAAGGGGTTTTGGAAATCATGGGGTTTGGCTTTACTGATGATTTTTACTGTTTTTAATGTTTTTACCAAGTGATTCCAGCTTATCTTGCCCATAACCCAGAATTATCTGATGGGACAAAAGCAAAACCTGCTGTGCTTCCCCTACTGTTCCATGCCCTCCTGCACAATTAGAGAAACCCCATCTATTTCCCTCCCTGGCTGCATTTTATTACAGATTAAAGAAAGAATAAATACAAAGTCTGAGTGAGAAAGACCAGGAGATGCTCACGGGGCCTGTCTGGGCTCCCCCAGCACAGCTAAGGGCAAGGCTGCGATGGGGACCAGAGCCAACCTGCTCAAGGGGCAAGCGTGGTTGGAGCCACTGGCCTGGGGCTCGTGGCCACAGAGTCCTTCCCTGAGAAGGCTACGTCTGACTCAGGCAATCTGGTTGCATATGTGAGCTGAAAATCAAATGCAGACAGAGAAAGACACCCTCCACTCATACATACTGTGTTGGCCTTTCCCAGGCTTGTCCTCAACTCCAGCAACCTGTCCACCCCAAAGTCACGGCAGGTTCCAGGACCTTGAACCCTGCGGATGCTGTAGGGCCAGGAGTATGTATTACCTGGCCCCAGGGGACTTACAGGCTGCTGAAGTGTCCATGCACTGTAGAACCTTCTGCCTGGGCTATCTGGCCTGTGGGTCTTCAGGACAAGACCTACCTCCTGTTCTCAGGGGCGAGAGGAGCTCACACGTTGCTTTTCTTCCCAATACGCAGGCAGGCTCCCTTGCAGCTGGAGCCAGGGCAGGCCTTTGGGGGACAGGCCAGAGGCTGTGGCATCACATAGGGCCCCTGGGGTCTGAAAGCAGAGGCAGTCCCCAAGCACACAAGTCAGCAGAGCCCTGCCAGGACCTCTCAGCATCCAGCAGACACATCCGAACCATCCTCGCAAACCCAAACGGCTGCAGAGGGTGGGTGCCCGCTCCTTGGGGAAGCTCTACACACGCAAACCAGCAAAAACCCTAAAGGACAAGACATCTCTCCAAGTGCTGGAGATTCAAACTGCTTTGTTTTTTGGTTGTGTTTTTTTTTTTTTCCCAGCAGCATTTAACAGGCTGATGATGTTTGTTTATGAAGTAAGATGCACATGATTTATTTGATCTGCTGGAGAGCCGCATTCCCACGCCAAGGACAGGCAGAGACACTGCCTTCTCCCCTCTTTTGGAGACCGCTTAGATAAAATAATGTATTGCACAGTCAGAAGCGCTGTGCTGCACTTTCAGCTGCTTCAGAACTGGACACGAAATGCTTGTTAGAGACCTCCTAACTTCCAAGCCATAAAGTTGCATTTGTTCTTGTCTGTCTCCGCATATGGAACAAGTCTTAATAAAGTGTTCAAGCAGTTAAAACAGGTTTGGGGAAGAGGTCTCAGGGCACCGGGGCTCTTGTCTGGATCTAGCTTGAATAATCCTAAGGGAGGTTTCTTCCTCTCTCGTGCTTTGCTCGTGGATTGGGTTTAGCATGTCTCACCTGGTTTGCAGGGGCAGTAGTTTAATTAACTACTTTGCAAAAAAAAGACTCCTTAAATGGAAAGTCTAGTTCTGCCTTTTATAACACCTGGAGATCTCTTTATTTCATCTCATCACCCAGACCAGGGCTTGACTGCCAAGGAAGCCAGCAAAGAAAGCATTAACAGATGGAAGATGAAATGCAGTACATGAACTATGAGATTTACAGCTCTTTGGGGAAGGCACGTGGAGCATCACCCATCCAGCAAGTGGGGCAGGAGCCAAACCCTCACCTGATGTGCACCAGCAGCGCGCTGCCCAAGTCAGTGCCTGGGCAGCAGCTGAAGCTCGTCCTACACCACAGTAATGGGTTTGGGCTTCAACTGCTGCTGCTCAGCCCCACGGCAGCGAAGCCACCCAGTTTACACCAGGGCTGGAAGATCTTTCCCAGTCACTTCACAGAGCCCTCTCTGCTAGCCTTCTCCTAGACCCTGCATACAAAACACTTTGCAAATGAAGTGTGAAGATAATATGCTTTATCATAGGCATTTATTACTGATGATTGTTGGATAATCTCCCTCCATTCACATACATATACATAAGGTGTATATAAATATGCAGTATCCGGCAGTACCCAGAGCCTTTTTGACGATGTCAATGTAGCCCCCATAAAGATAGCGGGAAATGATTCATAATATTTATATGACAGACATGATATGAACTGTAATAGCCTGTTGGGATCGAGAATATCCATAGGTCTCTGTCAGCTGCAAATGTGATTTAAATATTATATATGTGGCAACTGTAGCATTAGTAATATGATAGCTGTTATTGATAGTGGTCATAAAATGCAGTAGTTTTGCACTGAAGAATGTGAAAAATAATCTAGTGGTTTTCCTAATGGTCTTCCCAGCAATGCACAGAAAAGAGGTGTACTTTCGATGCCTCCTTTTTCCAGTGCCTCCTCCTCTCCTCCCCCAACCCCAAATTACCATCGCGTTCTATCGGATTCCTGCCAGGGCCATATTTTACTCTGCTGATGTCAGCTTGTGGCATCTCATCCTCCTGGGTCTGTCTGGGAGGCTGGGGAGGGCGAGGGGTCCCTGCAGAGGCCCAGAGCTGTCGGCGAGGCTGCCCGGAGGTGGCATGGGTCGGGAGGGTCGTGCTGTCGGTGCTTTCTCCGACCGGACAGAGCAAGAGGGCAAGGAGCAGCGGAAGAGGAGCGCAAAGGAGAAGCTGGCGCCACACAGGGCGTGAAGGTGAGGTCTTTATTCAGCAGGCTGGGCAATGGCAAAGGGTCCTCAGCCAGCGTAAATCAGCACAGCCCTGTAAAAACCATAGAGCTACACTGACCAATGCTCACCAGGCTTTCCCAAGTGGGGCTCTGGCACCCAGAAATGGGAGTGGGGGCACCTGAATCCTCTTCCCTTCACTGGCTTGTGCCCAAAGGCTGCCCCAGCCAGGGGTCCGCTGGAAGTCCACAGCATCACTCCCTTCCCTGTGCTGGTTCACGGCAGGGGGGGATGGCTGGAGATAAATGCATCTTTGACCCTCCACATGCACCACCTGGGCTAGAGCACAGAAAAGCTGGGATGCCTATGGGTGACACCGCTGACCCCGAGTTATTCGCTCTTTGGCCATCACACACCTCCACAAAAGGCTGGGGGCTTTGCACTGCAGCAAAAGGCTCCTTTGGGCACAGCACAGAGGCTGGCAGGAGCTGAGGGACCCTCGTCCACAAAACCAGAGCCACACCTGAGCAAAGACAACATCCATCCATCGCTACCAAAGCAGCAAAGGTCCCCTTCCCTCCTGGCTGCCAGCCTGCCTTCACCTCCCTCTGTTCCTGCCTGAACTTTTTCCAAGAGCAAATAAAAAGGGGAAAAACACTCCAATCCACAATAAATCAGTGGCTGCCCCAGTCATTAATTACAACAGTCCCCGGTTTTCCTCCATCAGCAGAACCAAGCGAGGAGGAGACTTGCCTGGGTGGAGACCCCAGCTCAGCAGGATCCCTGGGACGCCTCGGTCCTGGTCTCCCCCAGTGGGGTCTGCAGGGGGATTCAGGAGCATGGATCACACCCAGCACCAATGCCTGGTGTCAATCCAGCATCACCACCCTGCAGCCAGGGGAGCTGCTTTTAATGGCAGCTGCCTAACGGGGATCAGGTGCTGCCTGGAGAGCTCAGGATTTAGCCCAGGGTGCCGTCCCTGTGTATGCCCAGGGGAAGGGGGCAGCCGCAGAGGCAGGGACCACGATCTGAGTTATACCCTTTCACGTCACGGAGAATAAATCAAAGAAACGATGTATGCCCCAAACAAACCAGACCACAGGGTAAAACACGGATCAGCTCCCTCGTGTGTAGCCTTAAAAAATAAATTAATTAGATTTACATTAGTGGGTCTTTACAGAGGAACCCACTTGTGCTCTCATCTCCGGCTCTGACAAGGACCCTCCTCGCCCCGTGTGCTAACGAGCGGGCTGCCCCGTCGCACTGCTGCTGTCTTAAGGGATTTCACTCCCCAGGATTACATTTTAATATTTTAAAGCAAACAGGACACACACATTTCAATTTAATCCAAAGCACCAGACTCTCGGTGGACAGAGCTGGGCCCGAGGAAGAGAGAAGCATTTTCAGCAAAAACGGGCAAAAGTAAACCGGAGCAAGGAGGGGGTACAGACTGTTTTCCCCTAAAAAAGTAGGGGGGGTCGGGGGCTGCAACTCGCCCTCTCCATCAGCACCGGAGCAGTAGCCACTGGCTGATCCCCCATGCATTTGTAACTTTGACAATCCAGTGCATTTTATAAAAGAAAGCAAAAGTATATGTGAACGTAAGGGTCAAGATGTGATTTAATGATGGTTTTCTACACCGTTTGCAATGCAGGAGACCTGATCTTCCTCTTCCTCACCCCAGCGTGAGCCAGGCATTGCTCCAGGGGAATCCACGGGCCTGTTTCTGCTGTCATTTACACAAACATAAATCAGGAATTTACTCAGTTGAAATAAGTGGAACTGCACCAGTGTAAAACCAGTGTGAGACCAGAGTTACAGTGCTATAAAAGCAGTGTGGGATTAGGATCAGCCTCAGTGTATTACAGAGATGGTTTGAGGAAAGCCTAGGGAAATTAGTAATATTGAAATTGGAAAAAAAGTAAAAAAAAAAGGCATGTGATTTCCTGATGATTTGGAAAATCAAATCCTCAAGGCCAGCACTTGTATTTTTTCCTCCCACTGCGATGCCTGTACTGGTGAGCACTTCTGCCAGAACGGGGTTTCTGTATTATTTCTCTTCGGGGTGAAGCAGCTGCGAGAGGCCGTGTATGGAGATGCCGTACAAAAATAAATTGAATTGAACTAGGGAAACAACTAAAGTAATTTCTCCTCTGTCCTCACATTAATCCATTTAGGTTCTTCGGGTGCTCCGCAGGGGATTTGCATCGCTATCCTGTCAGCATCTACAGTGCCTTCCTTTCCTCTCAAACGAGCCTCAGCACCTCCTAATTCCACGTCTTTTTATTAATCTCCCCCCTCCGCCTGCCCCTGCATGGAGGCTTCAAGGAGATTTTTACGGGGCAATTGGCTTCCCTGGCAGGTTGGATTAAGCTGCGATTTGCTCCGAATTGCGACAAGCGACAACTTTCTAATGAGATTTTTTGCGGGGGGGATGTGAATTAAGGGAAGGAGAAAACAAATACTGTCTTTTAAATGAAACAATGATGCGTAAGGCCTGAAATATAATGAGCAGCATATCAGTGGCAATTTGAGTTGTTAATGGAGCCTGGGCATTGATAGGCGGTGGCAAGCATGCTCAGAGGCAGTCGAAGCAATCCTGGCATCACGGACCCAGCGGAGGCTGGGACAACATCCCCATCCAGCACGGTTTTCTACTGCCCTAAAATTACACGTTGTGTTTCCAAGAGGATGAATTCCAGAAAGTCCCAGGGCCTGGGCTGTAAGTAGGTCAGGCTAGATGTTCATCGCCATGGTCTCATATGGCCTTGCAGTCTCTGTGCCCTGCGGTGAGGATGCAGAGCAAGCAGTAAATAGCACGCTGCCGGAGGATGAAGGCTCCATCCCCCCGCCAGGCTTGGCGGAGGGGCCCTGGCGTGGAAATGGCTGCAGAGACGCGGTGCAGAGATGCCCTGGGGCCCCTGCCCATGGCGTCCCAGATACTGGTGTACTCCCCATCCTGGTGAGGGCCATTTTGGGGGCTGCTCTGGTCCACCCCTGCTTCCACTCCTGCCCAGCCTCTCAGGGTACACTCATGTATTACCACAAGCAAGCAGGGGAGCTGCCTTTGCAAAGTCTCCCCTGCATTATCCCAGGAAAATCAGCATCACTGCCACAAGGCGTAAGTACTTGACCCCTTGATGATGGCGACGAGCCCTGCTCCTCGCAGCTCAGGGACAGCACGGCAGCACCAGCCACGCTTCAGCCGAAGGGAGAGGCTGGGGGGCACTGCTGATTTTTTCCTCTTCTGTGTTGGTAAAAACGCCAGAATTTGTCATGAAAAGATGGGAAACCCCAGAGTCACACTCCAACTGGGATCGTTCCTGGGGCAGCAGGGCCTGTCCTGCCTGGCTCAGCGCAAGGGACTGAACTTGGCTCTCTCCCACTGCCCCAAGCCGTGACCGCTGCGCTGTGCAATTCTCCTTCTCCTCCTCCTCCTCCTCCTCCTCGGGAGCCCAGGAGGATTTTTCAGCTAAAGCTTCAATTTCAGTTCACTGGAATTTCCCTGCAGAAAAGAAAATCCACCAGAAAATTCCCACTTGGCTCTGTTGCCCATGCAAAAGGTGCAGACACGGGGAGGCTGCGGTTGCACAGCCCGTGTGATGGCCGGGGATGCTGCGAGCGGGTCCAGCAGCAGTAGCCCCGCTGCCACGGCACGCTCTCATCCTGCCTGTACAGCCCCGGTCCTGTAACACCCCCTGAGGGTGCTTCATTTGGCTTTGGAAGAGCAGTGCCCCGGTCCCTTCGCAGCACTCGTGCCTCCCTCTCTCAGCACCGGGGTTTCCAGGATGCGGCCGGGGTTTCGGATCACCAGCTGCTGACACTGCACGTTTCAACAAATGAGACGCATTGCACGGATTTCCAGTGTAAATCGTGAGACAATCCAACATAAACATTTCGAAGGAGATGGCAGAAGGGGGGATGAAGAGAAACGTTGGGGGGGGGCAAATCCTGCTGCCATTTACGCCATGGGAAATCGGACGTCACTTCCCAGCCTGAAGTGACCTTGGCTGAGTCCCCCAGATTGACTCGGCTTTTGTAGCAGCGTCACCGAGCGCAGGATCCGACCCCTGAGGTCTTGCTTAGTGAGCAAGGTTGGAATTTCAAGAGAGTTTTTTCCCCGAAATGTCTTGAAGTGCCTTGGTTCCCTCCCCCAGCCTCAGCTCTGCTTCACAGATGCAATAGATCCAAGCTCAGGCTCAGCCTCAGAGCGTTTGGCACTGAAAGGTCACGGCCACGGCCCCATGAGCAAGGCAGGTAACATCTTCCCTCGGCTCTTTGGGAACATCTGGCTTTGATGCTGCTCCAAGCAGTTTTCGGTCCCACTGTTGTGAGCACCACGGGAAGGCAGTTTCTGATCCACTGTGCTCTAGGAAACATCACCACCCTAAAGAAAGTACAAAAATAACCCCCCAGAGCTCATGCCGTACGCACGGGTCCTGTCTGCCTGGTGGAACAGGGGTCCTCTACTTAGAGGACCCAACTCAAGCACCGTTGGAGATCTGCTCGAGGCAGGAGTGATCGGCCTGCCCTTGCCTCTGCTGCTGAAGTCTTGCAGTTGTGATCGAGAACATGGTAAGGCAATAAGCAGGACAGCTTTATTTCCCTTGACCGCTTTTTCTCAAGGATCAATAGTTCCAGGAGTTTTTGCCAGATGAGCCCTGGTTAAGTGTGTCTTGGCTTTAAGCAGATCACTCGAGGTTGAGGACTGGCTCGTGCTCAGCATCTCAGCAGGCAATGAATTTGAAGCTGGTTTAGATGTGGTTCTAGGCTTTGTATGGCTCCCAAGTGGTTTTGATTTAAAAATTAATTTTGGCATTCATAGTATGTGATCATTCCCTGCTGCAGCCTAAATACCTTCGCTGCCTGGGAAGCCAGACCCAGCGGGGTCCCAGTCCCGGGGGTGCCGCACACACCCCGCTCTGGGCAGGGCTCCGTCCCCCAACGTTGGCAGACGGGCTCGCTGGCCAACACAGCTGCTGGCCGTGTTGCATTCCCAAATTATATGTGGATCTGCACTTATCGCTCAGTTTTATCCAGCATTTTGTTGGGGCTCGAGTTTCTCCATCAAGTGCTACAGCTTCAGCGGGGAGACGGCAGAAACCATCAAAGCCTGGGGAGAAAAAAAAAAGAGGAGAAAAGTGGGAAAACCCACGCCCATGCAAAGCAAGCCCCACGTTGTGTGATGGGCTGCCCGGACCCCTGCTCCTGCCCCCTGCCCGCAGCCCTGCCGGTGCAGGCAGCCCTGCCAGACCTCCCACCGGGGGCAATTGGCTGAGTTCAGTAGCACCTAATTACACCAGCTGGGTACCTGGCCCGTTAACACCGCCGCGGCTCCGCAAAGTCAACCTGTGTTCATTTAGACCTCTTTAGTTTTCAGTCCTGATGAGGCTTCTTAATAACCTGGCGATGAGCGTGCGGGTGGTGCGTTTTACGTGGCCCAGCCAGGGTAATCGGAGATGCCGGGTTTGCTGCGGAAGGGAAACGCAAAATAAAATGTTATTACAAATAGTAATAGCGTTGGTGAGCTGCGCTGGGTAGGAGCTCGGCGTCGGGATTGTTGCTTCGTTACGGAGCTCTCTCCTGCTAAATCTTTTCTGGTATTAAAGCTGGCTCGATAGGGTCCTGATCCCTGGTTGAAACATCAATATTACTAATAAATAGAAATAACAAGTGAGGTAAAGGGCCAGACCAGCATGACCTGCTTTATGAATTAATGTAGTGAAAACTGGCCATTTTCCTATAGCCTTTATACACTGCAGGCACACATGCAAACTTCATACGCATTTATTGGACATCGGTGCACTGAAATAAAGCTGGAGCGATGCTCGAACCTCATTACCGACTTGCTACGGTATGCCAGGGAAAAAGTAAGCAAGGCCCCTTGCAAACACCCCTGTGGCTTTCCGAAATGCTCGCTATTTCTCCCACCGGGTGGATGAAATCATCTCTTCCAGCCAGGCTTTTTCTCAGCGTGGATCCCCTCCCGGCCCCAGAGCCAAGAGTGGAGCAGGCGGCTGCAAGGTGTTTCTGGGAGCCGGAGCTCCCCGTTTGCAGGGATTTTAGCTGGAGTTTGCAGTCCCCTGGGATTTTAGCCAGAGTTTGCGGTCCCCTGCGCGATGCCTGGGTGCTACGGCAGGGATGTGTTGGGTTGGGAGCCGGGGCACGGGGGGATGACTGCCAGCGGGAGACGGGCAATCTGACCCCTCTCGTCCCGAGCGTGAGCATATTCTCCGTGCATACAAGTGCCTGTGCTATATATATCTGTATATCTGTATCTATATATACACACACACACACATGTGGAGGGCGAGATAATGTGCATTTCTCCGCTCATCTGTAATTCTGCCCTGTGATTTTTGCATCCTGGGTGATTATTATCGGGAGGTGTGAAGCAGACGTGACTGTGCTTTGCTATGCGATACGATACTATCGTCACCGTAATGTTATAGCCAGGCGCGGCGGGCCGGATCCGTCACCCCACAACGCCGACCCGCCAGACTCCTTGCCAGCAATGCCACGCCGGCTTTACACCACCGTAACGGCAAGCCGGGTCTGGCCCTTCCTCCCAGACAGCGACACCACGTTGCGTCCATAATTTATAAGCTATTCAAAATTTATCGCTGAGAACAAACTCTGACTACAGAAGGGTTTTAAATCCTTGTTAAGTATTAAAGTGGAAATAAGTGTGCTAACGCGGCGCTGGCGGGCGGCGGGGACGGGGCAGCATCCTCCCTGCCCGCGCGCCAGCTGAGCCTGCCCCCG
>NW_009260227.1:719613-721540 GCF_000687185.1 Egretta garzetta | reverse complement strand
CAGGGGGCCCAGCCTGCGCCAGCGATGGGCTGACAGAGCCATACAAGCGCTTGTCACCGCGCCGGTGACGAATCGGCCTCGGCTGACAAGAACGGATGGAGGCGCTTCCCGGGCTGATGCGGGGGGCGAGAGTGGGGCTGGATGGGGCCCCTGGGGGGTGCAGGAGAGGTGCTGGTGGTGGCACCAGGGAGGACGGCAAGGGGGGACTCAGGTGGCCGAAGCGGGGCAGCCCTGTGCTGGGGCTGGCGTTTGGGGTCTGGGCTGGGGCAAATTTAATAAGTCTTATGGCGGCCTCCTCCCAGAGCTTGGCTTAATGGGATGCCAGAGACGACAGGGTTGCCTCGATCTGCTCATTCCCTGGGCCTGGGGAACCATCCATCTTGCTCTAACCCTATTTTAAAAAAAATATAAAAGGAAAGAAAAGGAGGGGGTGGGGGAGAAAGAAAAATGATAAATCTGTTCAGGGCTTTTGTTTGCCTGTGATTCCTGTAAAGGACAAAAAATGAAATAAAAGCCAGGCCCATTTTTTCCCCGCTTGGTGTTGCCATGGGACAGAAAGCCCCCCGTTCTCAAGAGTGCAGTGCCTTTGGGGAGGGGAAAAAAAAAACCCACCCTCATTAACGTTATGAGTTGTATCTGTTCCCTGGGTCTGGGTCGCTTCCAGCCTGCCAGCTCTCCCCTTGCCTGCCTCCCCCACCCCCGCACATTCCCAGTGCTAGTTTATTTGGAAATCCATACCCTCAGAAATCAAAGGGGAGATCCACGCTCCCCGCTTGGGCTCTGAGACAACGACCGCTGTGCTGAGAGCATCCCGGCTTGGAGAGCATCCCGGCTCTCGGCTGGGCAGAGGGCAGCGGCCGGAGCAGGGTCGTGGAGTGGGACGCCTGTGCAACCCTCTGGAAAAGAGAAATAATAATCCTGGGTCGCCACCACAAGAGGCAGGAGAGGGAATTCCCACTTGGCCAAGGCCATGGGCAGGAAGGGTTTGGAGCAGTATTGCAGGATATTGATCCTCTGCACCTTCTTCTCGCTGGGACCTCTGAGCTGCCGGGCCCAAGCCCTTAAGAAACCAAACGAACAAACCTCCCTTTTCTGCTCCTGCTCGGCTCCCTGGCTCTCTCCGTGCTAAGGGAATGCATGTGATCAGGACTCAGTGCTATTTACCACATCCAGGAGGGTGGGGAGGAGTAAAAAAAAGATCTTTGATGTAACACACTGTCATAAAAACGTGTTTGTAGAGTAGAGCAGAGGCTCTCCAGGACTTTGCAGAATGAGGGAATTTGCTTGATATTTCCAATTGCATGTGATAAGGAACGTGCGTGCAATTGCCTTTATCGGAGCTGCAAAGTAAAATACAGCAGACGGCACAGGGCTGGGAGCCATAAAGCAAAGAGCTTTACAGTGGGAGACAATACAGCCAGAACCGGTGGGGGGAGAGGGGGATTTTCTTACCCGGCCACGGCTCCTATCTACCCAGCTCTCATTTCCAGGCTATTTATAAATGAAGTGCCGGGAGAAGGCTGGTCATCGTGTGCACCAAGCCCCCCAGCACTGCGGGCATGCCTGCCTGCACCGCGCTGCTAAAATGCACCCGGGTCTCCAGAGATCTGGCTCTGAGAGCGGAGGGAGCGGCAGCCCCGGCCATCCAGGTCCATGTCTGCAGCAGGGATAAGTCCCAAGTGAGTTTCGGTGGGTGCAGGGAGCGACACGGGGCTGCAGCGAGGAAGGGAGGAGGAAAAGCAGTGATTTCAGCTGCCTCAAAACAGAGGTTTGGTGCCTGCTGTGCCAGTGGCGTACATGAGCCGAGGTCTAAAATACGGCTATCCTGGATCAGGAGGCTCCGAGCTGGTGCAAGTCCTGAACAGGATGAGCGGCAGGGCTGTGCCATGCTGTACTGAACCATGCCATGCCACGCTGAGTCATGCTT
>NW_009260227.1:716548-719152 GCF_000687185.1 Egretta garzetta | reverse complement strand
GTGCCAAGCTGTACCATTGCATGCCATGGCAAACCACGCCGTGCCAAGCTGTACCATGCCATGCCAAGCCATGCTGTGCCAAGCTGTACCATTGCATGCCATGGCAAGCCACGCCGTGCCAAGCTGTACCATGCCGTGCCAAGCCATGCTGTGCCAAGCTGTACCATTGCATGCCATGCCAAGCCATGCTGTGCCAAGCTGTACCATTACATGCCATGGCAAACCACGCTGTGCCAAGCTGTACCATGCCATTCCAAGCCACGCCGTGCCAAGCTGTACCATTGCATACCATGCCAAGCCACGCCGTGCCAAGCTGTACCATGCCGTGCCAAGCCATGCTGTGCCAAGCTGTACCATTACATGCCATGGCAAACCACGCTGTGCCAAGCTGTACCACGCCATGCCATGCCATGCCTTGCCAAGCCATGCCGTGCCACCCCAGCTGGGGCCACACTCACAAGTGGCCCAGGGGCCAGCGGCACGGCTCGGCACAGGCTCACAACCAGGTGGAGGCATTGGCATGGTGCTCACGGCGCTGGTCAAAACCTGGCACCGTCGGAAGGCAACGTGGCAGTTGTGCCTGCAAGCCGAGGGGAGAAGCATGCACAAGAGCCTGCTCTGCACACTCCGGTAACACCAGGCTTGCAGGTATCTGTTTGCTGGATTATGTGTAAAAGGCTTCACAGTCTTTATTATAAACACTATAAATAGGTCTGTGGTTCTTCTTTGAGTTTAAGAACAAAAGGCTGTTTCATTATCATTAAACTTGCGTTTGAGTTGCTCTGTGACTGGGTGTCTGGCTTTTTATTGCAAGCCCGGGCTTTCAAAAGCTCCTTAAATGTTAATGTCACCTTTAAAACAACAGTGGCAATGCCTTTGATCAGCAGAGCCGGTCACTTCTTGCAGCTGAAGTAAGAACCAGCGACTGACTGATCTTGGGATTTTAATATTTCCCCCTTCCCCCTGCCGACCCCTGGCACTGGGAGAGAAGCCGGGCTTTGATCAGACCTGATTTTTTAGCCATCTCAAGGACCTGCTGCTGAAAGGAGATGTTCAGTGCTGGGTTTTCATGGCTCAATGCGATGGAGGAGAGCAGGGCATGGCCAGCATGGCTGGTCCTGCAAGTGTCACCCAACCGTGCTGTCCCTGCCAGGCTCTGGGGACAGGAGAGGGGTCCTTCTCCACGCCTGCTGCTGTGGACCCGCAGAATTCCCCAGGAGATGTGGTTTGGGGCCACCAGCAGCACCCACTTGTCTTCACTGCAGATGCATCCCTGCAGTTTAGAGGCTGGGGCGGGGGGAATAGGATCATCTCAAAGTCTTCCCCTTTTCATAGCACCAACACTGCCCTTCACCAAAAACTCGCAGCAAGACCACGCACCCATCACTCGTTGTCCCTCTTCCATCCGCTGCCCCGCTCCTCATCCCCTCCACGCTCAGATGCCGGCCACCCCACGCACATGCCCACGCACATGGCCACCGCGTTTGCTGCTGCTGAGCTCGCCGGGCTGGGGACAGGGTCACCCACGTCGCTCCGCGAGCAGGCGGGAGCGTAACGCCGGAGGAAAGCACATTTCAGCTTCAATTAATGCCATCTGCGGCAAAGGCGGCGGTGCTGGTGCTGGTCTGGGTACAAGGATATGTTTGCAGAGATAAGTGTGAGTGTAACCTGATGACACAAGTTGCCTGCTTCCAAATGTCAGGCAAAGTTCATGCAACCCATGTGAAACGAGTTAAAATTTAACAGAAATCTGCAAAGTGTTGGGTTGTAATTGAATCCATGATGTGGACGGGAAGCATGTTCAGTCACAGCCCGAATTTGCCTAAACCGTAGTATTCTTCTTGAAAAAAAGGTCGATTTAAAGGAGGCTGCTGCTGCTGCTAAATATGCGTGTGCCCCCCTCCTTCCCCTTCTGCAAGGAGAAAGCTCTGTCTGAAAACTTCTGAGTCATTCTGCATCGGTTTTGATGTGTCAAAATTGGTTTAAAAAATCACAGCTGAAGCAGCAGCAAGGCGAGCTCGGCTCAGGCACAGGCAGATGAATGCAAAGTGCTGCAGAGCCGAACCGCATCGCAGTTCAGCGAGAGCAAGAGTTGTTTAAGCTGTATCCGTGCATTAAGAAGGAAAAAAGGCTTTTTGGCTTCTTGATGCTGTGATGTGGCTTTGTGTTGTTTTTCTCTTTGCTGGCTGCTAATTCTGCCTTTGTCCTGGCATGGTGGGGTGCAAACTCCTTCAAGCTTTAGAAATGGAAAGTTGTTTTGTTGGTTTTGTGCTCCATTTCAATAGCTCCGGCAGCCAGTTCAGCCCCGAAGCCCTCCCTGCGTGGTCTTTGGGCCGGGCGGGCAGCGGTGCCCAGATGTGAGCCCACACACCCCACCGCAGCCTGGCGTGGGGTGGGATCGCCCCCACGCACCTGCGATTGCAAAGCAGCCATCCCGGCGCCCTTTCCTTCTCCCTTTCCACGTTCCCCTAGCCGAATGCTGCTCGGGTCTTGGATCCTGGAGAAGAGAAGGCTGCGGGCAGAGCTGAGTGCGGCCGCTCAGGGCTTAAAGGGGGCCCAGAGGAAAGGGGGGGACAAGCTTTTTAGTAGGGCCAGCTGGGACAG
>NW_009260227.1:684760-716530 GCF_000687185.1 Egretta garzetta | reverse complement strand
ATTCCAGGCCAGGTTGGCCGGGGCTGTGAGCAACCTGCTGTGGTTAAAGGTGTCCCTGCTCCTGCAGGGGGGTTGGGCTGGGTGACCTCTAGGGGTCCCTTCCCACCCAAAACATTCTATGTTTCTATGAGTCTATGATTCTAGCCCAAGCCCAAGCACCAGCCGCCGAAACAGCCGTGGCACAGCAAAGCGGAGGCGGCAGTGGAGATGGGCTCTCTGCTCTGGCTCACTGGGAGGGTTTTGCCTCTCTCTTTTCCCTGTAGGGAGCTTATTACACCAAGTGATTGATGGAATGGATTAAAAAAAAGAAGAAGTGGATGCCCATCTTAGTCTGGACTAACTGAAGACAGCTCCCTGCCCCGGCTGGCTCCAGGCAGAGCATCTCCAGGGGTGGACCTGGGGCTTGGCTCTGCTTTATCGCCCGCCCCTCGCCAGCAGGTTAAACCTCAGTGGTTTCCTTGTGATCCTAATGGTCGGTGGTTCTGGCTGTCCCCCTGGGGCAGCTGCACAGCCAGGCTCTCCGCTGGACACGGCAGGCTTGGAGGAAAGCTGCGAGGGATGACTGAGACCCTTGTGTGCTTTTACTCTGCAAGGGCTTTTCATAAGGGAGCTAAAAACAAATTTAGCACTTAATGCTCTGAAGAGTAAACACTTAAATGCCCTATCATCTGCCCAAGTGCTTTGTTTATTATTCAGAGAAGCCAAACTGAAGCAGTTTTCCATGGAGATGTAGTACCTCCTTCAGATTAGCCCGCTTAATTAGATCCTGGTTGCACAGCACTCTGCTCTGGAAGAGGTGCTGATGAGGGAAAGCCAAGCAATTGCTTCCAGAGGCCAAGCCTTGGCTCCAGCTGCCTCCAGGCACCCCGGTCCGCAGGGCAGTATTTTGGGAGGTGAAGCTGGACATCTCAAGCTCTGTGGTCCAAGGCTGCTGATCAGCACGGGGGGGGGATGGACAGGGACAAACCCAACACGGCCCTGGGAGCAGAGAGGAGTCACCATCCGCTCCCAGGCGCGCCAGGCTCTGTCCCAGCTACCAGCCCACTCGCACCAGCAGGCACAAACCTGACCTCCAGTAAGGGCTTTAAAGAAAGTTGGGAGGGAAGATGCCTGTTTAGGTACTAAGTACTGGCAAATGCCACTCTTGAATGGTGGCTGCTGTGAGCGGCGCTCCCCGAAGCCACTCCCCAGTCTCCCATTTATAAGCTATTAAAGCTGTTACATCCCATAATGGGCATCCTCAGGTGAAGAAGACAAACAACGGAAAATGCTGAAACGCAACGGCAACGCTAGACACAATAACAGACACGGCACAAGAAGGATGTGACACGGGGAGACAAACAGGAGCAAAATTTATGTCACTGGAGATTACAAGGGCATCATATATCAGCGATGGAGACGGGCTCTGAGCGCCAGCGCGAGGGCTGGCCTAACCTTTCAGAGAAAAACCTCAGAGCAACAATAACGGCCAAGAAAAAAAGTAGAGCTGTGTCCTTCTGGCAGCTGCCCGCGGCTGGGGGGAGACGGGGAGTTTGGTAGCAAAGAGAGGGAGATACCAGAAGTCGGCCACGGGCCTGGTGCCCAATGCAAAACCAAACGGCATCGATTGCTGGCTATTAATGATAGCAGGCTAGAAGGTATTTACGTGGGGAGCCAGCAGCCGCCTGTGCCGTGGTGTGAAGGCTGTTGGGGTTCACACCTCCTGGTCAAAATGGCATCGCTTTGGGCATCAGTGTTTGCCCCTCCTCACCCCCTACCCATCGCCACCCCAGCACCCCCCCAAAGCAACTCGTGTAGTCCAGGGCTCTGGCTGAAGGATTTAGGAAGGGGAAACCAAAGGCCAAGCACACAGCCCAAAAACCAAACGGCCACGGCACAGAGGGGAATCCTGTCCTACCTGATGCAAAAGATCCCGAGCAACCGAGAACAGGTCCATCGTGCGGAAGCCCCGTCGTGAATGGCTTTAATAACATCATGTGCCCCAGCGGAGCTAGGCTGCAGAGGAGGCTTTTACCGACAGCTTATGGGATTTGGCCGTTCCTATATCAACTTTCTCATGGTTATCCAAAAACCTGTAAATAGTCATGAAAACTCAGAAACAGTGGAAGGGAGTTGCCCTTCAGTTGGATTTTGTGTAATGCAAGTACTTTGGACTTTGTTTAACACCAAGGTGAACTATGGGCTGCTTGTCTTCCAGCGCAGAACCTTATTTTCTTGTTTTCAATAACTACTTGCAAACCTGCAATATCTGCCACGCTGCAGCGCTCGCCCCACTCAGCACCTTGCAGCTGCTCTTGCAAGAATAAAAAACCATTACGAAAGTCTGGATATGGCCAGCGCCATTGCATATGCTGGGAAAGGGAGAAACCATAAGCAATTTTTGCCTCTGGTCACAAAAGAAGCCTATGGCCATGCTGGGACCCGAACTTGGGAATATCTAGCTAGTTTCCAACTATTTCTGGTGCGGGAAGTGCCGCTGCCCGCCTGCCCCGGGGGCGGGGGTGTGAAGCGGGGCTGAAGGGCTGCCTCTGGCTGCGCTGCGCCTGCGCGGCAGGACAGGTCCTAGCAGCAGCCCAAGATGGAAAAGGATTGAAGCATGAGCCTAAAGCAGGGTGAGGGCTGGAACAGCAGAGGGGTCCTGCAGGGCTTGGCCACTGGGCTGTAAGTCGCTTGTAAGTCCCAGCTCTCATTATTTCACTCGAAGCCAGTACACCAGTAGGCATACTTGGGAGTAAAAACTGTCCTACTTTTGAATAACCAAATGCAATACGTGCTTGAGATTCCTACTGTCGCACACGCACGTTTCCAGTCGAATGGGCCTCCCTGGTTTGGATGGTTCCCTGCCGGTTCTTGGGTTACATGAGCCGAAACTGGTGTTGATCTGTCTAGCCCCAGAGCAGTAAATTGCCCTGCTGCCTCAGCTGGCAGTAATGCAGGGGCAAGATTACTTCATTGCCGGATGAACTCATCACAGGAGCATTTCAGCCGTTCGTTAAGCGCTCCCCTTCATGGAGTGTATCTGTCACGGGCTCCGCGGGGATCGGACACCCTCAACCTCCGCATCAGAAATAAAAAATGCCTTTTCTTCTCCAAGCTGCACAAAGCGGCTGCTCTGCCTTCTAGCCTAGAGGCCTGCGGCAGTGGCAAAAACCCCCTTCCCTTCCTTCCCCCTCGTACACAGGGATATTGCATTCATTCATCTCGGGGGCCGCGGTGCGCTTGCAGGCTGACAATACATTATGGTGATGTAGGTCTTCATTTCGCGCTGTCAGGGACTATAACAACTGTATCTATTACCCAGGAGGCCAAACGGGGCAGCTTTCCCCCAGCTCATCTACCTGCACCCAGGCTAACCCCACTGGGGGGGTCCCCTGCCCTGTCCCCCTGTCCCCTTGCCTGCAAGGCGCCGGGCAGTGGCCGGTGCTCTGGGTGTGGGACAGAGGGATGGGGGGAGCCGGGAGATCGATGGCCCTGAGCGCTGCAAACACAATGAGGTAATTCCACCCAGCAGAGGGAGAGCCGCCGACAAGGCTCGGTCCCTCCCTGGCGAATACCCGGCGCTGCGCTCCCACCGGCACGCCAGCCCCAAGCACCGGCCGCTGCCTGCAGGCAGGGGACAGGGACCAGCCCCTAATATCTCCCGCTGCTGGCTGTACACACAAAAATATCAGAATCTGTTTCTCCCAAGGGAAGAACTGGCTGAAATGTGGTGATGCTCAGCTTTGCCTAAAGCCTGGAGCCAGCCCGCCCCAGTCTGCACAGAGGCTCGGCGTGCTGGGACAGCCCTCCTGGGACAGGGTGGCCTCGCTCCCCGGGGTCTGCCAGAGCACGCTGGCTACCATTTGCAGGACCATGGTATCTGCCAGCTGCAGTTCCAAAACGGGACCGTCCCCCTGTTCAGCATTACGCTGGCAGGCGCTCGGGAAAGTCCCAACCTGGGCAGGCAGGACAGAGCTGAGAGTGGGAGCGGGTCTGGAAGGTGACAGCGAGGGAAAAGCCAGTTTCCATAAGCAAGCCGGAGCTCAGCTGGCCAAGGGGAATCCCCGGGGCCGGGGCATGTCCCCGTCCCGGCAGGGCTGATGTCCATGTAGCAGGCGGCTGGGTCCCGCACACCTGAGCGCACCCGTGCCCGTGACCTTGGCGCTCCAGGCCGGCCAGCAGCGTGCTTCCCCGGAGCTGCCAAAACGCTCCCTTCCAAACTAAAATCAAACCATTTATTTTTCAAAACTTGAAGGCAGGGGTGAAGGGGAGAGGGAGGGGAACCCGATTCATTTAACATTCTAAATGTTAAACCGCTCAAGAAGTTCTTTGATCTTTTGAGGTTTTGCTGCAAAGGGAACACCCTTTCCCCATTGGTTTACTGAGTCACGCTTATTACTTCAATGCAGAAATATCCTTTATGTCAAGTGTATAAATATCCAGCTCTAAGCTTCAGAAGCCTTTTCTTTTTTTCTTTTTTTCTGTCTGTCTGTCTTTTTTTTTTCTTTTTTTTTTTTTTTCCAGAGGAACGTGTTTCACACTCTCCCAGAGCTGCCTGCACTCTCCCTCGCAGTCACAACGGCTTCCCAGTGGGAAAGCTGGGTGCTGTGCATGGGTGCCTCCAGAAGGGCTGCTCCCCAGGCAGCACCCTGCCCAGGGCCATCCCTCTCTGCATCCTTCCCAAATTTCTTGCAGCCCGTCAGCCTGGGAAACCAGACAGAGAGCAGGAGGGAGGAAGATGGTAGAAGAGCCGGCCTGGCATCGCAGCTGCATTTCACTTGGAGGATCCCGGGATGCCCCTGCTGCAAGGACGCTGCTGGGATGCTCAACCTGCCCCAAAAGCAGGGACTGAGGAGCGGTCACACAAACGGGCGTCCCCCTGCCAAGCCCCAGCGCTCCCACGTTTTCTGCCCACACCTCTGGCGTCTTTTGGCCATGGCTCAGGTTCACAGTGGCCACAGGTGCGGAGGAAAGCCCTGGGGCAGAGCCACGGCTGGCATGCGATGCCGTCGGGACCCACGCACCCACCACCCAGACCTCCCGCAGAAGGGTCTGGAGCCAGGCTGCAGCAGCTCCTTCCCGGCTGCCCCACGACTTGGCCTAGAGCTACGTCTGCGAATGTGCTTGTTTAAACAGTATTGATGGCAGGCAAGTCGGAGCTTGAGGAGCAGCGCTGGGGCTGTGAGGCGGCAGCCTGCTCCCCGGGAGCCCAGGAGCTTGCTTTCATGCAGAAAGAGTCAGCATTCCCTGTGCACCCCGGCTCAGCCGTGGGCAGTGGGGTCCAGCACCTGCCTGCCTTGTTTTGGCTTCCAAGGAGGATGTCAGACCCCAACAGGGAGTGGGTCAGGCCATAGCGGTGCCATGGGTCGTGCCAGCTATTGCAAAGCAGGTTTAAAACCATGCCACAGCTTAACAGCCCTGACCTTCCCGCATCTTCAAGGAAAGCCCCCAGTATTCAGCAAGCCAGGAACGTCGTTCAGCCCTGAACCCCCTTCTCCAGGCAAAGTAGAGACATTCCCGTTGCCATACCCAAAACTGGACAGCTTTCCCCCTCTGGGCAGCCTTGGCTGAGAGGAGCCAAAGCTTTTAGGACGCCCATCTCCCTGCCAGCTCTCGCTGTGAGCCAAGGCTGGATGCTCCCTCATGTTAGCCTGGTGGCTCAGAACTACTTCAGCCAACACCTCTGAGGACCACTGAGCAGAACCCTGACCGGCTCCCAGTCCAGCCTCCCCAAAACAGGAATTACATCAAAAATGACAACCTGGTGAGCCAGAGCAACAAGAAGAGGCCCCGTCTGGCAGAGGGATAAGGGCTGGTGCTGTGTGGCAGCTCTCCCGGGGATGTGCATCTCCCCCGTGCCCATCCAGCCCCCTCCGGCGCAGGAGGCATGAACTAACAACATCGAGCCCTTGTGCTGTGGGGGCTCTCAGCTGCTTTTGCTGGCAGTAGCATTTCCAGTGATCTTGCCCTGATACCCGCTGCTCCAGGTGGGCCCCGATCCATCCCTGGCCACGCTGCGAGCCCCTGCCCCTGCCATCCGCACCCTCCCAAAGGGCTGAGCGGGGGGAGCTGGGCTGGGCTCTGGACTCCCCCAGCATGGTAGGGTGGGCGGCTGAGCCCACCTGGGGCTGCCAGGGCTCCCAGCTAACGCCCATCCCTGCGCTCCTGCTTGCTCACATCCCGGCGTGGAAGCGGGCGCACGCTTCCCTTTTTCTTCCCTTTTTCCCCCCGCGAAGGAGGTCCGATTACATAACCAGCAGCCAGCTCTCGGCAAAGCAAACAAACTTGACATTCACGTAACCCGCCGTGCTCTCTCCGGCAGGGATTATTAAGTCATTAGAGTCTGTTAGCAAATTTTCCCAAATACCTTTTGCTTCTTCCCGGGGGCACCTTGATGGTTAATGATCCCAAACTACCGGCTGGGCTTAAATTCACCCACTCCGGTCCAGCAACCTGCTCCAGCGATCCTCAGGGTGTGAGAGCCCTGCAGGGGAGGGGGGGGTCAGCTTTAAGAAAATCCCCCCTAAGGATGCTCATGGCGAATGGCAGAGATTCGCCAGGGCGAGGGTCGGGTGGGAGGATGCAGCCCAGGGAGGGGAAGGGGAGCGGGATGCAGGCGATGCCCCATCCTCCCTCGGTAACACACACCCGCTTTTCTCCTTCGCTGAGCTGGCAGCCCAGGGCGATATTTCTAACAGGCAAGTGTATTGCCTAACTGGAGACAGAATAAAAAATAATCATAAAAAAACCAGTCGGGCAGGCCAGTTGAGTAGAGAGGAGATAGGTTTCACCCACCTGCAGCTGACTTGCCCTCTCGTTCTCAGGCTGAACAGCGTGTACATCAACAGCCCGATGGCCGGCGGGTTGGTGACAGAGGACAGCGGGCTGGCCGTGCCCTTCCCTGCCTCCAAAGCCCCTGCATTAGCAGCACCGGTTCAAAATCCACCGGCGGCTTTTTATCGGGGTTCCCCTTGCAGGTTTTGGTTTGTTGTAGAAGCAAGGTCTGAAGGAAGGGCTACAGCTACCACCCAAGGCATGGGCAAGCAGCGAATCCCACACAGAGTTCTCACATTTTAGCCCCATGACTTTTAAAAAGTCTTGTACGTTTAAAAGGATTGGAGATCCCTTCAGTAATGAGAAAGCCTTCGTAATTTTTATGCATATCAGTAAAACCAGCGATAATAATAAGCCGATTGCCACCGAAGAGTGCTGCCAGGTAGCTCCATACAGAAACAAACACGCTTTCCGACCAGGTGAGCAGTACGACACCGTGGTCCCCATCACCCCACAGCCTCGAAAGCTTTCGAATAGACATGGGGAGTCTGTGATTTCTACCCCGAGCCACCTTTCTTTTTGCTGCCCCGGAGAACCGCGTGTGCAGGGTGTTATTTGGGAGGGAGTCACCTGGGTATGTCCGACACGAGGCACCACCCAGACGCTGGCAGTATTTTTAGAACAATCTTTGCCATAACACCGATGTCCCCAAGGCTACGTGAGAGGTGAGAGGGATGCTCGTAGTTGCTGGCATTAAGGCAGGAGGAGGGAAACGGGCAGCAGTGGGATGGGGCTGCTGGGAGGCGGTGGCAACACTAATCTTAGCCATGGAAAACTCCCTGATTTCCCAGGCAAGTGCAAGCACCTTGATGATGTCGGCAGACGCCGGACCTGCCTTTCCTTCAAACCATCTCCCTTGATGAGATGCCCTGCAGGTTTGGAGCCCAGGCGGGGGCCTGTGGCCACGGGGGCGGACGGGAACGTCTTTGCTCTGGGAGCTGCGCTGGCTCCCCCAGGATGGGCTGCGAGATAGGGAAAGCGAGCCCGATAAAGGCTCTGATCCTCCCACCCCAGCCTGCTGCTACTCAGATCCGCAGCCGGGAGTGGGATGGGCCCCTTGCGGTCCCTGCCATCCCGGGTGTCATGGCAAGGAGCTGGGTTTGCAGGTGGGACCCAAGCCTGCCTGGGCTGGGTCTGTCCCACGGCTCCCAAGACACGCGATGGAGCCCAGCATCGCAGCCCCTGGCAGGGACCGGCGCCCCCGGCGTGGTGGGGCAGAGACCAGGGAACCAGCGAGTCGCAAATGCTCCGCACCTCCTTGCCAAAGTTGCTCGTGGAAGGAGATTTGTCGCATGAGCCTGTTTACTTCTGGAATAAATCTCCCTTTAAGGCAGGTAAATCTCAGGCAGAATCTATAAGATACCCTAATGTGGCATTAAGCTGAAGTTAAGGTTATATTCCTCCAGGGATGGCAGATGGGATTTGCTTTCCTTGAAGATGGGACATGTACTTCAACTTTAATGGGTTGACGGAGCCCCTTTTATCTTGTAAATATGAATGAGGAAGGGGGAGCTGTTAAATAAATGGAGGGGGTTTACCTGAACTTTTTTTCCCTGTCACTGGCTTGGACTGTGCTGAAGACCTTTGTTTTCTCAGCGGAAAACTCACTCAATCATTCAGAAAGGGAACTAAATGCCTTTTGAGAACATAACCTTTATTTTCCAGATAAATGGTTCACTCAGAGCAATTTGCATGTGGGAAGCCGGTACATAGCACAGTACATACACAAAAAAAAAAAAAAAAAAAAAAAAGAATTTAAAACCCAATAGCAATGTAGGTCATGCTACAAACATCTACCACTGAGGTGACTTCTCTGGGATTGGAAAGTTAGGGAGCTCAAGGCAATGCAAAAGGACGGGGAGGTTTTGTGCGGCAGCTCGGCGTAGGGCTGAGCGGGCAGATGGGTGAGTGAACTAATCCATACTGGTAAAAAAAAAAAAAAAAAAAAAAAGAATTTAAAACCCAATAGCAATGTAGGTCATGCTACAAACATCTACCACTGAGGTGACTTCTCTGGGATTGGAAAGTTAGGGAGCTCAAGGCAATGCAAAAGGACGGGGAGGTTTTGTGCGGCAGCTCGGCGTAGGGCTGAGCGGGCAGATGGGTGAGTGAACTAATCCATACTGGTGCAGGTAAAAGGAGCTGGGCAATGGGAAGGTACAGTCAACCAGATGGTGAACTCTGCAAATGCTTCCCACCGTCCAAAGCCCACTCTGCAGCCTTCCTTCCAAAGGCTGGCTTTGCAAACCCATCCCAGCCCTTTGGGCTTTTTCTCTCCCAACCCCTTCCCAGTGGTGACACCACCAGAGGCATCACGGTCCCCAGCAGCCATCATGCAGACCCCAGTGGCACTTGGCAAAGCTGACCAAGGAAGCTGCCGTGGCCACATCAGCAGGTCAGGGACAACCACCACCCCATGACTCTTTTTCCTCCAACAGAGGGTTTTCCTAATCCTCTCCAAATTGGTGCACCCCAAAACTTCTCAGAGAGGCTCCTCATCCCCCTGTATAAGCACTTGCCTGCTGAGAACAGACCCACTCATCCAAGTCACCTAATACAGATCAGAAATAGCCCCAGACTTCCTGGGGGTCTGGGAACCACGACCGTCCCCGCTGGAGTGAGAAAGGACCCTGTAAGGCATCACACCCCCTCCCGGCTTCTCCCCCCGCTATTGCGCGGAGGAGGCAGGGCTGCAGCCCTGGGAAAGGCGCTGGAAGCCACTGGGAGCAGCTGCAGCAGAGACTGGTGCCAACTCCAGCTGCTTGTTAATTACGGTAACATGTTGTCTCATGTACGCACCTCCGCGAAGACGCTGTATTAGCTTGATAAGTATTTAACACTTGGCACAGGGGGAAATTTCCACTTAGCATCCAGCAGGGCTGAGCAGCAGGGGAGAAGGTGGCACAGGCAGGGCGTTGGGAGAGGGCACAGGCAGGGCAGGAGGCAGCACGGTCCCCGGGGACGGCTGGGGATTCAGCCTCGCGCCGCCTCCGTTAGCACTGCTGGGGAGTGGGTCGTGATGGAGCTGGGGATTTTGTAGCCTCTGCCACCACACTGGGAGCTTACAGCCCACGGCTGCCCCCGGGACAAAGCCCAGGCGCCGCTCCGGGTTTAATCTATCCTGCTAACAGGGGTTGTACTCACTTCTGCCTTTCTTCGGCAGGCTTTTCTGGTTTGCTCTGCACGACCGGCCCGCTGCGCGGCACCGCTGGGCTGGAGCGGAGGAACCACGCAAACAGGCTTTCAGGTCCAACGTGTGGCTCACGAGACATCTTCATCCCCAAAGCCACGGGGGCTGTGGGAAACAGCAGGGTGTCCCCAGAGCTGAGGGAAACAGAAATTGCTAGGACCCAGGCAGCCTGGGCAGCCCTGGGGAAAAATGGCTATCATTGCAAAAGTCACCTTTTGCAAGCAAGTTCCCCTCCAGTATGGTCAGTGCTGGGTGGGGATGAGGGTGACCAGGCCCACCCTGGCCTCGGGGGGCTCATCCCAGCCCCACAGGCAACATGCAAGTTGGGATGAGGAAGCTGGCTCCAGTCCATCGCGTGCTCCCCGAGCCTTACACGGGGCGGTGGACAACTTCGCAGCGCTGCCTCCCCTTTCCACCACCAGGCTATACGAGCATTTTCCATATGTTTGAATGCAGATAAATCTTTTGTCTGAATCAAAATCAGTAATTGCGAGTCAGTGTTAGCACAGAGCGGGTGAGTCAGGCACAAAAGCATTTTTTGCCTTGTACCCTCAAGGTCTAAGAGGCATCGCTCACCTGAGCCTCTCGTGTGTGGTCTTAGTTCAGGGTTTTCACAAACATCATTAGCAATCCCCCAACCAGCTCGGCAGCAGCCCACAGCCAAAGCTGCCACCTCCTCTTCAATTCCCCAGGGTGGGAAAGCACCCTCAGCACCTGGGAAACACATAGGTGGCCTCCGCTCACACCACGCTGGGGATGCCGTGGCTGGGGATGCTGGGGAGGGGTTTCTCCTTGGCCCACAGCACTCTGCTCACTCCCAGCAGGTTGGCAGAGCACAAAGCCATCCCCTAGGAAGGCCAGGTAGCAGCTCCGTGCCAAGCCCACCACCTTCGCGGTGGTTTGCTGGGAAGCCAAGGTGGCTGCAGGAGAAGGGGTGGCCGCTCTGCTGTGCCAAGGGCTGGGCATCTTCTCCCCTCAGCTGGACCTGGAAGCCCCCAGCACAAAGTCCTGGAAGCCCCCAGCACAAGGACCTGGCTTCATGCCCCACTGCTGGCATCTCCCCGGGCAGGGCTGGAGCTGGCCAGGCTCCCTGCATCACCACGAGCCCCCTGCACCTCAGAGCTATGGGAGGGCTCTGCGTGGTCCGAGGCTGCTGAGCAGGGTCCAGCTCTGCCAGGGGCTGCCAGACATCGCACGGCAGCCGCTCAGCCCCCCCAGATCTCCATGCAGCCTGATCCTCGCCTCGGGCTGCCCGCCCCAGAGCGGAGCCCAGGGCTTGTGTTCACTTGCCTTTCAACTCTGGTGGGATGCGGGTTATTAGAGGGGATGTTTTATTGACGGGTGGGGCTGGTTAGAGTTGGAGGTTCGTCTACCCACTCCCTTTGATCCCCCAACTCATCGGCTTACCCCATCTCCTCTCCTTACACCCCCGTGGAATTTAACTCCATCCTTTCCTCTGACGTGGCATCTCGTTCTCCTGTAAGCTAGGCTTGTGCTAGGGAAGGTGTTTAAACCCTCAGAGGTGATGTGGGCTGTGGGTTCATTTATTCACCCAGAGCTACCACCCAGCAGCAACCCTGGTGAGCCGGTCCCATGATGGACCGCACTGTTGAGTTGACTTTTAAAAACACATGGGCAGACTGGTACATGGGTAGCAGAGGCAGGAGGGCTCCTTGGGCATCTCGTGCCCAAATCCTGCATCTCCGCAAGGGCCGCACTGCCACCGCCACCCCAATGAGACACTCACCACAGCTCCTCTGCTCCTGGCTGCCTATGGCCATGGAACACGTCAGAGTGTAACTTCTTTAGGGGCTTTGTCCTAATGAGGCTGGAACTGGGCCCTGGCTCCAAAAATTACCAGCAGGGAGAACATGGTCCGAGACATCCACACACCCAGCGTGATCTTCATTTAATTTGGAGATGCCACAAAAGAGCAACACCCTGACAAGGGCCACGAGCCCAGCCTGCACATGCTCCGGAGGACATCTCCATGCTCGTTGCTTGAGCCATATCAGAGATAAAAATCCCACTGGCATGACCTAGGAAGGAGCTCTCAGCCTCCAGCTCTGCACCGAGGAGATTAGCCCAGTGAGTGCGTGTTTGCTTTCTTTGCCTTAAAGCACGCAAAAGCCCAACAAAACAGACTTTGTTTACTGCTCGTCCTGTAAACCGCTTAGGCAGTCGGCGATGAGCTGAAAGCTTAGACAAGCTGCCGAGTTACAGCCAGATGTGGTTTCGAATGGCCGAGTTAGGCACCTCTGAAACCTGAGGTTTATTAATGAAGGTGCCCGCTGAACCATAACGGGCTGTTGTAATTACCTCCGCCGCAGCATCCCCTGCTCCTGGCAGAGGGCGGCCGGGTTCTGCTGCTGTGGCCCCGCTGCGAGGGCCCGGCCGAGCGGACACGGCGTCTTGTGGAGGGGAGTAAATAGGTTAAGGTCATTCCCCACGATGACAGGTCTACGGCTCTGTTGGATGGCCGGGGAGAGATAACAAACCAACAGGGGTCACCACCGATAAGAGATGAAAAGGCTCCAGAGGTGAGGAATAATTATGTGTGATGGGCCATGTTTTTCTCCCAATGACAAGCTCCTCCAGAGCCCTCCAGCACCAAGAACGCTCCACCGAGGGACCGGCCATGGCCGGGCAGCACCGAGCTGCGTGTCTGTGGGGTGAGCACTGGGCGGGAGGCTCCTTCCCTGCAGCCCACATAGCACCTTCCCAGTTCAGACCAGTGCGAGGAGCAGAGGAGGGATGCCCTCCTCCCAGAGCACCCCCATTGCGTCTCCATGGGTTGATCCCAATGCCCACCCCCAGACGAGCTCTGGCATGCTCAGGAAGCGACGCTGGGCTGTGCTCAGGCATGAGCAGCTGAAGCTGCGTGCAACCAAGAGCCCACGGCAAAGCCACGGCAAAGCCACCGCGGCTGACGACCAGAGAGGAGCTGACACCAGGCTCACGGTGACCAGAAGGACAAAGCCAGGAGGGGGTCACCAAGCAGGGGGACTGCAGTGCCTCTGCAGGGGACCAGGTGTCCCTCTCCAGCAGGAGCAGGGCCAGGGCCACGTCCATGTCCTTGTCCTCCTCCTCTTTCCCCAAAGCACAGCCCTCGAGGGTGGAAGTCAATGCCTTGCCAAGGAAACACTCGCTGGGAGCTTTTCACACCTGGTTTGTCTCTTGAAGTTTCACACCAATGAGTAACTGTGACCTCAGGAGGGGAGTGTATCAGCTATATTTCCCAAATATCAGCAAATTGTGTGAGAGAAAGAGATATGTTAAGGGGGCAGACTGCTCAAACCATTACCATCCTTCTTAGTACCACTTAGCTGAACCGTTAAAAAGATCCAGGGCTCCCAAAGACAATTAAGCTCAAGGGAAGCCATAAATCTCAATAAACATCAGGCCAAGTTTTCTTCACTGCTTGAAACAACAGATATAATTTCATTGGTTACTGAGCTCATGCTCCCAAAGGGATTTCAGATAAAAAGCCACTTATTCAAAACACCAAACCCAGGCTTCTCCTGTCTCTCAGGCTACCGAGGGGTCAGATTTCCCAGCATGGGAACATGTGCCCCGCGGTCTGCAGAGGTAGAGCTTGACTGGAGAAAACCTTTGCAGATTTATGATGTCTGCGGCACGGTGCTGCGACCTGCCGCCGAGGTCAGGCAGCCGGCACCTGCGCGCGAAGGTGGCCCTTCCCCACGGGCGGCAGCCGTCCGGCAAGAGGGCACCCGGCTGCTGGAGACAGCCTCCATCCTTGGCTGGTGTGGTGGGCAAGCGGGGAGGCTTGGCAGGACATGAACCTGGTGGAGGTGGACCTCTGCGCTGGATCCGTGGGCACGTTCCCGGGGCCAAGGTCCTGCACGGCCAAGGCTGGAGGGAGCATGTCCTGTATCTCAAAGCTGGGTGCCACCCTTGCCTTCTTGTCTCCAACATGCCTGAGGAGCCCAAATAGGCAACACTGAGCACATCATCTCTCCCTGCTGTTCCAGGAGCGACCTGGTAGCTTGCCCTTGTGCCATTTACCCAGCCCATGACCAGCCGACCCTATCCATGTGCCTTCTGCTATGGAGATCAGAGCGTTTCCCACTGCCAACCCCGTGCCAAGGAAGCACACACCAGCCTGACATTTGAACGCCAGCCTTGCGGGGATTTTTTTCTGGCATTCGCAGGGCTGGGGCTCCGGTTTTGACAGTTCTCTACAAGGTTGCTCCATTCACCAAGTGCTGCTTCCTTGTGCTTTGATTTAAGTTCTTGCATGCTTCTTGTATTGATTTCTCTCAGATGTATTTTATGGGGAATAAGCACTCAAACCAGAAGGCCAGGACCTCCTGCCTTGTGCACAGCATAGTAATGGATGAGCTCCTGCTCGCGCTCACTCCCTTGCCCTCCCTCCCCTTCTCCTCACTTCTCTCACCTTTTATTTAATCCACTTTCAAATGCACCGGGGCAAAGGATGGCAAATGCACAAACACGTGAGGTTTCTCTGCTCCGGATACTTAAGTCGGTGAGCCAAGCAGGGGATGGCTTCGGGAGGGTTGCGTTTAGATGCAAGTAGAAAGACTCCTCCCAGCTATTGTCCAGGAGCTTCAGCTGCAAACGCATTTCCCAGCTTGCAGGGATGAGAGCAAGCACCTGCTGGCTCTGGGCACCCCCAGCTCCGGGAGTCCTGCATGGCCATGGGAGGAAGGTAGCAGCCCAAAGCCGCACGCACAGGGCTTTCCTCCCCACTCAGCCTCTGAAGCCCTAAGGATTCATCCATCATCTGCCCCTGGGGTCTCCTTGACCACTGGGAAGCACTTTGAGAGCCTCAGAAAGCATTAAGAAATGCATTCAGTTTTTACTCATGTTAAACAGCCCAAAAGCTGAAGATAGCAGAACCAACTCAAACCTAAACTTTTCTCCCCAAGCCATACCCATCTTCACAATTCAGAAACGCTCTGGTAAGATGGTTGGGATTTTGTCCTCACGCTTGTTTTGCAGCTCATGCGGTCCATCTGGGGCCAAACACACCCAAATATCCCAGGGAAGGCTCTTCGGACCTCAGAAGGAACGGAGATGCATGGGGTCTCGAGGAGCTGCCCCATCTATTGAGGTTCCCAGCCCAGTGGTTTATCAGCATCCAAGACGTGTGCATGGGGTTTGCTCCATCTGGCACAGCCAGAGGTGACTTCAGCCCCGCACTGCTGACGTCCTGGTTAAACCCCAGACTTTGACAGACACTTTCCTTAGGTCTCTTCTGAAACAGCAGCATGTTTCAGGGAACACAACCTCAACAGGCCCAAGGGATGGTTTTTTTCCTGCATTAGCAAACAAAACTGCCTGTGAACCCTATCACTAGCATCAGGTTTCCCAAAATCCTGAATCCAGACTGCTGAAATAATGACACTGTCATAAAAATGAGGAATCCAAAAACCCCGTGCTCTCTCTCTATTTTCCTCTGACGACGTAAGCCCAGCTAAGGAGTCAGAATTTGGAAGGCAGCCCTCTTGCTGTACGCAGGAGGCATAAAAACATTATTATTGTTTTTCTCAGTGAACTGCAAAGCCTGTTTTTAAGTGAAACCTGAGCTTCCCATCTCATCACGTGGTTCCAGGAGCTAGAGCTTTCAGAAGACCAAATACTTTGAAACTCTGGATAAGACCATTAGAGTTGCTTAATTTCCTTTATGTCCATCTGTTTCAGTTCAGCTCAGTTGCTTCTGTCCCAGACAAGACATTTGGCTCTTCTAAATAAATCTTATAGCCCATTTGGATTAAAGACTTTCTGATGCAGCCTCTGAATATAATCCCTCTGATTTGCATCTCAAAGAAATTGAGTTAAAACCAAGTAAGAACATACACAGAGTGCTTGGAATTGCTCGGGTATGAGAACCACTCACGAGGTCCCATACGGATAATGGCGCTTTTGTTTTTAATTTCTCATGAACTCCTGTGTTCCTATGGCTGTGGTCGCACCAGGCACGCTCCGGGGCTTGCCAAGCAGACAGGGTGCAAACATAATTGACGGGGTTTGCTGTTGTCCAAGGCTTGAGTCTTGCACCCGAGAAACTGAGAAAGCTGCAGAGGAAGTGTGAGACACTTAGAAAGTCTGGGGCAACAGATGCCGCCGGGGCGATAGCAGAGGATGAATGACAAATAACATCCGAGCGCAGTCGGGTGCGGTGTTATTCTGCTCATTAGCTCTTAATAGGTGTTTTTCACATCAAGGGAGATCGGAGAGCCTTTGCTCTGACAACAGCAACAGCGCCGGCTGGAGCACATGGATCCTCCTAAGAGGCAGCGCCTGCAGGAGCCTTCGTGGTGCTTTCCCAGTGCCTGTCACTGGAAACGTTATCTCATTTTTTTTGCAGGAGAGCCTGGGTCACGGGACGCCAGGGTGCTATTCCTGGCAGTGACGCAGCCACCTCCCTTCCCAGGCAAATGTTTTTATCCTTTCCATGTCCCAGGGTACCTGTCTGTGAAACATGCCTTGCGAAAGGGCTGAAACATGCTCCGAGATTCCCCAGATAAGAGGCTCCGTGCGAGGGTTACTGCTGTCATAATTTTGGCAGCAGCCCAGGTGCTCCCTACCTGCAGTACATGCTGCGGCTGCCCCACCAATTCTTCTTACGAGCACTTTTAGGAAGGCGGAGGTGCTCGTGCTGGCAAAGCGCAGGAACAGCCACTTCCCATTTTCTCACCTTCAGAGCCATAAAATCCTGAAAAAAACAGAAAACTGAGATAATAATAAAAAAAAAATTAAGCAAAGCCTTGCTCCACTACCAGTGCTGCCCGCCACATAGCTGTGCTCCAGCTGGCAGGGGATTCGAGGGGGTTTCCTGAGCCAGGGGAGCCCATCGCAGCCCCCTTTGGTAACATCATCATAAGAGGAATGGCCACAGGCACGTTGGCAAACCCCCAAACATCCTCCCAGAGGCCCCCATGTCATTACCTCCCCTGTGCGATGGGAAACTGAGTCAGGGAGTGGGTGGGCGGTTTGGATGTCAGCCCCATGGGTTACATCAGAGGATTAGATCCACAGAGGGGTGACTGCAGGAACCCCAGCTGCTTGGGCAAAGCAGACACCCACACTCCTAATAAAGATAATAATTAATTACAGGGGAGGAAGAAGGGACAGAGCAGAACTGCCCCAGCCTGAACCCTTCCCCAGAAAAAAGACTCATTTTCTCTGGGTGAGAAGAGCCTCAGCTGTTCACCAGAGGAGCAATGGGTAGGGACAAGCTGGACCCAGCACAGACCATCACTGCCTTCCCCTCCACCATGGCCTCAGCTCCAGATGAAGCCACTCCAGAGACATTACAGAGCCATTAAAAGCCAAATTCATTTCCACAGCTGAAACCAACTGCCCGTAATACAGTATCTTTTGCAGCTGTGGTTCAGTGTGGCACCTGAGAGCTGTGAGGTTAATGACACAGGGCTGTCAGCAGCCTTAATTATATTCCCATTTTTCCAGCCCCTGATTAGCTTTAGAGCTCATCTGGTGTCAGAAATTTGGTGCCTAAGCTTTGACAAAAGTGTTTCATTATTACTTAATAAACGGGCAAAAAGGGAGGGCACGTCTTTAAGCTCTGGCTTGTAAAAGCCTCCCGGTTTTTAGTTATTTTTTATTTAAGCTCACACCAGCTCTCCTACCTCAGGCACTTTGGGCTTACCCCATTCTCGGTGCCCAGCCAGGAGCCCCCCAGTACCGGCAGTGCCCCGTGCAGGGGTGCTGGGCTCACCCTCCTGGCACCTCCAAACCTGACTCTGATTCCACCATAAACGTGCTCTGTTCAGCTGGGAGCCTGCTGCTCCCTGTCAGCTGACGGCCAATTAATAAGAATCATTTATTACTGTTATATCACCTCTAAAGTGGGCCAGGTGTTTGCAGGGAAAAAAAAGGGCTCCCCCCCCGGGCCCCTCCAAACCTGACTCTGATTCCACCATAAACGTGCTCTGTTCAGCTGGGAGCCTGCTGCTCCCTGTCAGCTGACGGCCAATTAATAAGAATCATTTATTACTGTTATATCACCTCTAAAGTGGGCCAGGTGCTTGCAGGGAAAAAAAAAGGGGGGGGGGAGATTTAAAAATAATAATAATAAAAGCACAAGCTTCAAATCAAAAGCTCCAAATGGCTTAAAATCTAAAGCAGAGCTTAGGTTCTTCTTGAGATTCAATTTCCTCCAGCCCTCAGTGAAGTTAATTCACTTGAATAGTAATAAAAATGGTGAGAAGGAGCCTGGCGTCTTTTAGCTCCATCTCGAAAAGCACAGCGACCCCCACGCTCCATCACAAACCTCTCCATGACCAATGAACCGCCAGCAGCTCCCTGCCCTTGCTCAAACCACCAAAGGCAGGTTGGCACCCAGTTCTCGGTTACTTCCCCCAAAACCTTTGCAGCTCTCAACCTTCGTCTTTGTTTTCCTTTTGCAGGAAATTCCTGGAGTGAAATCGGGGCAGATAATCACAAAATCTTATACTTGTGCTTGGGACTTCAATAGCTGGCACCACCTAGGTGGCTGGACGAGATTTTTAAAACCAATGGGTGGCTCTTCAGCATCATCGGTTGGACTCTCTCTTCCACCTGACCCTGCAGTCAACCCCCAAAATCCCTCCTGTCTTTATTAGCAACATTTTCCCTCTTTCTGGGAAGCCGGGACGGGGCCTGCCCGGGTGAGCAGCCATCTGTGGTTGGGTTTATGGTGCAGGTTTGTTGCTGGCCGCTCTCTGGGCTTGGCCATTTTCATGGCGGTTGCTCGAGCTGAAGGACGCTCTCAATGACTTTATCCTTGACCTGTGATCCGTCGGAATCCATGGAAGTTTCCAGCAAGTTCAACCACTTAATGTTTAACTTCTGGGGTAGCTTCTGGAGACTGATACGATATAATTTCGGCTTTGCAAAGACAACTTGGCTCTAAGTTGCTGACTGCAAATCATTAGCAGGACTGTTCTCACCCTGGTTCTTTGCTTTTTAATTGCCAAGCAGAGCGGCATGAAACATTCATAGCAAAAATCTTCAACGACATGATATTTGCTTCATTTGAGGCTTTGTTCCAGAAGAGCAGCGGGTGATGGAAACCAGGTTGATATTAACAGAGCCACTTCCAGTGTCTCCAGTGGTGACAGGGCTGGAGTTTGGCTCAGAAGTATTCCTGAGTCTGGAGACGGACAAGGAACAACAATTGCTTTTAATTAATGGCCTCAGTTCAGCAGAAAGCATCCGAGCAGGCAGGGTGGGATATTTTGGGCACTGTCCCCGCTTCCCTGTCTAGAGCTCTGCATGGATCTGCCTTGTGTGGCCCCTGTCCCCATAGGCTGAGTGCACTAAAACAGGCGCCATTCAAAGGGGACCGTGGGGAAGGTTCTGTGTGTCCAGCTTTTTAATTATTCCTGTGTCCAGGAATACCTGAAACCGTTGAAAATAATCCACCTCCTTCTACTTCCCTCCCACCTGAAGGAAATATCATTTGCTTTGAGGGAACCAACCAGCTGGAGCAGGGATGATCTTCCTCAGCCTCGCAAGGACAGATGTGGTGTCCTGCTGTGAGGTGGCCAAACCCACGGTGGGTCCCTCTGAATGGGGAAGGACTTTGATCCCACAACTCCCAGCCACCTCCCAGTAAGGCGCTGGTAACGTCAGCCCTGCCCCCCTCAAACCAGCCCGTCCCCATCTCATTTCCAGGGTTGAGTAACGAAGGGCAAATACCAAGGCTGGCAGCAGTGCCGCCGCACTGCTCATTGCATCGAACCCACCCAGGCTAATAACGGTATTAATTACAGCACACAGCCCCTTCTTCCCACTGTAAATCTCTATTAGCAATAAACTGGAAGGGCCATAAAAAGGAGTTTACAATGAACCCACAAGGCGATACGTGTCTGAATCCTTGGCTTTGTTGCAGCTGGCAATAAAGCCGTCTTTTATTATAGCACATACCCTGCCCTCGAGATAACATACAAGGCCCAGGACTCCTCGAAGAAATGATGCAAAGCCATTTGTTGCACTTTGATTTGCTGCAAAGCCATGTGGAGGTGGGAAAGCGGAGGGATCCGGCTAACAGGCTCTAGTTGTTCCCTTGATCCCAGCCTGACACTGAATCACCGCGGTGTGCGGCACTACGGAGTAATAGCCTCTGTAATTTTACATCGTAAATGTTACTCTGCCCTGCAGGGGGGAAAACTCGAGTAAACATTAAAAAAAAAAGAAAAAAAAAAAAGTTTGAGGTTGATTAAGAAACACAAGGAAATCTCTCACATGAGAAGGCAGTTCTTGGCGAGCAAAATGTCGTGGTGGTGTGATGGGTGGGGGTTAATGTTTAAGCTTCTGTTTTTGTTTATAGTAGTCAGGAGCAGATAATACTGAATATCCTACAAGAAATAGGCACGGATCCATCCAGGAGCACGAAGTCCAGGCCTGGAAGAGATTTGTCGGCTTCAAAGTCCCAGGCAGGCTGGTTTGAAAGGAGAAAAAAAAGAAGCAAAAAAAAAAAAAAATACAAGCAAGGAAAGATATTTGCAACTTGTGGGCCACAAGAGAACCAGCCGGCCCAGCACGCTGGTCCCAGTAAAGCTGTCCCACTCTCTGCCTGCCTCCCCAGCATGCAGCAAAGTTTGTTTTGCTGGAAGGCAAAGATCACCGCTGCTCAGCATCACCGGTGGGCGCAGTGCTGACCCTCCACCCCGCTCCTGCTCCCAGGAGGGGATGCAGGCAGGTCCTAAAAAAGGGACCTGAAGTCCTTGGGCTTGCAAGACCCTTTGAGAGGCAACAACACGGTCATTAATTCAAGCTCAGCTGAAGGCTGCTGTAGACACCGGTATGAAATCATGGGTTTTATTTAGTTCAGTGGTTAGGTATGATTGTTCTGAACTGCGATTCAACCCTGTTCTCTTATATATCTCGCAGTGTTAAAAGTAACAAGTCTATCACCTCTGGAGCCATTTCTCTGTCGTTCGTAGCCTTGCCGGAGCGGCGGTGTTTAGCTGGAGGGCTTCATCTCTTTTAGACAGCCACCTGTCAATTATCTGTCTCCTCCATAAATAAAATAAATGGCTGGTGACTTTTTTTAGATCTATAAAAAGTAGCTCTCCCTCTGTGTTTGCAGTAAAGCTGGTGGCACCGTGTTAGGAGGAGGCAAAGAGATTTTTCCAGGGAGCTTCGTACCTGGCTGCAGCACTGTGGTCTGGACTTTCTTGCAAGTTGAAATTCGGCTACACAGCGTCCCTCCACACTGCTGCCTGTGTGCTGGTGGGAGCCCCTGTGAGGCAGCGAGGCATATTTCCATTCTTGCTGTAAATACGCACAGTTTTGGGGCTGTTGCTGGTCCAGCATCTGCTCCCCTGTACGACGGTGGAAACCCATCGGGGTAGCCAGATGAATGGGATGAGCGGTCCCCTCCGAGCGACGTGCTGGCCCCAGCGTGGCATTTTTTAAATGCTGGCATCAGCGTGTTCTGGACACCGGCTCTTCCCCTTACCCCCAGCGCAGCTCAGCCCCAAACCCTAGACCCAACACCTCGAGGAGCTCCAAACCCAGACCCACCCCCGGCTCCTCACTCCATACAGCGGTGCCAGGCAGAGGCAAGCGTGGGACGCTCACACCCATGGGCAGCAGCACCTCACAAATACTGCTGGCCATGAGCACTGCTGGCACATGGGCCACAGCCGGTGGGAGCAGAGATGGATGCCCAGGGCCTCCTAGACTCTGGCACATCCCAAACCCGAGGCAGGTGCCACCTGATTTCCCTGAGAGACATAAAAACCTAGAATGGGAGCTTTGGATTAAAAAAAGACGTCATCCGCCACCCAGGATGTGACCAGTGGACTTGGTTCTCCCTTCACTGACTGTATTTTCTCCATTGGAAAGGATGCAGGTTTGCTGTGGAAAATAACCCCTACCAACAAGGAGGGGATAAATCACCAGTGCAGGGGAATGACCATGGGGAGAGGGGAGGGTGGAGCACAAGGGGAAGGGATGCTTAACCCCCCCCTTTATAAGGAGACAAAGGAGGTAACTAGAAAACTGCAGTTGCTCATTCAGTGTGGAAGGGTTTGTATCCACAGCAGACGGGTGCGATGCTGCCCACCGTGCATTAACCGGTGCCGCCGCCAGCCCCGGCGCCTTCGGGGAACCCCTTCATCCCCTCCCGGGACACCCTCTCCTGCACTCTCCTCTCCCCTGGTTCGAGCTTTTCTTGGTTGGGTTTACATGCCAGACACACTCTCAAAGTTAGGAGGAGAAAAATAATGTGCTGGAAGCGCTGAAGCACTGGGCCTGGCTTTTTTAAGATAAATATTCCGCAGAGAAATTACTCATTGGGTTTTGTGGCTCTTTTACAGAGACAGAGAAAGAAAAGAAACTGATGTAATAGGAGATATTAGCCAAGCCATCTGACTAATGCACCTCACTCCTGATCTGTGACACCCAGCCCACTCCCCCTGATTTCTCCAGCCAGCCCCAGCCCGGGCTCTGCTCTCGCTGCCTGACCCGGGCACCAAAGGGGTCTGCGAGAAACACGCTGAGATCAGCCTCTGCGACCGCCTCGGAACCCGCCCTAGCTCCCCCCAGGGAAACCGGGGCTCTGAGGAAGATGGGGAGCCCCACCAGCCTGCAGCCGGGCTTGGAAGGGACCTTGGGTCTCTCCTGGCCCTTTGCCCATCAGACGGTCCTTCCCACCCAGCTGCTCTTTCTCCTTACAGCTTCTGCTACCAAGAGTGCCCGGTAGCCAGCAGGGCCATAACAAACATTACTCATCCACAGCCAGTACTTACCAGCTCCAGCTTCTATCAATCTTGCATGACGCATATGTTTGCCACCAGTGGGAGGGGTTTTTTTTTATATATATCTATCTTTTACTGCAGTGAGTGTCCCTGTTTCTGGGGACAGAGGAATTATTACCCACGGCTTTCATGGTATAATAAAGAGCATGTGTTGTAACCCTGCATAAATTTAGCTTCTGATCTGATGAGCAAGGGAATTTTTTCCCTTCTCTGTCCCTAATTGTGTAGATGAGCGCTTACATTCATCCGTAAGGGGAGCAGGGAAGGGACTGCCTGGCAAAAAGTGAGGATGAGGCACACACGCACCCGTGCATACTGAGCTAGAGAAACACTGAAGCCTTCTCAATCTACCCAGCAATCCTGCACTAATCTGCTCAGTCGCAGTCACCAATATAACTCAGGGACAATAAATAAACTAACAGGAGTTAAATAAGTTCAGCTTCTTAACCTTTGGACAGATCAATCCTCATGTTATCTCATTTCTCCCTTGTCTCTCTCCATCCCCCACGTCTTGTTCCCTTCTTCTCCCTCCCGCGCTGTTTGTGAGTGCCAGGCAGGCTGACAGCAGGGCAAACGCAGCCACGGCACGCAGGTAGCTGGAAGCACAGGCATCTGTACAAAATAAATCACTAACTGCTTCCTTTCGAAGACCTGAGTTTGTGTCTGCGTGCGTAGCGATGGGCTTCACTGCCTGTTGTGCACCCCAAATCGCACAGGGTCCCGTCTCTTCAGACAGACAACCCCCAGGGCGCATGTGTTTAAAAGTCCCGGGTTAAAAAGTGCTGGCCATGGCTCCTGCTTTGTCTCCGCCTGTAATTCCCACTCCGCCAGTTGGGAATGAAACAGTCCGGGTGGATGGGAGTTGCGATCTCCAAGATGCCCGGTCCTGCGTGTGTTGGAAGGAGTTCATCGTGTCTTCCCGCCCCTCACCGTGGCTCGTTTGCTACCGTGGAACACACTCACCGGGGAAGTGTGAGGCGGCCAGGAGCATCTTAGCAAGCTGCTGCCCAGCAGATGGAGGGGGACAGTCCGTGAATCTGCATCCTCCTGGCGTAGGCACCTATCCCAAGAGGGAATAAGTCTTCCTTCCCAGCTGGATTCTCAGTTCTCTCAAGAACGATGCATGTCCAACCTTGCTGCTGCCATCTCAAGGTGCAGACCATGGTCTTCACAGGTCTTTTCCAAGGTGGTCAATATATACAGCCACCATCTTCCTTTCCTGAGGTCCAGGGAGGGCTGTTTTCTCTGAGCTGGGGAAAAGAAGCTGCTTTCCAGACCCCCACCCTCAGAAGATGAGTCGGAGGAAATTAGCAGTGATGCACAACTGAAAAAATTGAATTGTTCAAGCAAGTTCAAAGCTGAGCCAGGCTGGAGACATCTGCACACCAGATGCCAGGCTCAGTGAAACACTAATAAATCTTTCCAGGCTGGCACCGACGTAAGGAAGCTCGAGCACTGCTCAGCCCGACTGGGAAAGCTCCCAGGGCTTCTGTTCCTGAGGAGGCTGAAGGGTCTCAGCAGAAAGGGGAGTTAAGGCACAAGCAAGGGAAGAAAAACCATGCTGGGGAAAGTGTTGAGCCATCCAAGTTATCTTCATTCTGGAGATGGTTATTGCTGTAATTACCAGCATGCGGTGTCCATTGAAAAGTGCGTTTTCTGACTGAAGCCCAGATTTTCGAAATTGTTAGGACAAATGTGATATAAACCTTTATACAATTGGAAGGCAACTATGAATTAAAATGGCAGAGAAAAATAGAGGCGAAAGCCCAATTTTATTTCCAGAGAAAAGGCCATTTTTTCAATAAAAATAAAAGAACCTTCCCAGGTGAAAAATGTCAATCCCCTTTAACAGAGATCAATAATGCAATACCATCAGTCTGCTCATGCCGGCTGCCACTGATCTATTGCTGTTTGCAAAAGGCTTTCATCCTGCCTGTCTTTACAATTCAGCTAATAATAAAAAACTTCACAGTGTTAAAAAGAAAACTGAGTAAACGACCCAGAATCAAAGGTCCAGGAGCTCTGCACCCAAACAACCTCAGGATCCTGCACACTGGGGGAAGAGATGCCCACCAGGCTGGAAAAATCCTGCCTTACCTGAGCTCAGCGGGAGATTTGCCATCGACTCCAGCAGAGGCAGGACCTCACCCCCTGTATTTTTCTGAATTTCTATGTCAGCCTCAACCCTGCCCCACTGAGTTTTGTGGTTGAGAAGATGCCATGCCTGCAGGAAGGCGGTTCCAGGAAATTTTTAGGGTCCACATTTAATAAGCATGAATATCCCTTCAGGAAAATACGGACACAGGTCAATGAGATAGATGGAGTCCTCCCCCTCCAAGACCTTCTCCAGGCTGGGGTGACAGGCACGCTGTTGATGGGCTACCATTCGGACAGAGCGCCGCACTTCATCCCCGGTGCTCAACAAACCACGCTACGGCCCCATCTCCCCACCCAGCTCCGGTTGTGCCATAGCAACTGTGCCTTGCAGCAGACATTGCCTGCTCCTAGGAAAAACTCAGGTCAAGTGCAGTCTGAATGCCAGGACCAGCCCCACGCCTACCAGATGGCTGCTGTGCTGGTCTTCACACGTGAAAAGGGCTCCTGGCCTTCAGGTGCAATGGGAAGATGCCAAGAGCCCTTGTACGAGGAACAGCATGGGAATACTGCGTTCTCAAAAGTAACAACCTTCTAGGGACAGCAAACAGGCTTTTGGCAGTGGAGCTCCCCACCATAATCCTGGTTCATGATCCCCTCTGCTCTGCCGGGTGGTTCCTCCTGTCCCATCTCACCAGCCCTGGTCTCTGGCTAGCTCCTGGAGGAGAATCTTCCCAGAAAGCACAAACAATACCAAAGAAATCCAAATAAATCAAAATATATTCTCAACAACTGAAGCATCTGCTGCTTTCTGGAGATGGGAAACAGAAGCAAGAAGCAGGGTGACGAGCAGAAGAGCAGAGACGTGAGAATCAAGTCCCGTGCCTCCAGGTGTGCCGCCTCGCCTCTAAGAGCAGAGTTCACACGGGCTCGAAACCGGGTTGTCAGAGCAGGCACTTTTCAGAAGTGCTTGAGCGCTGGCGGGCTCCCATGGGGATGCTCGAGACCAGACTTTCCTCAAGTGCTCGGTGCACACCTAACGTGCTCTGCTTTTTGGAAACTCTGACACAGGCAGCAGATAGCTGCAGACACTGCTGTCTCATATATGTATGGCTGACTCATATATATATATATATAATGACTGGCTTAACATACTTCCCTTTCTTCCTCCCCTCCTCCCTCCTCCTCCCCCCCTCCAAGAGTTTTGCATGTCTGAAGCTGTTTCAGATAAAAGATACCAAAAATGAAAATGCATTTGGGATGGCTGGGAACTAAAAAGGCAGACTGCGAGAAAACCAGACAGGGTTAGAGACCAAAAATCCCTGTCTCCTACCAGAAATCTAAACCCGCTGCCAACTTCAGGTTCTGAGGCTCCGTGTGCTCAGCGGCAGCGGCGGCCGTCGCCGGGGCCATTTCAAAAGTGTATTCCATCAGCCGTAATGGGTCTTTCCTCATAAGCTGTGTTTTCATAGTAAATCTTCAGTCTTACATTGCATTACAGAGTTCAGCTGCCGCTAATCCTTAAAAACAATTCATTTCCAACTGCAAAGTGCAATAAAGAAAGGATAATCACTATTAATATTAGTTATTGTTATTGATTTCAGCTTTAAAGAATTGATTTTCAGTCCCGGCTGCATTTATGAGTCTCTTTGCTGAAGATGCATATACAGGGCCCACCACTATTTTTAGATCCTTGTCCCAGCTCCTGCTGCAGACCCAGGAGGAAGAGGATGGGGGAGGCAGGGGAAGAGCCTCGTGGGGAAGATCCTGCTGGGTGAGGGACGGCTTTGCCCCTCGCTGGGGGTGCTCACCTTCCCAGCACGCTGGCTTAGCTCCAGCCGGTGACCCGCTGCCTGCAGACCAGCCTAGCTTGGGCGCCTCCACTCCTGGGGGTTCAGCCCCAAACTGCCCCATCCCTCCACCCCAGCGGCACCCGGAGACATCTAGAGCAATGGGTGTTACTGGTGTCTCGGGCCATCACTCGCACCCACACCATCGCAGGCTGGCATCAAGTGGGGTTGCGTGCCCGTCTGGGGAGCAAGGATGAAGCACCTCGCAGGCCGCCGCGCCTCCATCCTCATCCTCAAACCCCGCTGCTCCTTTGCAGGCACGGCTCGTGCCTCAGCGCTTCGGCTGAGCCCATCCTAATTCTGCACTGGAGCAGACATCAGCTAAGCTGGAGCGATGTTCCTGCACCAGAGGCACAAGTGACCCTTCTCAAAGCCACGCCAGCGTCCTGCACACGTGCGCACACACACGCAGAGGAAAACACGGAGATGAAACGGGGAAGCGTTACGGCTTGCTGCCGGTGAGTCCTTACAACACCAGGGGGTCTTCCCAATCCTTCCTGAGCTGTAAATTCAGCTTTAACCTCTGCTAATGAGACTCGCTTTGCCTGGCATCTCCCCACTCTGTCCATAGTTTTCTTGCTAAATATAACACTAAACCATAACATTTGGAGCCCTGCGTCCAGCTCTGGAGCCCTCAGCACAAGGAGGACAGGGACCTGTGGGAGCGGGGCCAGAGGAGGGCTACTAAAATGATCCGAGGGCTGGAGCCCCTCTGCTCTGAGGCCAGGCTGGGAGAGTTGGGGGTGTTCAGCCTGGAGAAGAGAAGGCTGCGGGCAGAGCTGACCCTGGCAGGGGTTGCCCCGAGAGGGGGTGGAGGCCCCATCCCTGGGAACATTCCAGGCCAGGTTGGACGGGGCTGTGAGCAACCTGCTGTGGTTAAAGGTGTCCCTGCTCCTGCAGGGGGCTTGGGCTGGGTGACCTCTAGGGGTCCCTTCCAACCCAAAACATTCAATGATTCTATAAATAAAATGGTTTTAGCACAGGTGACCTGCTCACATCTGGGGGGCTGACCCCCCTGAGGATGCACAGCATCCCTCCATCGAGCAAATCTGGGCGAACGCCCCAAAACAGCCCCCTGGTGTGGGAGGGGAGGCGGTGGGGTACGGGGGAGCAGTGTGTCCCCAGCAAGGGGTGCGGACGGGCGGGTGGGAAATGTTTTGCCACTTGTGGTCAAAGCAGACGCTTGGGGGAGGGATGCTGAGAGGAAAAGCGAGAGAGGTTTCACTTCCCTGTTTTTAAGGCAAAAAGGGGCTTGGGTTTTTTGAATCAGCGTCTTGCTTCAAAAGCCACCGAAGTTTTGGTTCGAGGGCATAAATGTTAAGAACCTCAAAAGCAGAAGGAAGGGTGGGTGGGGTTTTAAGCCAGCAAAACATTTCAGTGGGCTTGGAATGAGAAGGGTTTCAATGTACTGCTTGGGAAGATATTTTGGAAATTTTTTCAATTCCAATCAACCTGCAGCAAACGTTCCTTCTTCCCAGTTGTTTGGAAATGGCAGTGTATAAAAGAAATACCATATATAGCTCTATTTTCTCCAAGCTTTAAAAAGTCTCCCTCTAGATATTTGGAATATAAGCTGGTGAGGATGTGGGAATGAAGCTGGGATAAGAAAACCTTGGCCAAGGCTACAAAACAATTAGATGAGCGTTTAACCAAGATCATTATTTTCCACAATTTTTATTTATATGCTAGATTGGATACAATGGTCTTGAATATTGTTCAACCCTATTACTGTGCTATAAATTATTGGAGCAAAGCACAGCAAGGCATCATAATGTAATATCTTTTTATAGTGCCATAAAGTAATTACGCAGCAGACAACAAAATCCTACAGAAGTGACATATTTTATGCTTAAATTATAATTACATTAAAAGTGTCTCTTCCATTCGATGTTTATAGAGCGCACACAACTGCTGTCGGTCGGCCTGCGAACAAAGAGGATCCCTCACTGAGGGCAGGGCTGGGCCAGGGAGATGAGGCTGGGGAATATTCCTGGAGTTTGGGCATTGCATGGTTCTGACCATCCTTGCTACCTGCCAGCAGCCCAGCTCGGAGTAATGTAACTATTTCTTAGGTTGCTTTCTCCTGCTGTCCAGCTGAGCCTGTAAATAGAATCATAGAATCGTTTAGGTTGGAAAAGACCTTTAAGATCATCAAGTCCAACTGTTGATGGAATACAACCCACCTAGGGAAAACCACGCAATATAATGGTGTCCCAAGAGCTGTGGTGGGTTTTTTCCCGTTGGTTCACCTCTCCTGGACATGAGGAATGGGTGAGATACCCAAATTAGCATTTGCACCCCTGCAGCCTCAGCTACAAGGAAACACAACCACCTCCCTCGGTAATGACCTCAAGCCATCTTCTTCCAGTACCATTTTTCTATTAATCTTGCAATGTTCTGGGGACTAATTCAGTCCAGAAAAGAGAACAACATCCTAAAATTTGCACTTGGAGCCAGGGGTGCCTGTTCTTTGGTGGGAAGAGCCTGGAACCACAGATTTTTTGCCTTGCAGCCAGAGAGGCTGCAGCCTGCAGGAAAGGTCTATACCTCTCCAAATGGGGCATAGTGATTTTTTTTAGTGGATGGTGTCTGGTTTGGGTTAAAACTGACCGAGATGCTTAGGGCAGCAATGCAGAGAGGGGTTGTTAGTCCAGGGAAGCTGCAGAAGGGGCGAGAGGAACCACAAGGTAGTGATGGTCCCATGGTCGTCCTCATGCCAGGACGCCCTTTTGGGAGCAGCAGCTCTGCAGTGAGGCCGTGTGGGAGCAAATCTCAACCTCAGGAGGGCTCAGCATGTGCAAAGCAGCCGTTTCAGGCGGGGGGATAATGGCTCCAGCCTGCAAGGAAATGGCTTCTGTGGTTTCAGCCCAGCTTTTCCTGGAAAGTGCCCAGCTCCCACCTCGCGACTCTGGGCTCCTCCTGCATGACTCATGCGCGCACGCAGGCTCGCCAAGGTGGGGGTTCTCCAGCCTTTAAAGGAGGTGACATCTTGCTAGAGGTGTGACAGGGATCATAAGGTGGGCAACACAGTGAGGGGCAAGGGCTAGAAGAGAGGATGGAGGAGCAGGCTCCTGGGTCTGCCATGCCTGGCTTTGCTTCCCGCATGTCACGGGACCTTGGAAACTACTTTGCTGCTACGTGCCTCAGTTTCCCAATCCGGGTGGGAGGATGCATGAAGGGAAGGAGCACAGGATCAGGCCTTAGACATTAACACTGTGCAAACACTGCCACACTCAGGAACGGTGTGAAGATACATGAAGTCCCCTTCCAAAGGCATCAAAACCTACAAAACCTATGTTATAAATGTGGGCAGTTAAAACAAGGTTTTGTGAAGGCTGCATTTGTCTGCCTCCCTTTCCCTCTCTACCCCACACACAACTAACTAGCTAACTGTCTACCTACCTACCTACCTGTCATTTATCCGTCTGTCTGTCTATCCATCTTTGCACCTCCTGCTTGTGAAACGGCTGCATTCTTCCAGAGGTGACAACCCTTTAGAGCAAATCCATACTATGATAGTTGGTGTTTTGCTAGAGCAAGGTCACTTTAGCTATTTGTATGACAGAGCCGAAGCCAACTCAATATCCTTCCTGTCTTGACATCCTTTTTCAGGCTGAAGTCCTTTCTGGAAGCACAGAGAGGAAAAGCACAGAACAATCGCTAGGAATATCTGCCTTTACTTCCCCCTCCTGTGCCATATCCTTCAAGGTCCCACCGACCAGGGGTTATACTTGCTGGACTCCATGCTGAAAGAAGAAGAAATGGCTCTTAAATCATCTCTACACATTGCTGCTCTTTGGATTTATTCAACAAACAGCAATGTCTCCTGCTGGGCGGGTTGGCTGACCTGGGTAGCTCAGAGAAGAGCAGAGATGGTTTGAAAGTCTTGCCTGGCTGCTGCAGGTTTCCTTTCTCTTGGGTCTTTGTCGTGACAGGCTTGGACAAGGTGACACGCACCTGCACAAACCGGGAGTCCCTCTGCTCCATCAGCCTCCTTGTGCTCCCTCCTGCACCAAGCTCTTCTTGGGAACGTAGGCTGAGAGCAAGAGCAGCGATGCTGCAGGCTCTGCTGGAAGAGGCCGGAGGGAGGAGAGGGCAGGGGTTAAATTCAGGCCTTGGAGAGCTGAAATATTCCAAACATAAGGCGGATGTGGCACTTCCCAGACTGCATGTAAATCAGAGACACATGCTCCCTCTGGTATGGCAGCACATGTGCGCTGTTTATTTGGAGGACCCACATTGCCTTCTTTTTTCTGTTTCAACCCATCAGGACTGAAAGAGTTTGCTCCAGCCCTATGTTGCATTATAACACGGGGTCTCTCTCCCCCAAGGACTGACGGCATGAAAGCTACCTTCAATTTTCGACCAAAAGGACCCAATGGTGCCCTTCTGAAATGAGCTCTAGATCCCCCACCAGCCCTGGAGCTTGCTCTTCCTCTCTGAACCCTGCCAGGAACGATTCAACATCAGGAAACTATTTGAGGGACTGTTCCACATTAGCTTCAATCCAGTTATTAACCACAGCCTGGTGATGTCATCTTGTGCCCTTCCCAGGCCATGATGCTGCCGTCTGTGGCACTGGGCAGGTTGGAGGTCCCCCACCCTGGGGATAGCCTGGTTAGTGGGCAGCACGCGAAGGGACGCGCGCTGAGGTCCGTGCCTCCGGCTGTCTGCACAAGCCCAAGTTTGCCTCGTCTCGCTGGCAGCAGTGTCCTCAGGGTGAAGTCCAGTGCTGTGCTGTCAGTGGGCAAAGGCCAGGGGCACGGGGGGGCAATTTAAGCAGCCAGAGAATTGGGCAGGGACAGACGTCCAGGGGGGACAGACTTACATGACTGGGGCAGTGAAAGGGCTTTCATAAACTGGACATGGGCAGCTCCCTGAAAAGCTCCCCAGTGCAGTGGGGTGCAGGGCTGGCTGCAAGGCTGGTCTAGCTTCTCTCTTGGGTGTCTCCTCGGGGTACTTTGCAAGCAGACACTCTTTGCTGGTTTGAGCTGGGACCTTCATGCCGGGACCTGTGGCTGTGGTCAATGTGGTGCTGAGCCACCGCTAACAGACACAGCCTGCTGGA
>NW_009260227.1:673732-684724 GCF_000687185.1 Egretta garzetta | reverse complement strand
GTTGGAGGCCCCCCACCCAGGGGATAGCCTGGTTAGTGGGCAGCACGCGAAGGGACGCGCGCTGAGGTCCGTGCCTCCGGCTGTCTGCACAAGCCCAAGTTTGCCTCGTCTCGCTGGCAGCAGTGTCCTCAGGGTGAAGTCCAGTGCTGTGCTGTCAGTGGGCAAAGGCCAGGGGCACGGGGGGGCAATTTAAGCAGCCAGAGAATTGGGCAGGGACAGACGTCCAGGGGGGACAGACTTACATGACTGGGGCAGTGAAAGGGCTTTCATAAACTGGACATGGGCAGCTCCCTGAAAAGCTCCCCAGTGCAGTGGGGTGCAGGGCTGGCTGCAAGGCTGGTCTAGCTTCTCTCTTGGGTGTCTCCTCGGGGTACTTTGCAAGCAGACACTCTTTGCTGGTTTGAGCTGGGACCTTCATGCCGGGACCTGTGGCTGTGGTCAATGTGGTGCTGAGCCACGGCTAACAGACACAGCCTGCTGACCATCTGCCCCCCACAGCCCCCAGCAGCTCAGGGTGGTGTGCAGGGCACCTCACCCACCACACGGCTCTTACTCTCATCCTCCACATCGCCCTGGGTCCTTTCTTGCCCGATTGCAATTTAACTCTTGCTGAAAGGAGGAGGGCTACAAAAATGATCTGAGGGCTGGAGCACCTCCCTTATGAGGCCAGGCTGAGAGAGTTGGGGTTGTTCAGCCTGGAGAAAAGAAGGCTGTGGGGAGACCTGATTATGGCCTTTCAGTACCTAAAGGGGGCCCATAGGAAAGATGGGGAAAATCTTTTTAGCAGGGCCAGCTGTGACAGGACAAGGGGTGATGGTTTTAAACTGAAGCAGGGTAGGTTTAGACTGGATCTAAGGAAGAAATTCTTTACAATCAGGGCGGTAAAACACTGGAACAGGTTGCCCAGAGAGGTGGTGGAGGCCCCATCCCTGGGAACATTCCAGGCCAGGTTGGACGGGGCTGTGAGCAACCTGATGTGGTTAAAGGTGTCCCTGCTCCTGCATGGGGGTTGAGCTGAGTGACCTCTGGGGGTCCCTTCCAACCCAAACCATTCGATGATTCTATGATTCTATGAAATTTGCCCCTCTGCTCAGCACCCAGCCAAGTGACGGGGCAGGGCCTGTGGCAGAGACCACGACATGGATGATAGCAATCTGTAAGTGGGATGTGGGGTCATGGGGAAGGTCCTCCCTGCCATTCTGCCTTGCATCTTTACTCTGAGTTTTGCATTGGCAAGGCAGGAAAACAACACTGCAGGCAGTGCATTTCTGCAGGGTTATCGGTCTGCTCAGCTGGTTACGGTCACTTAGCCTCCAAACCTCCAGCACTACAGCAGCACTCGAGGCATGCAATAATCTGTCAGGAGCACAACATCTGCCATATCACCCTGGAAGCATGTATTTTTGACTAGCATCTACCCTATGACCAGAGCAGAGGGTGAGGATTGGGCCAGCTCTATGTTCAAGTGGCCTTGTGTCACCCAGGAGAGGCCGGGCCATGTTGCTGTCCCCACTCACCAAGCCATCACCCAGATGTGCCTTGCCCAGTGATGTGTAAGTGCCTATGCTGAAGCTTTCTTGGTTTTCCTTCCTTCCCAGTGCCCTCAGCCCAGCCGAGCTGATGGCAGGGATGAAAGAGGTGGCAGAGATGCTGGGGATGAACCCTGCTGTCTCCTGGCACCCGAGGCCTGTGTCACCAGTGACTGATCCACCCCGACCCACCTCCGCCCCAGGGCATCTCTGTGACACTGGAGGCTGCCAGATGTGTCATCAAACATTGGAACGGGCTGCGCAGGGAAGGGGTCGAGTCCCCACCCCTGGGGGTATTTAAAAGCTGGGCAGACGAGGTGCTTAGGGCCAGGGTTTAGTGGTGGGATGGCAGGGTTAGGGGAAATGTTGGGCTTGAGGTGCTTAAAGGGCTTTTCCAACCTAAACAATTCCATGATTCTATGATTGCTGGACCACACAGCAAGATTTGGTACCCAGCCATGCAGAAGCAACATCCTCAAGCACAAAGACAGTAAATGGACCTGGATCCAGCAGCTGATTCCCACCAGACCCAGAGGGGCAGAGGGACTGGGGTAACCGGCCAAATGAACAGGTGATGGATTCTAGGAGTCTCATACTGGACACATAGCAAAAGAAACCCTAGAAAGGATGCAAAAAGGCTATTTGCAGCTACACACCAGCTTGCTTTTCCCTGCTGGATTCAGAGTGAGCTTTTGCTCCCTGGTGAACCCAGGGCTGATGGAAAAGGACCCACCCAGAGCAACCCCAACTGCATTTTTTAGCTCCGTGATGCCCATGCCCATCCCACAGCCAAAGCCCACAAACAAACCTGGGGAGTTTGGAGCTGCTGGGGCTTGCCCAGCTGGAGGGGGTGTTTCTGAACCCACTCACAGCATCACGCTGCGGGAAAAACAGCCGAGGGCTGGGATGGAGAGGGCTGGGGGAGGCAAGGAAACCAAAACAGAAACAGAGCTTGGAGGGAGGGAGGGGGTCTTTGTTTTTCATCCCCAGGTGAGGTGAGGCAGGGAGGAGGAATGCTTTCCTCTGAACCCACCAGGCCCCGAGCCACGAATGCACCCACAGCCTGAGCCCCCGGGGGCCCCGGGAGCACAGGGTCCCACCGTCCCAGCCAGCTCAGCGGCTGTGGCACACAGCATTGATCCCCGCTCAGCAGGCAGCTCGAAATGCAGCAGCTTTGAAGGAAGAGCAGCAGGGAGGTGGGGAGGAGGGAGCGGGGGGCCCCCCCCGCAGCCTCCACTGTCCTGGGCAGCTCTGCAAACCCGCCTGCCCAGCCCAGCAGCAGCAGCGAGAGCAGGCAGCCGCGTACCACAAAACCTGGCAGCAGCAAACCCGATGCTTTCCTCCCACTCAAGACAAATCTGCCTTTATCTCCCAGCTGAGTGGGCAAGAGGTGCCTCTTCCGACGATGACTGTGCTCGCTGCCGAGAGCCGGGAGCACAAGGCAAGCCACGGGCAGGACGTACAATGGCTCTTTGTAATAGGTTTCGAGGAAGCTGCAAGCCCGGGGAAGCAGAACAGGTTTGGCTTACAGGCTCAGCAAAGACCCAAAGCCTCCCAGGAGCAATTATCAGGGGATCCAAGTGTAAGAAAACCCCCAGCTCCCTCTGGCCCCTGGAGTTTGGATGTGAGGGCAGCCTGGTCTCCAAAGACACAGGTAAAAGAGTGAGACCGTTCAGTGAGTGCTCCTGGGGATGTGGCTGGTGGCAGATCTGTTGATCAAAAGTCCTGCCAGCACGGCCATTCGGCTTCCTACGGCAACGCAAAAACATGTTGTGGGGAAGGACTCACTTCTGCTTACTTTGGAGCTGGAGAAGATAGCACTCCTTTAGATGGCTTGGAAGCATATTGATTTGACTGCCATAGTCCTAGGCTGTCGTGCTGTGTCAAAGCGAGGTGTTTCGATAAGACTGAAGCAAAGGAAATGTTGAATTTTCCCTTCAGGGAAAGAATTCCCAAGATTGTGATTATCATCCCGGTTAGGGAGTGATGGAGACTGCCCTCCCTCAGTCTTTCCCATGGGACAGGGACATTTTCCTCTCTTTTCCAAGCCCTTGTCCTCAAGACCTTCTAGAATTCTGGATTTAGTCTTCCCAGAGGCATCAGGTTTATTCATAATCCGGGATGCCAGAAGGCTTTTCTACTAGAATTGTAATGATAATTGAAATGTCCATAGAACCAGGATTCCAGAGAGAGTAGCGACTAAAATCGATCATCAAATGCCTCAGGACCCTTGAGGAAATGAGGAGATGTGGCACACGTATTTGAAGAGCCATGGGTAAGCTGTGAAAGCCCTCGTTAGTGCTATTCTGCATCGCGCCTATGGCCGTAATACCAAACCAGAGCTCCCACAGGGAGGCCATGCAGGAGCATCAAAACAAGCGGTGGTGAATGGAGCAGCACCTCTCACCTGCTGCTCTCAAAGGCTTTTTCTCCTGTAAGCACAGCAACAGGGACTCGGAGACAGAGTCCAGTCACTGCAGCTCGGCAGCTTTAGCTAATGGCACACGTCTTGAGTCACAGGATGCTTTTCTATTTCTATTTTCTATTTCTTTGCAGGCCCGTTTGTATTGGTACAAGATTTTGTCACGCATGCTCTTTAACAGATGTCTGCGGTGAGGCACTTCATGGCCGGGCCGCCTACATCTCCTGCTGTGCGGGAGGTTCCCACGTCCACCCATGTGCACGAGTGACGAAGCAGGAGGACATGCACAACCCCATCAAAGGCTTGCTCAGGTCGGTGCCAGGCTGCAAGAACAGGCTCCAAAGCGTGGCATCTCTCGATGGAAATCCAAAGCAGACCATTTGCAGAACACGCCTGCCTGTTTCAGTATCAGTCCCCAAATTTTGATCGTTCAACCACCCACATCAATACCTGCGAAACAAGTTTCCTAGTCCCCTTCCCAGCTGCCTGTAATGTATCTGGTACTGGGATGACCTCAGTTATAAATGAGGGAATTGGGATATCTGGCTGCTCTTTGAAACATTCTTGCAGCCCAGAAATGTGATCGGGCTTTGCTCATGGCATCGGATCCCCCACTGATCCACCACCTGGAGCCCAAGAGGTTTTGTGGCCTTTTCCATCCCATGCTCAGCTCTACAACCCAATGTGCAACGGTTGACCTAAATGGTCATGAAGGGCTTAGAGATATTTGGACACAAGCAATGTCCTGGCAATGCCAAGAACTTCACTCTGAAATCTGCAAAACCTCCTTCTGCCTGACTCTTGCCAAGAGAGCAATAATCCCATCTGGAAAGCCGGGGCCAAGCCAAGCCAAGCCAGTCCAAGCCAGGGAAACTGTGGCCCTGTTTCGTTTCAGAGCAGCAAGAAGGTTTTGAATTAAAGAAACAGATTTCAAAATGAATATATTAAAAAAAAAAGTGGGAACCCACTGCTCGGGGCAGGTGAAATTTGCCCACGTGGCAGGGTGCCAAAATGGGGAAAGATTTAAGGTTACTTCTTTGGAAATCGAGGAACTGTAGGTGATCCTTGGTAAAAGCAACCCAGGCTTCTGTGTGTGCTGCTTCCATTCTCAGCAGAAAAAAAGATGCAGCAAATTAGGGGCTTATTTTAAACCTTACCTCCTGGCTGCTCTGCTCCTCATTCAATACAGTCACGCTCCTGATTTACACCATTTCAGAGATAGCCTTGCTCTTGGAAATGGATCTGGAAAAGCTTTTCCAGATACCCAGGTGGATCAGGTCCTCCGGCAGGGACGAAGCCCTCTCTTTCCAGAGGCAAAGTGCAAACCTGGGGCTAGGGCTGGGAAGTGGGTCTGGGATTTGGTTGTGAAATACATGCGTGACTTGTACGTGGGGCTTATTCCCTGCTCCCTGCCTGGCTGCTGCCTGGAAATGAGCTGGATCCATGCACACAGAAACTGCTCAGTCCTCCTCTGGCAGCTTTCCCAATGCAAAGAAAAGGATAAAAAAGGAGAAAAATATTATTTTTAAAACAGTCTGAAAGGAAAGAGCTGTGCTGAGATCAGGTTAAATACGTATTTCAGGCTCAGTCCTCTTCCCTCCCCCAGAATCAGCAGAAGGGCTCCCATTTTGGTGCTGAGTACAAGAGGGAGAACTACCCTGACATGCAAACGCTTTCATTTCAGAGACCTCCTTTTGCTGGTCCTTCCTTCCACAGCTCCAAGGCTGCCTGCATGGAAACTGCGATTAAACTGATGTTCCCTGAGTCAGAAATCTGCTTCAGATGGCACAAGGCTGCTGCCAGACCCACCAGGTACCCCCCAGCCCCTCCAGAAGCGAGGTGAAGTGCTCTCAGGAGGCAAAGCCCTGGGCTAGGACACGGGGGTGGCCTTTCCCACCACCTTGCTGGCCAGCAGGGTGGGGGAGGTTCTCCTCCCCCTCTGCTCTGCCCTGGTGAGACCCCACCTGGAGCACTGGGTCCAGTTCTGGGCTCCCCAGTTCACGAAAGATGAGGAACTCCTAGAGAGAGCTCAGAGGAGAGCAACAAGGATGATGAGGGGACTGGAGCATCTCCCCTAGGAGGAAAGGCTGAGACAGTTCAGCCTGAAGAAGAGAAGGCTGAGAGGGGACCTCATCAACACGTACAAATATCTCAAGGGTGGGTGTCACAAGGATGGAGCCAGACTCTTCTCAGTGGTGCCCAGTGCCAGGACAAGGGGCAATGGGCACAAACTGAAACATAAGAGGTTTCAGTTGAATATGAGGAAAAACTTCTTGACTTTGAGGGTGCACAAGCCCTGGCCCAGGCTGTCCAGGGGGGCTGTGGAGTCTCCTTCTCTGGAGATATTCAAAGCCCGCCTGGACGCTGTCCTGTGCAACATGTTCTAGGAGAACCTGCTTTAGCAGGAGGTTTGGACTGGGTGAGCTCCCGAGGTCCCTTCCAACCCTTGCCGTTCTGTGATTCTGTGATTTCAGGTGACTCTTTGCAACTCATTTTCCCCACCTACAAGAAGTCAGCATCGATGCTTAGGTGCTTGCAAAGTGCTTTGGGTTCTACAGATTCACAAGCGCTGGTGCAGAGGCAGATGCTGTGAAAAGCAGGGCTGCTTTTGGCCCAAGACCTGCAGCCAAATGTTTGGATTTTGATTCAGCCGCTCACGCAACCACCAGTTAAACTTTAAGCCATGTACAGAAGTCCTGTTGGCTCCTGTGAGACCAAAGGACACATCTGAAGTGAAGTGCGGGGTTAAATCAGGCTTTCCAAAGGAGTCTAATTGAGTTAAACATTCAGCTCCTGATGAAACAGGATGTGGGCACCTGCCCGAATCCCTAAACCTTTTCCGAAAACAGGATGTGAAGATAACATTGCTTCACCTGGATAAATGTCTTGAAGAGTTCTATGCTCAGCTTGGCATGGTGTTTTTCCCAAAATGTCATGTTTTCCATTAAAGGGAGCCATTCAGGAAATGAGTGACTCTGAGCCTTCACCAAAGTTGGAGCCATGTAAATAAGGACGGGTGCCTGCCGGTGCCAGTAGCTTTGTGTTAGTGGCTCGGCCCTGACAATGGTGGAGCGGCTCCGGATCCCGCGGTGACATCCAAAGTGCCTTGTGATTTTGCAGAGCATTTGAGAACTTGAGCTCTGTTCTGCTTAAGCAATCCTCATCTTGGAAATGAGGTTATGGAGAATCCACTGAAAATCCCTTTGTGTTTCCTTAGCGCTGAGGAAATGAGTGAGATCAACTGCAAACTCTTGCAGCGAGCATGCCTTGCCAGAAATAGTTGTGCTTGGACCAGCAAAGCCAACCTTCCCAGGCTGGCTTGGGAGACCAGACGCTTTGCTATTTGACTCCGAGGGAAAATGTTGCCAGCTGCCAGCATTTAAACCAGCGATGTTGCTTCTGAGCATGAAATCAGCCAGGCAAGACATTGTGATGGGGGGACAGAAGGGGAGAAAGAAGGGCATGGACTCGGTACAGAAACCACCATGCCGAGAAGCTCAGCACAGAGCTAGAACATGCCCAGGGGTGAAGCCAGATGATATCAAGCGGCTGGGACCGTTCACTTCCCATTACTGCTATCCTTTACCCTTTACTTGTCCCAGGAAAGGGGGCAGGAGCTGCTGAAAACGTGCTAATGCTGTTGCTTGTGGTTGCCTGACCCTGCTCCTGGTCTGACAGCCCGGAGCAGACTGATCCATGGTGTGACCGTACGCTCCGCACTCTGCTCTGGATATCTGGATATTGCACTGGGAAGAGGACTCAACCTCACCTGGGCACTGAGGATGAACTCAGGTTGAATTACTCTGAAGCATGATGATTTTGTTTTCATGGGGTCCATCAGGGTGATTGCTCCCACGCCACGCACTTGCCCGCTGCCTTGTCCCCACGCCCCTTGGCACTTCCAGAAGCAGCCAGATGAAAGCAGATGCTGGCAGCTTGCAAGATTTTTCTTTCTGAGCCAGGCAAAAGTGACTTTGATTTTCCATACTGTTCTAGCAGACTTTTCCAACAGAGAGCACGAATGGGTATGGCTAATTGTGATTTACCGAATGAATTGGGAGCTCTAGAGTCGTACGTATATGCGGATATCAAATGCCTGATTCAAAGGAATATCCCATGTCTGTTCTTTATAAAAATAAGGATTTATACATGAAAAAATGTTCACATCAGTATGTTTCCTGCAAAGAGAAAGTTTCACAGAGGTTGGGTATCGTGGGCGTACATTGCCTACATTTCAAAGTCTGCCCACAAATGTTTTCTGTCTTAAACGCATCAAAATCTTCCCAGCAAAAAGTGACAGAGCGTATCTCTCTGCAGTCAGAAATGTGGTTGCATCATATGTCGACATATCCAGGCTAGCTTTGTGCTAATTAGCTCCCATCCCAACAGCAGCGTTGCTTGAATAAAGCTGTAAGAGACCCAGGGCCCGTACCCTGGTAGTTTCACGATGGGGAGGTCCATGCCACAGAGGCTGGGGCTCCTTGGAAGGTCGTGCTGATGCCACCTTGAACATTCCCATGTTCTTCAGGGAAAATTCTTCCAGTTCCCCAAACATTAATATATCAGTTGGGAAAATGCTCCAACTTTCTTTTTAAAAGTTAAAAAGATAGTTTAAAAATGAAATCTGGAATGTTTTCCTAAATAAAAAAGAAGAGCTTTAAATTTTATTTTATTTTAGGAGACATCTCGATTTAATTTTTTTTTTTTTTACATGATTTGATGACGCGTAAGAAACCGTAGTGTATAATAGAAGCGTCATTGCTAACGAACATGTCGTAATGTAATGTGGCCTGTCGGTCTGTGATAGAATAGGTGGAAGTTTAATACCCAGGGCGCTGCTGCCCAGCGCTGGCTGAAGCCTCCTACCCCAGCTTCCTTGCCAAGCGTAGGCAGGAGCCTGCAGACCTGGTCCTGTGGCACTGTAAGTGGCAGTGGAGGCTCATGGTGCTGATGAAGATGTTCTGAAGATGCTGCTATGTGCAGGGAGTTGTGCTGGACCTGGTATGAAACCCAGTGCAGCAGCAGCCTCTGAGTGCTTCATTACCACCGTTAATATGAACAAAAAACTCCCGCTGTCTCCAGCCAGTTGTAATTCAATTGTAAAAAATTTGCTCCAGGTGGCAACTTGGCATCTGCTTTCATTTCACCCCTGCACCGAGGGACTGCAGGCATCACTAACGAGTGGCTAATTTTGCACACAGTGGGCCAGATCCTCAGCTCGTACAAACCAGAGGAACCACCACTAAGCGTGAAGCTCGGCTTACACCAGCCCTGGGTGTCCATCCTTCAGGAACTGCGCCCTGGGTGTCCGTCCTTCCAACCAACCGCTCTCGGCTGCAACAGTGGCTTAAAGCTGCCACTTTTGGGCAGTGTTTTGGGCTGCAGCCTGGGACAGGTCGCGGGGCTGCTGTTTGCATCCGCAGCCCCTTTAAATGTCCGCTCTCGTGCCGTGTTATCACTCTGGCATTCCAGAGCGCTGAGCCTTGGCCTCAAGCAGCCAGAGGAATTTGCTCCCCAAGCACTAATTCCTTCTTTTTCCCCAGAAGAAGCCCATGGGATAGCTCCAGTTGTGCAATGAGGATGAGCTGGTCTCCTGCCAGTCTCCAGATCCGGGCTCTGGGCTTGGTCCCCCAAGTGCATGCAGCTCCGCAGCGTGAGCTGGGTGATGGGACCATCATCCTCCAGCTGTGGTGGGACTGGGACAAGCCCAGGGTGAAGAAGGGCTGCAGGAGTGGGTGCTGGTGGAGGGCAGCAGCCTCCTCCACCCCTCCCACCCATGGGTGCCCAGGTTTGCATCAGCTCCTCCAGAGGCAGAAGCAGGACCTGGTCTGGGGGAGATGTGCCACATCTCGGGTCCTCGCTCCTATTATTCCCACTGATTTTGAGGACAAAAGGGAAGGTTTCTCCACGCAGAGCTGTGGGACCCCTCGCTGCAGGGCAAAGCTGCAGCAGACTTTCAGCGTGGACGGAATTCACAAGGGATAATAACAAATTGTACACATACAAGGGCAATAGTTTAAAAAATAACGATGTGGGGAAGAGATAGAAAAGCTTCGGGATGAAAACCAGACTAATTGCTTGGGTGAGGAGGAGGCTCAACCACATCTGCTTACTGCAGGGGTTTTTGACGCTTCTTCTGCTGCAGTTGCCGTTGGTGGACAAAGGCTTTGGGACCAACCAGGCTGCGGTGCTTGTGAATCATCCCGGGCGAGTTCCGAAGGAGCCAGCGAGCTTTTCCAGAGTCTTTTTGTTGACAAGAACATTGTGCTGACAAAACAGCCCATTTTCCCCAGTCTAACCTCCTCCTTATCAGCCATTCGTTACAGGAGTGTTGGCTGACATGGGATCGTGGCAGACGCAGATTATTAAGCTGTCGACAGCAAGCTCATCCACTTTGAACAGTTATCATCGCAGGGAGCATCCGCCACGCAGGCTGCTCCTGACAGGCTCCCTCATCAGCCAGACGCCATGTGTTGGGGACCCTCCTCGAGATGCGTGCCCCCATTCCCCCTCTTAATGTATTTAAATGAGTTTCCCAGCAGCGTCACGGTTGATTAGCCCTGCAAAACGATTTATGAGGGGACACAGCAACAAATAGGCCTGGAAAGGCTTCTTACCTGTCCCTCCAGATGAGTACATCTCTGCAAGGGAATAGCTAGGGAGGTAGGAGGTGGATTAATTTGGGTTGTGACTCTTGTCCTAATGAACAGGGAGAGGAAGGAGGAGCGCTGGACCATGACTTCATGGATGGGGAAAACCCACCAGGCCAGACCTACTTGTGGCTAAGTTCTCTGTTGCTTTCCTGATTTTGGTATGAGGCTACTGATTACACCAAGTGGCTGAAAGCCATGCCAAGGCTGGGATTAGAAAGCCCAAGCACTGCTTCGTGCTTTTTTTCCTGAGCTCACCAAATTTGACCCCTCCTCGAAATGGTGCTCAATGATAACAGGTTTAGTGGAAGGGCTTGGCCATATGGGCAACGTCTCAGAGCAGGGTAGGAAGGAAGGAGGTAGGAAGGATAGAAAAAAGCAGAGCAGGACG
>NW_009260227.1:656330-673702 GCF_000687185.1 Egretta garzetta | reverse complement strand
CTGCCGGCTGGGGCAGGGGGCCCCCTCCCCGCTGCTTTGCCATCCGGGCAGCTCATCTGCTAATCAATCACAAGGAAGCAGCAAGAACACCCCAAGCTCATGATGCAGCGCTGGAAAACTCAAGGTTTCACTTTGATGTCTGCCTGAAAGATGAAAAGTCTTAATCAAAGCCAAGAGCATGCAAAACAGCAGACTCTAAAATAATTGGGCACTCCAGCCTTCTTAGGTAAGTGCAAATGGGAGGATTATTGGGGCATGGGTAGTCAAACGTGTATAAGCTTTAATCTAACTGGAATGGGACACAGGCGGTGAGAGCACGGCGATGCAGGCTTGGGCACACACCATGCAAGGCTTGCTAGAAAGTACTACGGTGCCTGGCCTGCCCGGGGATCGTGCTGCTCTCTGCTCTTCCAAGCTGCCTGCAGCAGGGCTGCCAGGTTTGGCCGGCACTTTGCCTGCAAGCCCCAGGGGCATCTGGTTTTCCAGAGGGGATTTGCCTACTGGGGAGTCCAAGTCCTTTGATTCATTTCCCAATGTTAAAGGGTTTCACAAGGCCTCTTCTCGCAAGGCTGAAGAAGATTTTTAAAAGGTTGTAAACCAGTCATTGCTGGTGGGATGGGGACAGGAGTGGACATAGGCTTCATAAGACAATTGTCTTCCCAAGGCTCTTAGGACAATGTGCCAGGGGACAAGGGACAACCACCATGTCCAGATGGGCCAGACCAGTGCAAAGAGCTGCAGAAATCAGGAGGGATGGAGAGGAGAGGGCTTGCTGCAGGCCAAGCTCTTGCTGGACTCCAGCAACACACTTGCTCCTTGCACTCAGTGCTTGAAGAGCATCAGAGCTGGCTGGGCAGAGGGTGGCCTGGGCCACCATCTCAGATGCTGGTGTGGGGATGCTGGAGCAGAACCCCAACATGCCCATTTCTTGTTGCAGCGTTTGTGTCCATGTAGGCTCCCAGCAACTTCACAACCACGCTCCACCTGCACCGACACGCACGCAGGAGCGAGCGCTTCCAGCACAGGGAGGTTTCTGCCATTGCAGAGGTGATTTTTCCCTGATTGGAAAAGCTAATTAGTAATTAGAGAGGAAGGAGCATCACATCAAGTAGATTTGCTGGTTCTTTTCTAGCCCCTCGGGTTTGCAGAGAGCAAAGGGGCAGCTTCTCCTTCGAGCTGGCAGAGGGGAGCGGGGGGGGGGGTGGACAAAGGAGAGTCTTTAAGAATGAAGAGGACATGAGACAAAATGTTCTTGCTCAATGTTGTAAACAACCCTAAAGTGTTTTGAAAGACTCTGTCAATATAAATTACTGAGAAACAAGACGCTGGAATTGCAAAAGAGGAACCCAGCTGGAGGAAGGCTGCTTGCAGAGTGCCTCGCCGCCGTCCACCTCAGACACTCAACGGTGCTGGCACCGCTCTCCTCTGCCCGCACACATTCTTCTCTATTCTTCCCCCCTCCCATGGAGGAGACGCATCAAGTGCTCTCCGCGAGATGAGTGCATTAAAGCATCCTCCGGCCCCAGCTCCTGCGGCCTTGCGAGCGGTGGGAATTTACAGCAGAGCTCTTTGCGCAGCGTTTTCCTGCTGCAAATGTTTTGGGATAATTCGCTGTTCAAGCCCTGCCCGTGTACAGCCACGTGAGCCCGCTGCCATGGGCTGCACCCCAGGGGAGGTCTGCAAGGTTTGCTCCGTGGGGTCTGTGTCCTGCTCATCCCCATCCCTGCAGGGTGGCTGATCACGGAGCTCTCTGCATTCACCGTGGGGTAAACACGGGCTTAGCCCACGGCCAGGGAGCAGCTGCGGTGCCATAAATTCACACCCTGCTTTACCTCGTGTTAACTTTCTCATGTGGCCGTCGCTCCTCCTGGGACGGCAGCCAGAGCTCTGCGAGGAATGGCCATGGCGGTGCCTGCCCAACTCAGCCTGGGCAGCAGACAGCCCAGGCAGTAACGCTGGCCAAAAAATAAAGCCCAAACCAGAGCCACGCTGTGCTTTTAACCACAGCCTGGAGTGGTTTGAGCATGCAGGAAAGGTGGTGCAGACTCCCCAGGTGCTTTGGGATGCAGTGATGGGGAGAAGAGTGGCCACAAGCCATGCTCTGCCACAGGTTGGGGCCAAATTTCCCTTTTTTGGGGTATGTTAACCCTCTCCCAAAGAGATCAATTGAAAAACCCTTGCAGAGGGGGTCTGGGGGCTCTCCTCTCCCTTGCAAAGGGTTTTTCTCTCAGAGTGGAGAGCCCCCAGCCCCAGCCCCAGCCCCAGCCCTCTTCCCATCAGGGCTCTGGCTGTAAATCTGAGGAGGGTTTTAATGACACCAGTAGGAACTACAAACTTCAAAACCTTTCTGGACCGGAACCTGAATTACCATATCCTGCTGAGCCAAAACCAAAGGCTCCAAAGTCCACTGCAGTCCCTCAAAATGTCTCCATTTGTATCTCTGATGTTTTAATCTGGTGTCTAATGAGTAAGACAGATGAAACATAGGAAAAATAGGAACTTCTGCACCCAAAGACTCCCCATACCACCCTGTGAATGGCATGAATTAGAGCTCTGCACTTTTTCTTTGCTGTTTCAAGTTTAAGTTGGGCTTAAGACGTTTAAGTAGGGCTCCAGAAAGTGAGCTCTGCCTGGTGCAGGGCCACAGCACCCATGTGAGGATGGCCAAAAGCCATACGGGATTTCCACCAGGCCCTGGTGCACTTGGGCCCTGAGCTCAGAGCAAGGGGAGCCCTGCCACGTCCCTCCTCTGGAAGGGCGGCTTTACCAGCTACATAAATAAACTGGAGCCGCTTCATCCACCACTGAAATCCAAACACGGCCGGGGTGGCAGTAAGCCAAGCAGAGAGATAATATTTTTCTTAGATATTAGCCTCGTATGAAACCAGAGCAGAAGTACACTCAGAGAAAGTCTTGACGGGTACTAATGAGAGTTTCAGGTGGGCTTTTAAAATTTAACTAGAAAGCTGAGAAAATGATGAATTCTAACAATCCTCCCTATGATTAAAGGGCCTCAGCGCTACCCCCCGGAGCGGCACCGGTAGGAAGGGCTTTTCAGAAGGATTTAGTGGTTATCTCTGCTCCTGCTTACATTGTGGGAGGCTCCAGCAGAGCCAGCCGCACAGCGCCTGGAGCTCACCACTCCTTTAGCAGTGGAGAGCCCAGCTCTGCCGATGGCATCGGTGTCCGCCAAGCCCTGCCCCAGCACCGAAGTCTCCATGGGGCTGGGGGAGCAGGCAGGGCTGCCCTTGGCCCAGGGCTCCTGCAGCTTGCCAGAGCCATACGGTTTTCAACCATCACCATGTGCGTGCCAGGGTGTTGGGGCAGAGCCTGAGCCTCCCCAAGGAGGAGAAATCAAAGCCAGCCCAGGATGCAAGCAAGGACTGGAGAGAAGGTCTTCTCCACGGGCATATTGCCATGGCTGAGTCAGCTCTGCCTCCCTGTTGGGGCTAAAAATTCCTCTCCAAGACACCAACAGGGATCCCAGAGCAGAGCTGGGGTGACAGCCTGGTGGGGGGCTAGGGGGAGGCAACTGGAAAACAGAGAGAAACTACCCATTTTTGCTTCCACCGAGACGACAGCGATGCTCCCGTGCGGGGGCATGGCTCCGCAGCCAGCCCACGAGGAGCGTTTTGGCTGCCGTCTCTCCCTGTCAGCCTGCAGAAACATGAGTCGATGGACGGTTTGCAGGAGCAGAACTAACAAGCCAACAAATCAGGCCGCTGCCATCTCCTCCGCCCCTCTCTGTCTGGTTCAATAACAGCCGATGGGGGAGGCTCCCAGAACTGCTGAATGGCTCGATAACCAGGAGCCAAAAACATTCAAAACCACACGTCTAAATTAATTCATCCCAAAGCATCCGCAGACAGCGAAGGGGAGGGGGGGCGGGGAGGGAGGAGGTGGAGGAAAAGAAACAGAAGAAGGAGAAACGACTTGGCCTCTTTTCAAGCCCTTTCTAAAATGCTGAAAGAGTTTGGCAATACCAATAAAAACCCCGTACAGCAGTTGCCCTAATTTCTCCGAGCAACATCACTGGGATGCAGGCGACAGGATGGCTGTGGCATGTAAAACAAGGGCTGAAAAGGATGAGGAAAGGCTTTGGAGGTGCTGGATGTCGAAGGGATGGTAGTAGGCTGGAGTCTGGCAGGACAGAGGGAGAGATCCAGGGTGGCCTTGCTGCTGGAGCCCAGCTCGGATGACTCCCAGCTCCATCTCTGGTCCTCCACAGCTCACCCCAAACCCCCTCCAGGGTTTTTGTGCCGTAAGCCGCTCTCCATGCACGAGGCGCAGCCCAGCACACTCAGCCGACCACCTCAAGAATGGCAGAGATGGATTTTAACCTCACGTGAAGGAAGCGTGTGACGGAAGACTGTCTGCTGGAATGAAATTCAACAGGGCTTCAACCGGAGTCAAGCGAGCACAAAAGCAGAAGGTTTGCATTCAGCGGGAGGGAGCCCGGCAGCCGGGCGGACTGCTTGCCTGCAATGTGCTGCAGAGAACGCTTTTTTGTCAACCAGCATGAAATCCATACAGGAGAAAAGTTTGAGACCACGCCAGCTCAGCCTTCAAACCCTTGCCCAGGGAAGCAAGGGCTAAGGAAGCACTGTGAGATCCCTGCAGGAATGGGCAGAGTGGCCGAGGTTTTTGGAAGTGCCACCAAAGCTGCATTTTGGGCTTAATTTCTATGAAAAATTGCCCGTCGCTCCAGAGGAGCACCGGCAGCACGCTGTGTGGCCATACCCAGCTCACCATGGCCAAAGCAGGATGCTTCGGGGTGCCTTTGAAGTTGAGTTCATCAATTAAAGCTCTGGAAACAAGGTTCCTTGGGAATTTCAAGCTCAATATCTTATATTTTAGGTTTCCAACATTAAACATGATGTTAGTAATGGAGCTGAGATGTCTCCATTCCTAGAGGTGCAACCTCAGACTGCGGGCTGGTTTTCCCAGCTATTGAACGATGGCTTTTTCTAGGACAGTGGTAGACCCAGATGCATGTTAGGGGTTGCCAGTTTGAAAGGCTAGCGCTGCTGTTAGCAACACGACATTGAAGGACTGCAGCCCACCAAACCACCAGAACAACCAAGGTCAAAACCATTTTTGAGTCATCCCGTCGAGTCTTACAGGGATATATAAATAATTGTACAGGCTAAAGCTAACGACTGAATGCAAACACTCCCACTGCTGCAGAACTTGGTGACATTCAGCCAAAAGGTCAGTTTTCTCACGATGGTATTTGCATTCTCCATCTACATACATTAGAAGGAAAGCAAAGGAACGGAAAGAGGCAGGTGAATGGCCTAGAAACGATGACAGGTCTCTGGTTTGAATGGGGCCTTGCATTTATTTTCATCCCTTTAACTATTAAGGCTGAGCAGCAAAGCGCTTCCCAGGGTGTTGGGTCTTTTACTCCCTCTGACCAAGAGCGCCTTCGGGTGGGGACAACACATCTGTGTGGGGCCAGGGGCCCCAGCAGAGCAAGCTGGGACACCCAGGCTGCTGTAGTAAGACCATGCCCAGCTCCAGCTGGGGCTTGCTTTCTGGGAAGATGCTGAGAACTCTTGCAGGGACCAGTAGAGAATGGGATTGCTCAATCGGGGCTACTTTAACTCAAGAGAGGGAGATTTGGAAGAAGAAAACTGTGAACCCAAGCACTGTTAGTGTGTGTAGCATTTTTAGGGTGCCCCTCGTCTCAGCAGTAGTTGAGGGCAATTAAAGATTGCAGAGGGAAACTCCCAGCCTTTGGGCAGGGGACCACTGAATCCCCCTCTGACTCCGGACTGGGATGAGCGAGAAACAGGGCTTTTCTGTCTTTCAGAGCTGATGTTTGTTATCTGGGGAGTGCGGAGAGGGAAGAGGTGTTAGGAAATCTCTCTGACTCAGTCTGAAAACTTGCTCAATCAAATTGCCCTCTGCAATGTAGCGTGCTACGTCTGAGGGATTTCTTCCTCTGAGCCCTACCCCAGCTGCAGAAGATACGGCTCCAAAAGTTTAAACCTCCAGCTAATTGGAGATGGACTGTCCTATTAGTCTGTCCTATTAGTCTCCAAGCTTGCATCAGTCAAACCTTGTTTCATTAGATATTAGGAAAAATTTCTTCACAGAAAGGGTTGTCAGGCACTGGAAGGGGCTGAGTCCCCATCCCTGGAGGGATTTAAAAGCCGGGCAGATGAGGTGCTTAGGGACAGGGTTTAGTAGTGGATAGGTATGGTTGGACTTGGCGATCTTAAAGGTCTTTGAGTTCCCATCCCTGGAGGGATTTAAAAGCCGGGCAGATGAGGTGCTTAGGGACAGGGTTTAGTAGTGGATAGGTATGGTTGGACTTGGTGATCTTAAAGGTCTTTTCCAACCAAACGATTCTATGATTCTATGAAAGCAAAGACCTTCCACAGCAGCCAAACCTTGAACATGTGCTGTGCTATAACAGAGGGGACTGAGGGTGGGGTCCCGCTTGCTGCTCTCACAGGTACCCCAGGCTTTGAGGCATCTCCTAATGCATCCTTATGAGAGCATGCATAGGGGGATGACATCCCGGCCCGGCTTTGGGAGGTGTCCACTCTAAGCCTTCGGCTAGGGGAAACCATCAATAAAGGCTCAAAATAGGAAATGCCTTCAAAAAAATTTAGGGGGAAAACTAGTCCTTGCTGATCTTATCAGAGGGGAAACGGGAATCGGGCTTTTGGGAGGAGACATTTCCCACCCCTGAGGGCTGCCAAGCCATCCCATGCTGCAGCAGAGCCCTGGCAGCGATGGTGTGCAGGATGCAGGAGAAGGCCTCTGCGACATTTCTTTCAAAAATAGAGCAGGGGTTACCCTTTCTTTCAAAACTCCTCCCGGGAAGGAGCCGCCCTCTCCCCAGCGCCTCGCTGTCCAGTCGCTCTGTGCATGTTAAACCCAGGCTCAGCCCTGCTGGAGGGTCCAGCTTGGCTCTTCCCCACACTTCTGGGGGGCAGGTCCCACTTCTCCTGCTGATGGCTTCCCATACGGCCTCAAAAAGTCCAAGGTAACACCAGGGGAAAGTGGGGATGTGACCATTTGGCTTAATAACAGGGCGCTCCTCCGTGCTGCAGCCCCCAGCAGGACTGTAAGCCAGCCTAGCGGGAGACTGTCCAGAGCTTATGGTGGGAGAGGACCTGCAGCAGAAATTTTAGGAGAAACACCAGAGCCCTGCAAGTCATCAGCGTGCGACAACCCCATGCTGCTCAGCTCTCTCAAGACAGATGTTTCCAGGTGTGGCCAGCCCATCTCCCAGCCCATCAGCCAGCTGGGCTACCTTAGAGTCAAAACCATGACCCTTTCAGAGGTTTGGTGCCCAGAGGGTTACACACCAGGCCAGCAGGGAGATGAAGGGTGGCGATTTGGCAGATTACAAGTGGCAAAGTCCCACAAGTCCCTTTTAACAGGCTGAAGATCGTTTTGTGGATCCAGGCCACCTCTGCTCCTGGGTTTGCGCCTGTTTCAAAATCAATAAAATAATACTGGGCTTCTGGAGGGTGTTGTGACACTCCGTGGATGTGGCTGGAGTGTTTTTAAGTTACTCCTCTGGAAGTGCAAATTGAAATTGCTGTTAACCTTTTCCTGGGTCGTGTATGGACCAGATTCACCCTAGCATCCAGGGGATTCAAGCTAAGATCAAGGATCTCTTCTGCAAGGAACTAAAACATAGCCAAAGGCCATGTTCAGATGGATTTGCCACCCAAACGAAAAGGGGAAAGAAGAAATCGTGAGCATCCCTATTGAAGGGGTGAGGGGATGGAGAATGAGCCAAACGGCAGCCAGACAAGGAGCTGAGATTTTACCTCTGCTCTCTGGAGCCCCAAGCATCCCCCAGCATCTCCCGAGCATCCATCCCGGTGCTGCTGATGCTCCTCTCGCTGCGGGAAGGTTTGCATCTACTGCGGCTGCATTACCTGCGGGGCATGCGGGCTAATTACCAGGCACACGCTCCAGCAAATGGCTCTGCCATGGAAAAGTGTTATTGACGGAATAAGAGTGCAGGAAAATGGCCCCATCTCTGCGAAGGTAACCTCCTTTTTCTAAATGGTTAATCTCCAACATTAGAGCTAGTGTGTTAAAGGAGGTTTAGGACAATTTAATAGCTCATAAAACTTTATGGTCCCAGTTGAAATTGGAGTGATAACTCTGGAGTGTAAAGCTATACTTTGCTAAATGTCTCCCTTAGATTTCTTATTTTACTTTGTTATTGGAAACTTAACATCTGCTACAGCAAAATAAAATGGAACAATTTTCACTGCTGAAAGACGTGAGCATTCTGCTTCTCTTCATTCTGTTTATATGCTTATTGCTTAAAACTTTGGCGTCGATATTATACTTGATTATTAAGTTTTCAGTCACTTCAAGGAAGGGAGAAATAACGTAAATCAAAACCGACCCATGATCAATTCAACCTGTGAGCAGAATAGAAGCCAGGAGGACGATAAATCATAGACATCGATATTGTCTGGAATCCTTTTAAATTTCACTTAATTATACAGTTCCTTGGCCAAATTTTGTCTGTAAAAGTGCTGCATAAAGGAGCATGCTAATCCATATGAAAAGGAAAATGGGGAGGATCTGGCAGGTGCTTGAACTCTAACAGTCCCTCTCTTGGTACAAGGTGCGGCCGTGCCTCAGTTTCCCCAGATGTCAAGTGACTCTTCTCCTCCAGAGTAGGGACCTACAGCTGAAAGGCTCATCCTGAAGGCTGGGTGTCTTTGCTGCACCAGGCAGTAAAGCTGGCCATGGTAAATCCCTACATCTTTAGCAGAGCACGTTCTTCGCGAGTCCCAGCACTGGGGGGGTTCTCTATAATGCCCAAAGTATTTTTTTTCCCCTCCAACAAGCAGCTATTTGCTATTCTTTCCCAATTCTTTTCAGCATAAATCTCAGTTCACGCTTTCAGGCCACATATTTAAGGGGAAAAATATGTTTCTGAAAGAGCCAGATGAGAAATGAACTGGTGACTTATGAAGCCAGAAGAGCCAGAGCTCGAGCGGCGACTCACATGGGAAATGAAATGAAAGCGTTAGTGAACTCCAGCAAAGGGTGCTCCAGGGGGAGAGGGTCAGCCCGGCCCAGCCCAGGCTCCTCCACAGCTGATCTTTGGGCCCTGGGGCATGTTAAAGAAAGTTTGGGATTTATTCAAAGGTCCTTGTGTAGAAGCCAGCCTAACTCCATCCGAGTCTCAAAGCGGGGCTGCTGCGAGCCTGGAGGTCTGGTGTAAGCCTGGCTCTTACTTGGCGTCCCTTGCTCAGGGCATCACCCAGTGCTTCATCACCCAGAGTCACTGGTAATGACTGGGTGCTCCTGGAGCAGACTGGCAAGTTTTCCCCCTGTTGCCAGTGGCCCCCCAAAGAGCCTTCTCTATAATTTTGTGTATTCAGTTGCCATGTGGAACGTAAGGGAGATGTTTTGGCACGGACCTGACGAGGGCAGGACGTCGTGTATGGGCTTGAAAGGGCTCATTCCTCCCTGACGAGCCCCGGCTCTGGCATGTCCCCGTACGGGCTGGACGCTGCGGCCGGTCGGGCTGCCTGGCTGGGCTCAGCTGGGAGGACACCAGTGGGCGACCCACTCCTCTTGAAGAGCCGGTTCCTCCACCTTCCCTCAACGTGCTTTCCCAGGCAGATGGTGGCATGCACAGACGGCCCCATTCCTTTTAATTCCTCCCCAATTTCTCCTCGCCCAGAAGTGCCTGTCCGCCCCCCCGTGCACGGGGTGGCTTTGCACGGGTGCTTTGCCAGAGAGTCTGTGATTCAGCAAATACCAGGGCAGCGGCTGAAGAGTTAAAGACCCTCTTGTTAAGTTGCCCCCAGGGATCCCTTCCCAAGCTTCAGTCTTGGCCTTTGCTGAAAGATTTCCTCCTTCCATAAGATGTCATTTAGGCCATTAGGGGATCTTTTGCAGGGAATAATGCCTATCCCTTACATGTGGTCCCCTTAATTAGTAATTAGGATAATGCAATATTGAAAAAGCAAGGCACAAATTTAATTAGCTGTGTTTTATTAGAGTAACTAAGGAGAAGGCCCCCGGACTCCACTGGAGGAAAGAGATCAATACTCAACATCTATTTTCACTAGAAAACAATTGCAGCTGACGGCTGTCTGCGGAGCCTGGCGTGGCGTGATGGAGCGGCTGCCCACCGCAGCGATCCCTGCCCACCGCCGGGGAAGCACAGGGCCTGGTAAATAAATGATCGATATCTCCGGAGAGTGTCTGTGTATTCTCAGCGAGCGTTACGGAGCAGCTAATAGGAGCTGACACATAACTATAGGGAGATGGCTTCCATTGCTCAATTAACTAATTATCTTTTAAGCTGTTCTGACTCAAATGGGAAATAATGGCAGAGGAGCTTGGCTTTTGCATCTATTTTCCTTTTTGGCGAGTCGGTTGGTCTGGTTTGCAAGCAAACCCCTTCCCACTGCCACCCTCTCGCCCGCCGCTCCCGTGCCGCCGCTCCCCACTCCCTCCGCAGAGGCTCGGCCTGGGCTGTGGCGGGGGCTTGGTGTGTCTCCATGCTACCAGGATGAAATAACACGTTTGTTTGCTCTGCAAACCCTCCTGGAAGAGACATTGCAAGAGATGTTTCCTCCTTGGCAGGGCTGGTGTGCGCACAAACTTGCCTTTATTTACGTGCTTGCTTCTTGCTATGAAAACCTCCCATCTGGGCACACGTACGCCGCCTTGTATCAGCGCCAAGGAGTCAATAAGTGCCAGATCTTTGCATGGCTTAATAAAGCCACCAGACAGTTTCCAGTCCACCTTTTTCTCTGCCTCTGTTCCTTAATTTTTAGCGAGCCTTCCTGCATCTCATCAAGTACCGAGAGCAGGGAGGAACGGTGCAAGTACGTGGTAAGATAAAGGGACTGCGTGCAGGCACTTGTAGCTCAGGTAGGAAGATAAAGGCTGGAAGAAAAGACTGATTCTTGTTGAGTTTAGGTGAAGGAGAAATAAAAAGGTCGCTGAGGGTTGCAGGGAGCAGTGACGGCCACCGCTCCGAGGGTCCCAGGCCAGTGCGGTGGCCACGAGGGCAGCCAAGACCGGGCAGCACAATGCCGAGCTGGGCGAAAAATTGGACTCAAAACCATGTGGGCTTGAGCGGAGGTTAGGCTTCAAAAAAACCAAAAAAAAAAAACCCCAATGGCACAGATAACAGATGAACTCACACCTATCTCTCAGGCCAGCTGATTGAATCGCCCCAGCCGATGCTGCCCAGGGCTTTGCCGGAGAGGGGAGGCAGCGGCACAAAGGGAGCCGGGCTGTGAGCCCAGCCTCCCTGTGGGCCGGTGGAAGCGGAGCCTTTCACGATATTTAATGCTCTCTGGTGCGATTTCGTATATAGAGATCAGTCAGGCTTTGATAAGATCCTATCAGGAGGACAGGAGGAAATTGCAGTCTTGCCCAATGCTTGATCTTACGCTGCTGAACTTGCTGTATCTGGGACATTATAGTCCAGCCTTAATAGCATCATATTAAGCTGAGACAATGCAGCCCTGTGACCTTGCGATGCTTCATAGCCATATGTGCTATTTTAATGAAAAATTGGGACTTAAGTAAATGGCTGCCCATCGGCAGAGGGTTGTTAACGGGATCTCGCTCCGAGCGAAGCCTGGGCTGGGGGGAGGGCAGGGGAAGGGGATTGGGATGTAATGGCCATAATCATCCCTCGGTGAATGACCTTCCGCCTCCTCTGTTCGTGGTCCACGGTGCTCACAGAGAGGCAACCCCAACAGGACCACCACCCCCCAGGGCTGGGCCCGGGGCTGCTGGGCTCTGCCACTGGCGCTGCCTTCGGTGTGCACCCAAATTCAGTGATGGGCCTCAGTTCTCCCCCGCCAGACCCAAACAAGCCACATCGCTTGGGTGCATTAAGGACAAAGCACAATCGGATTCCCAGCCGTTCCCCCCTTGCTCCGCTCCAGCCTCCCCCGTGCCAACACCCACCGCCGGCGAGCAGGGGCTCGGGGCGGACGCCCCTTCCCGGCACACGCACCGGCTTCCTCCCCCAACAAATTGAAGCTGTAAATATTGATAGCCTTCTCTTCCAGGGCTTTTTAATGCCCTCTGATACTTAGAAACTATTAAGCGCACCCATCATTACTAACCTGCGAAGTAAATGCGTCCTAATGGGCAGGCGAGCTACGCTGGCCCCAACAAATCATTTCTAATGAATAGCACCTGGCACATCCATCACCCTTAAATGCCAAAGCAAATCCATCTGCGTTAGCCGCTGAAAAGAGCCAGGCAGCGCTCCCCCTCCCTTTCTTCCCAAGGTAAGGGGAGGGCTTGGCGCGTAACACGTAAGTGTGACTGTTTCCAATCTTTTCCCATTCCTGCAGTCAGGATCTTCAAGGCGCATTTCTCAATAGCCGGGCTGCTCCCGCACACAATGGCGAGAGGTCTCTGGCAGCGGCATGAAAGGTTTTAAATAGAAACCAGGGTTTCTCCCGTGCGCGCACACAATGCTGCCCTGACCCTTTCCCGACCTCACCCTCAAATCTGGGGTTCACAGCCCCAGCCTTGAACCCAGCTCTGTTTTTTCATGTTTGGCCTCTCTATTTCCTGAGGTCAGGCAGCCCACCGCTCCATTAGCATGAAGCAACTCAGGGCTCATTTGCCAAAACTGACATCCTGGGAAAGTCCTGATGAATTTATGAATTAGAGGCTACGGATGCCAGTAAAAGAATTAAGGACTTATTTATTTATATATATCTCGCTTTATTATTTGCAGGAAATCAGCTGTTTTCTTTTAAAGAGGAAAAAACACATTTTTAAAGGTCTGTTGTTTTTTTTGGTTGTTGGGGCTTTTTTGAGGGGGTGGTTGGTTTGTTTTTTTTTGAAGGAAGGGACAGAGGAAGAAAGTTCAGTGAGCAGGAGGGCGAGGGAACCGGCACGGCATCCCCACGGGGTGAGGTGCTCTCACCTTGCGGAACGCAGCGATTGCAACACCGAAGCAAAGAGGTAAAATTTATATCCCATAAATCACATGTCGAGTGCCTGCAAGGAGAGGTCATTAAACAGATGTATGAGGCAAGAGGCAAAGTCCATCCATTTCCGAAGACGCTCCCAGTGTCAGCAGCTCTCCAGAAGCCTCGAGAGGCAAGGATCCAACGAGCGCAGCAGAAGCTTTCCTGATAGTCTTATTTATTTCCTCCTCCTCTATTTATTTGATTGCATTTTCTTTATTGGAACAACTTCCCAGGCTTTCCCCTGTCAGGGCCGCCCGATGGGGGGGATGCGGGATGGGAGAGCGGAGGGCAGCACATCAAACAGCTCGGGAGGCACGGAGGGATGGAGTGATGGATGGAGGCCGCCCTGTGATTAATAATCAAACCAAGAGCTTTTACTGGGAGTCATGTGGAAAATGTGGCTTTGGAAACATTTGTCTTCATCCCACAAACAACAAGTGGTGTTTCTCTCCCTTTCTTTCTTTCTCACCCCCCTTCGCTCCCTCCCTCTCCCTCTTTTGGCTTTTCTTGCCCAGATTCACTGATTAAAATCTTTTCCATCCTTTACCTGCTCCAAGTGGCTCCTGTTCTGGTGTGATTTATGCTTTGCTTATCTCAGGCTTCAGTGGAAAAATAATGGCCAGATAATAAAGAGCACTAAGTAGCTTTTCAAATGACATGGCATCCTCTGCTCGGGACTGGGTTTTGCAGGAGCAGGGAGGGAAACGCTGCGATGGCCTGGGGCCAAAGCGGAGGGAGGATAACGGAGAGGAGCTCTGCTCCTGCCGTGGTCCAGCAGCATCTCACGGGGTGAAAGCCAGGGGCACCTTCCAGCGGGGGCCTCGGCCAGCCCCTGCGTGATGTGGCCAGGTTAGAGGAGAGCAGACCCAGCATCTCCCTCGGCAAATTGATGTTGTTGTTTTTCCCCCGGGGCTTTTGGCAGTATTGCAGCGGCCGTTGGTCCTCCCGGGGAGCCACACGGATACAGGCGGTCCAGGACAGCAGTTTCTCTCGAGCAGACTCACCAGGATCTCTCCCACCTCCTTGTTCATCTCCTGGACAAACCCCGGCAGCGAGAGAGGAGAGCCCCAGCTCCATCCTTCAGCCGACCCGGGGTGCCCAAACCCCGCTGCCTCCTCCAGCCTCTGGGTCCTGCTGCTCCCAGGGCTCCAGATGCCGCGGGCTTCACCCACAGCAGTAGGGATCAGGTTTTACTATAGGGTTGGGACCTATAGGTTTCCCTGCCTTAGTCGTTGCTCTCTGCAGGGACACACAGCTTCACTGTTCCAGCTTTCCCAGCCCCTGTACCAGTGTCATCTGGTTAAAGAATTGCCATTAATTTTAGGGTAGGAAGGACCCATTGTTTACTGTGCGCGATCAGGGAAAAGGGAATGGTTTTGTTGCCAATAAACTATTTTTAATTGTAATGTAGATCCAGTATGGCCAGCAAAGTAGCTGCTGCGTGGGAATAGCAGGTTGTTTGCAGAACGGGTTTGGGCGGCAGACGGCAGGGAGAAGCTTTGCAGGGACAAACGCTGCTCCTGGTCCCACAGCAAAACCTCGGGACATCTGCCCGGCACAAGCCTGCGCACGGCGGTGCTCGCTCGGCCCGGGAGGCAGCGGTGGCCAGCCCTGTCCCTCCCAGTACTCATTTCCAACAAACCATCCCCCCAAATGCGCTGCTCGATTCAATTGGAAGGGGAGAAGAGATACAAGCCAGCGCAGGACTTGCAGTGTGAAATTATTTTTTTTGGGGGGGGGGGAGGGGGGGAGAGGATAGCAGAGGCCCCTTCTGGCTTTAAATAATCCTAAAAAATAGATGTCTCGGGACTGCCTGCTGGCTCCTTCCGCGGAGCAAGGGGTGCGTGTGTGAGTTTGTCGGGAAGGGGAGGGATGCCGGTTTATTTACCCCGCTCCTCCGGCAGGGAGCCAGCAGCTCGCACCTACGGCAGCAGCGGAGCCCTCTCCGCCGAGCATACGTTCCCCACACTGTATGCTCTATAAATACGTGTGCATGACAGATTTGGCACCGCGTATTCCTGTAAGTGATGTAATCTTTGGGAAGTTACTTAGCAACCGTGGAAAATGTTTTGGAAGCTCTAATTTTTCAGTATGGTAAAATGGTATATTTATGCAGCGCAGCTAATCAGCTTGCTGGCAAGTCAGCGGCGATGATCTCATTTTCTTCATCATTATTTTATGTGAATTGGGCTTTTAGCACTAAAGAGACCACAAAGATTTAATTCAAAAATGTGATTGCTTTATGTTTCCAGGGTATCATTAACATGGCATCTACGCAAATAACCATGGTAACAAACTGGTAATTAGTACATATATGGCACTTATTATTAATACAGAAACAGGACAAGTTCCAAATCAGCACAGATTACAGTACATTATTACCATAGTAATTACCTGCAGTAACACACACAAATTGAACTAAATGGCCAATTGAACTAGAGTGAATGGCTTTTTATTCCAGTCCCTAAATAATGTGCATTCTTGCCTGAGTAGTTCAAGGTAAATAAAACTGTTTTAAATTTATTGCTAACTTTTTTTTCCCCCTTTTGGTAGGGAAGGGCTGGGAATGGCGGGAGTCAGGAACTTTTTTTGCCGTACACACAGTATAATTATTGTATGGATGAAGCCATTCCCGACTCCCATAGAAAGACAAAGAGGGTAGAAGTTATGAGTTTCTATTTTATTAGTGGGTTTACTTCTGTAATTCCAGCCATGAAGTAATGTTCAACGTAGCTGAAAGAGTCAACGCCAAATAGTGAAGGGTCCAAATTCAGTCTTTTGGTTTCTGGAGGGTTTTTTAGAGAAAAACAGAAAGAATAACTGCATTTGCAGAGGCTAAAAAACTAGATTTGTTTTTTTAAATTATCACATTTATTAAAATAATGGAAAAAAACAAGGGCTTGCCCTAAGCCTTCCCCTATGGTTTGAGGCCTCAATATAAAAGTATTGAGCCCACAAACCCTGAGTCAAACCCAACAAATCAAATGTGCTGGCTGGAGCCAGCAGTGCCGAGACGAAGCCAGCCACCAAAAAAACCAGAGAAAAGCTCCAAATCGCTGCAGATTCTCCTCATTTTGCTGCATTACATTGGTGCCCTGAGGCCCATCGCAGCCTGGGGAGAGCTGGAAAGCCTCTCTTCTGGGGCACGAAAAGATGCTGATGATCCAGGGCTGGGAGGATCGGGGTGAGCCGGAGCAGCCCTGCCGGCGGGGTGCTGCCAGGGAGGAACCCTTTAAAGGTGAAAGCTGTTTTATCCCCCCCTAATTTTTTTTCTTTCTAAATGGAAATAGCATTTAGAGAGAGGCTTTCAAGAGAAATCTCTGCCTGACCTCTTAAGTCTGCAATTTTTGCAGCTCTGGGAGCGAGCGTGCCGGCCGTGCCGCAGGAGTGCAGGCGCGTGTGCAAGAGAAGCTCAGCAGCGGGCAGCCAGCCCTGCAGGTGCACGGCTCAAGACCTCCTTTTTCCCTTTTTTTTTTCCTTTTTTTCTTTATTTTTTTTTTTTTCCAGCTTTGCCTCTTGAAACGATTCTCCTGGGCTCTTTGTATGATGATGATATTACCATTCACGTCTCATATGGAAGGGCTTTCTTCCAGCTGACAGTTTTTTCTGTCCAGAGCCCCACTGAACAAGTTCTCGGAGTGCAGAGGCGGCCGCAGGCCCAGCAGATGAGATGCCTCCCATCTCCCCAGCCCGGGCAGAATTAAAATTGCAATTATTCATAGATTATTTTTTTTTTTTCCCCTGTCCTTCTCTCTCCTCTAGCTGAGCATCAGTGTTTCCACTCGCTGCTGCTAATTCAGATGATGCCGTTCCTTGAGCAGCGCTGGAGTGCGCCCTCATGTTTCGTGATGGAGACAAGCACTACCCAAGGGCTCTGGCAGCCAGGGCATCCTACGCATGGATCTGCACAAGGTGAAAAGTGGAGAACCTTCCCCACCAAAAAACCTGCTTTGTTGTGCTCCTTACCTGGGCACTTCTGCCAGGCACACTGGAGGATCATTGTTCCTTTATCAGCTCCATCTCTCACTGTACCTTCCTCAATTCATAAGACAATTATTATTTTAGCAGGCAAGCATTTAATTAAGTTTCACTGTATTTGCTTTGGCTCTCGCAGCATGGAAAATCTCCTCCTTTTACCAACAATCCGTGGGTTCCGATACAGCCAAATTGCCTGTAACTCAGCTTTCTGCAATCCCCTCTCTACTCTCCATGCAGCTCCCTTTCTCCTCCCAAATCCCAAGCCCCCCTAGCATCGCTGCAGTGCTCTGCCGTGCCAAAAGCGTACGTAACTCCCTTCAGCACGCGGCAGAGGCAGCAACGCTTCTGCATCGGCCCTGCATCGTGCCGCCAGCCCACTCCTCCCCCTGCACCCCCCCGCCTGACTCACAAACTTGCCACTTCAAATTA
>NW_009260227.1:654117-656228 GCF_000687185.1 Egretta garzetta | reverse complement strand
GATGTCTGCTGGCCGTGGGCGTGGGGGGGGTGGGGGGGGGGGCTTGCCCTCTTTGGAGCCGAAAGCATCGTTTTGGAGGGTGGGAGCATAGCAGGGCTGCCTCGGAGGAGCAGCTCCACTCCTGGGCTAGGTTATTTAATCCAGCGAGTCCACAGCGCATCCATCCTAAGGAGTAAAAGGCTCTTTTTCTTCTGCAGTGGTTGTGAGCTGCTATTGAGGACTGTTCCTCCTGTGCTGACCATTTTTTGCTTTAATTTTCTCAATAGAAATTTGGGGAGGGGGGCGGGGGGAGCGGGAAACACAATGGGCTCGGTATCCTCAGCTCCCAGCCCTGCTCCGCTGGTGATCATCGGGAGCTGGGACCTGGCTCAGCCCGAGCACAGGCAGAGGTGCCCCCAGGGAGCCGCAGCGGTCAGACCTGCCCTAAGAACACCCTGGAAAATGCCGGCACCACCACCCCATGCCACGGCCACTGCCTGGCTGCAGCCCCTTCCCTGCTCCAGAGGCCAAACCAGGCACCCCAGGATCCTCCCGGACCCCAGCAGCCGAGCAGAGCCCTGCACAGGTCGCTGCCGGACCACGCAGCCAGCCCCGGGCATCAGCACCCAGGCCTTGGACTTGCTCCCAGGACCTGGGATACAGTATCCCACTTTACCTTAAAAACCCGTGAAGGCCAGAGCAGGGCTTTATTTTCTCTCTCTCCCCTCCTCTCTTCTTGTTACCGTTTTGTTTTTGCAGCAGTTGCTGCTGTTGCCATGCTATCTCCTTTTGTTGCTATGGATTAATAGTGTTTTTTACTTATTTTTATGTATGTCCTGGGAACATGGTTGCTTAATTTGCCCTGCAGGTTTGTTGGCCTGACAGGCATTTCCACATCATCCCAGCGCTCACCTTATCTTAATCCAGTTCTGGGCTGCTTGCAGGGTAAATACCTGCAGAAACGTTCACTCGGCGGCTGGGGACCGGTATTTGCCCCAGCAAGCGGCCAGGGTGTGAGCGGAAGGGACATGCTGTTCCTGCAACCTGTGCTGTGCCCTCCCGCTGGAATGGGGCTGGTTTGCACCTAACCCAGAACAACAGCTCAGACGCCACCAGCGTCGCCCTCTGCAAAAGGACGGGCTCCGGCTGTCCTCCGCGGTCCCCCAGAGCCCGGGGAGGGCGCATCTGAGGGCTTGCAGGCAATAGGTTCCTTTCTGTTATTCTGTTATTATAACAGGCAACAGGATTTTGCCTCCAGCTTTTTCTACCTCTGAAAACTCCTGGTCACTAGAGAAGGGCCAGCAGCCCCCGGGGGAGCATCCAAGCTGGGCCAAGGCTCTCGCCTTTTGATTCCGGCGTGTAACGTGGTGATGGGAGCGAGGGGGTCAGAAAGAGAATAGGACCAAAGTGTTTTCCAGTGATTTTCCAGTGGGGTTTTTTTATGCTGTGGAGTCAGGACTCAGCACAAGGAGGGCTGAATTCCTGAGGCCGTTTGCTTGGACCCCAGCTCATTCATCCCCCCCAACCCCCAAGGCAAGGTACAGCACTGCCGGCTGCAGCAGCGCTCAGCCCCGCTGCTCCAAGTACCCCTGGCCACCCCTGTAACAACACTTGCCACCAGCCAGCCCAAAAAAGAGGGCTTGCATAAGGAAAGCGCTGCAAAGCCGTGGTTTCATCGTGCTATAAATACGTGAAAGCACGCGGGGGGATCGGGAGGGATCTGCCTCGGGTCTGGCTCCTCTGCGCACCCCTTGTGGGATGGGCTGCTTCATGATGTTAAGGTAGGCCTGTAATTGCTCTGCGTCCCCATCCTCCCCGCATGAAATGGGGAAAACAATCCATCTTTTTTGTCCCATTATTGAAATCTTCAGGGAAGTGACTTTGTCCTATTATTATTTTTTGGCATTTGGCTCACCGCAATGTCCACCGAGCCCTAAATATGCTCATGAATATGGATGCAGGGATCGGTCCCTTCCCTTCTGTAATTAATCTTGCCTCCATCCTTCTGGGTCATCTAATGAGCGATACTCAGACAAATATCCCCCCGGAGCCGTGAGCCCCAGCGGTTCCTCGGCTGCACACATCAAAGGGGAGCTGGTGACATCATGGAGATCACAGAAAACATCAAGTCT
>NW_009260227.1:652422-654095 GCF_000687185.1 Egretta garzetta | reverse complement strand
GAATAACTTCTCGCAGATCCACAGCTGGTGGGGCTTTTAATTACACAAGGGCAGAGGAACATTCCAACCATAACATCCTGCAGCCTCTCCACCACCAGACAACGCGTCTTTTATTGGCGTAGGAATGTCTCTTTAATAAACTGGAGGTTTTAACTTGTCAGAGGGTGCCGGGGACTGGATCCACCATGGTCTTTTTTGGCCTGGCTGTTGCATCGGCAGCAGGCCACGGCAGCCCACGGTTGCCCTCGTCTCCTGCCCGTGCCGGCGCCGGGCTGGTGCGATCCTCGTTGCTCCCCGCGCGCCCTCCAGTCCCACCACCCCACGCTCTTACAAGGGGGGGGCTCATGGGACCCTCCTTTGGCATCTCACAGCATCTCCCCTGCGGTCCCACCGAAATCCACCCACGTCCCTGCACGGAGAGGGGCTGGCAGCGCATATGAGCTGTAGGTGAGGCTAAAGTCATCATGGCAAAGCGATCACGAGTCCGTTCTCCAGCCTTAACCATCTCCCCCATCACCTGCGCCCGTGGGTTTGCACAAAGTGGGCTTCGGGGGAGTTTCCATGCAAATAAATTTGTTTTCTCCACTTCTGAAACTACTGATGCCGTCTCCCTCACCACTCTCTGTGTATGCACATATATGAATGCATGATCCCATGAAATTCAGCAGGCTTTGGGGCTTTAGTTGAGGTTTTCCTTCACCCGACTTAAAGCAGCGCCGGAGGGAAGGTGACACGGAGCGGTTGCTCCACCACGTAACAAATCTCCCGCATCGTTCCCTCTCCTTTATTTATCCTGAGTTGGTAGTAGCAAGGCAGTCTGAAAAAGCGCGCTGTGTTCCGAGGCGTGCAGCCCTGCAAATGGCTGTTGGCTTGAATCAATCCTGGCGGAGCCCGTGGGGGCCGGGAGAGGTGCGACGCCGGAGATTTGTTCTATTGATTAACCCAGCGCTGGGATGGGAGGAATCAAACGCTGAGAGTGGATGAAAGCCTGGGAGGTGAATAGGGCTATTGTCGGGTTTGGTTTGCAGGTTATTGGGTTTGGGGGATTTTATTTTTCTTTTCCTACCTGCGGGGCTGAGAGCAGAATAACTTTTCTAATATTCTTCGCTGTTTCAAGTTCCCCAGTTAACGCCGCACGCCGCCCCCCCCCCGCCAGCCGCAAGTAAGATTTCACATTATTGCATCTGACAGCTCTCATTCCTCAGGCACTTTCTTTTTCCTTCCTCAAAGGAGGGAAAAAAATATCAAAGGTTTCAAAACCTGAGCACCTTCTGAGATGGCAAAATGCAGCCCCTTGTCGGGAGGGAAGCTCTGAGCGGGCGAGCAGGAGGGAGGGTCGATGTGATCCCGCGCACTTTGGGAAGAGTTACATTTGTTTGACATTGCATTTGCCTTGGGCCCTCGGAAGACGTTTGCAGTTTTCAATTAATCTCATTAGTTTGGAAGTAGATGGAGAGGCGGGGAGGAGAGGTGGGAAATAAAAATAATTTCACGGGGAATTCTCTTTAATGACTTTTGAAAAACACGTAATTGAAATCGGTGCTGGTGGAAAATGTTTTAACAGTGCCGAAGGTGGCTGAGGGGAAGCAGCAAGGGATGCTCAGAAAAACCCACGTGCGAGGGATCTGCCAGGGTTGAGCCAGGGGGGCTGGGGGCTGCCCGGGGGGGCTGGC
>NW_009260227.1:649870-651366 GCF_000687185.1 Egretta garzetta | reverse complement strand
GCGCGCCCTCCAGTCCCACCACCCCACGCTCTTACAAGGGGGGGGCTCATGGGACCCTCCGTGGGCATCTCACAGCATCTCCCCTGCGGTCCCACCGAAATCCACCCACGTCCCTGCACGGAGAGGGGCTGGCAGCGCATATGAGCTGTAGGTGAGGCTAAAGTCATCATGGCAAAGCGATCACGAGTCCGTTCTCCAGCCTTAACCATCTCCCCCATCACCTGCGCCCGTGGGTTTGCACAAAGTGGGCTTCGGGGGAGTTTCCATGCAAATAAATTTGTTTTCTCCACTTCTGAAACTACTGATGCCGTCTCCCTCACCACTCTCTGTGTATGCACATATATGAATGCATGATCCCATGAAATTCAGCAGGCTTTGGGGCTTTAGTTGAGGTTTTCCTTCACCCGACTTAAAGCAGCGCCGGAGGGAAGGTGACACGGAGCGGTTGCTCCACCACGTAACAAATCTCCCGCATCGTTCCCTCTCCTTTATTTATCCTGAGTTGGTAGTAGCAAGGCAGTCTGAAAAAGCGCGCTGTGTTCCGAGGTGTGCAGCCCTGCAAATGGCTGTTGGCTTGAATCAATCCTGGCGGAGCCCGTGGGGGCCGGGAGAGGTGCGACGCCGGAGATTTGTTCTATTGATTAACCCAGCGCTGGGATGGGAGGAATCAAACGCTGAGAGTGGATGAAAGCCTGGGAGGTGAATAGGGCTATTGTCGGGTTTGGTTTGCAGGTTATTGGGTTTGGGGGATTTTATTTTTCTTTTCCTACCTGCGGGGCTGAGAGCAGAATAACTTTTCTAATATTCTTCGCTGTTTCAAGTTCCCCAGTTAACGCCGCACGCCGGAGAGACCCCCCCCCTCCGCCTGCCAGCCGCAAGTAAGATTTCACATTATTGCATCTGACAGCTCTCATTCCTCAGGCACTTTCTTTTTCCTTCCTCAAAGGAGGGAAAAAAATATCAAAGGTTTCAAAACCTGAGCACCTTCTGAGATGGCAAAATGCAGCCCCTTGTCGGGAGGGAAGCTCTGAGCGGGCGAGCAGGAGGGAGGGTCGATGTGATCCCGCGCACTTTGGGAAGAGTTACATTTGTTTGACATTGCATTTGCCTTGGGCCCTCGGAAGACGTTTGCAGTTTTCAATTAATCTCATTAGTTTGGAAGTAGATGGAGAGGCGGGGAGGAGAGGTGGGAAATAAAAATAATTTCACGGGGAATTCTCTTTAATGACTTTTGAAAAACACGTAATTGAAATCGGTGCTGGTGGAAAATGTTTTAACAGTGCCGAAGGTGGCTGAGGGGAAGCAGCAAGGGATGCTCAGAAAAACCCACGTGCGAGGGATCTGCCAGGGTTGAGCCAGGGGGGCTGGGGGCTGCCCGGGGGGGCTGGCACAGGGGCGGTGGCAGGAGTGGGACCCACGGCTGGGTCCCTGTGGCCTGAGCTCCGCAGGGGAGCCCCCCCCCGCCGCTGCCAAGCCCCACGAGAGCCCTCATTGCC
>NW_009260227.1:638987-649754 GCF_000687185.1 Egretta garzetta | reverse complement strand
CCCGGCTGCTGCAAAGCCCCAGGAGAGCCCTACTTGCCATCATCGAGTGAGCATTTAATTTCCTTTTGCTGCTCTCCTGAGGTTGACTTTGCAAGTCTGGAAATAGTCAGTGATTCCTGCAGCTTGCCTTTGCCTCCTCGCCGACGAGGTGCCAGACCCCATGGGTGCGGGCAGCCGCTGTTTACCTGCTGTGGTGACACTGGGATCACTTAGGGGGTGAGGACAGGGCAGGGGCTGGGCAGGCTCCAGCCCCTCCATCCCTGGAGGGATGGCCAGAGGAGGGATGGAGCCTGCCCGTGCACTCAGGGCATAAAAACCTCTCTGCCTCATGGTAACCACCCCCAGCATCGCGCCTGCCCCCCAGAGGGGAGCCCAGCACACCTCAGGGGACACGGGACACGCAGAGCATCCGTCCCACGGTCCAATTTCACTGCATTCCAATTAACCACACAGTCGCCGGGGAGGGAGAACTGTTCGGTGAGAGAGGCATCGCTTGCTTGGGTTTCAAGGGGGATCCTGTGGCAGAGACCCCTGCCAGCTCCCCGCGTCCCCAGAGCTGCCCCAAGCCCCGCGCCAACCCTGCGCAGCCATCCCTCCCCGCCGCCTCGCCCGCAGAGGCAGTGCCCTCCTCGCCAGCCTCCAGGCTGAGCGCTTAATTGATCGGATTATCCCTTATTTACTAATTAGCAGCCTTGTGCTCAGAGGGCAGGAGCGGGGGGACCGGCAACGCTTTCCCTTTATACCGAAGCAGTTGGTGTTTGACGGCGGCAGAGGCTCCGTCAGCAATTTGCCGTGATTCATTTCTGCTGTGTAAAACTGAAACTTGGCACAGCGCTTTCCCGGGAGCAAAGCGACACCACTGGGAAGAGGCAATGCCAGACTCTGCCCACCTTTTAACTTGCCTTATTTTTCCCTTATTCCGCACCAGGGTTTGGTTTTCTGTGTTTAACGAGCTCTGTAATTACCGTCAGAGATAAAGTCTGCTGCTCTGTGTAGGTAGCACTAATAGAGAAGATATAACCCAAGGGGAAGGAGGTGACACCGACACCCAGAAGACCTGGGGCTCATCCCAAAAGACTTACCCACTGCAAGGACACATCCTCTTGTCCATCCCCCACCTCTCTCCATCCTCCTCCACGCTGCTGCCCACGCCATGGGCTCTCGCCCTGGGTGTTCACCCATCCTCCCCTGCATCAATACTCACTGGCTAATGAATTTGTGTCCGCGTGCCTGGGGAGAGGCAGACTACAGGATTAGGCCCGCTGTATCACTGGATGGTATTTTTATTCTCCCTAGCTCTTAATTAGTGAGGATTTGGGGATTTTGGGGGAAAAAAAATCAACTGGCACCATAGTCTCTTCCCTTCCCTCCCCTTGTTTGCCATTATATTCCTGCCACCCTACCAACCACCTCTGCTGAAGGACAGAAAAGAGCAAACTATGAGAGAAATCGCCATCCATCCTTTGCAGCAGAACCTGTGAGGTCGGCGACAGTGGCCCAGGGGTGTAAGACGCTAAAACAACGGAGTCGGAGGGAAAGGCTGAAGCGTGTGTTGCCAGGCTGGATAAACCAGACAGCTGGGGAGGAAGGACGCTCGAATCCGCTGGCGATCCATTAGCAGGCTCCGTAAGGAGATGTGAATCTAGCTTCTCAGCCAAAGAGCACACCTTTTGACTTCACAGCAGCCAAAACCTTGCGTGCGTTACTTAGAGGTGTCCCAGGGGCACACACAAACCAACGCCCTTCCCTACCAGCAGCCAAGCTGCACGAAAGCAAAGTCTGCCATAGGAGAGCATCTCAAAATGCATGTCCATGGGTCCAGGCTGCTCTGCACTGGGGCTGTTGAGCGTGGAGGGTATGGGGCTGTGGGATGCACGTGGTGCCCAGGATGGAGGGACAAGCCGCTGCCGTGTGGCTTCACCCCAGCAGTTGGACACCATGACATGGCCTCGGTGCCGCCAGCTCCCGTGATGCCGGTTGGGTCCAGCGGGGCAGGTCCTCCCACCACCACTGCCTTTCTCTCCTGCCAATGGATCAATTGTGTTCAGAGAGCTCGGGGCTGTATGTAGGTCAGGCACATCTCTGGCTCCTGCCATGAGGTTATTAAAATGAACAAGGATTCCCCCTTCTCCCTCCATTCCAACCCCCCGACACCCAGCCCTTGGCAGAGGGCAGTTTGGCGCTTGTCCTAGAGAAGAAGAGCGTTTCTTTGAGGTTTGGGGCTCATCTGAGCAAAGCCAGCATGAGTGCAGCTCCTGGACCAGCACGGGTGCTGTGCCCTGTACATCCCCCTGAGCAACGCGCTCTCTGCCTGCCTGTGCACGAGGAGAGCTCTGCCCTGGGAGGGGAATGGGCAACATGACCCAGTTCATGGGTTTTCTGTCAATATGGCCGGCACTGCTCCCTCTTGGCTGCGTGAAATGGATGGGGCTCAACCAGATCCCAGAGAAGGGGGATTTCTCTGCCGGGGTCCATTGCAGCATCCCCCGGGACGGGCTGGATGTCCCATGCCATGGGAGGGGAGCAGCTAAGAGACATCCTAACCTTCAACCTTGGGAGCCTCTGCTTTTGGCCACCCAGCCTTGATTCCCCCCAGAAGCCTTTATCACTCAAGGAGGAAACCCAAATCCTCTGGGAACTGGGGCTCCTCCGGGGCTCGCTGGCTGGAGGGGGTGGGGAAGGCATGGTAAAAGAGAGAGCGAGCAAGCAGAGAAGCAGCTTTCTCAAATAAAAACTATTCAGTAGTTTAGAGCAAACTTTGCACTAGCTGAAGATTTGACCTTGTGTTCTCTCCTAGGAACAAACAAGAGAAGTATGAGGATCGTATTATTTTGCCTGAAATTTGGAGTGGATCAAACCCCTGCTGTTCTGAGCTCCTGCAATGAATGGCTATAAACAACATGCATTTCCGGAGAATGAATTAAACAGCGAGCCTGAGTACTGACTGTATTTTAAGAGATGTTTATTTGTCCTCACTGCCTCTCTATAAAGAGTTGCACAAGGACTTACTAAATTTTAACCCCACATTGTTCCTGGGTAAACACTGCCCTTTACCCGACGTGAGGAGCGCTCGCAGCCGAGATAAGCGCACGTTGGCTCTCCGGAGCACGCAGCCTCTCGGCACCGCTCCCGAGGCAGCCCGGGGCACCAGCGCCGCACGCAGATGCTGCAAACCCCGGGCAGCCGGATCATTCCCGATTGCCTGCAGACCTCTGACAGTTCTCTGCACTTTTCTGCCAAAAAAAAAGTTGTTTGCAAGAGAAGGTGGGGATGACCTTGGTGTGCAGAAGTGTAGCTGAGCCAGTAACACGCGTCTCGGCTCCTGTCCTCCTCATTTTACGTTACGGAAAGGGAAAGGGTGAGAAAACATGAACGCTGGCCAAGGAGCTGTGCTGTGAGTCCCCGGCAAGTCAGGTCCCAGGGACAACCTCATCCCGAGGTCCTCCCACCCCAGCTGGCACCACCGCGCGCAGCAAGCGCTCCATCCCTCGCACGCCCCTCCTGCAGGCAGCAATGGAGACAGCGAAGCATCGAGAGCTTCCTTCGCCTGCATTTGCACTCTCTCACCCCCAGGACCACTGGTGAAGACACGAAAAAGGCTAAGGGGATTAATACCACTGCGTACTTTCTGCCTCCTTTGATTGCCAGGGTCTAAACAGCTTGCACTTTTGGCCCGGCCGCTGGCATCCAACACAGTGGGGAGTTGGGTCTCCACAGCCGCTGGCATTCGAGCAAGAGCAGCCTGGAGTGCTGGAGTTCTGGGGGGGAAAAAATGCTTTTGCTGTTCATGAGGGAAAGGCTGAGTAACCAGCACGAAAAGCAAAGCCCGGCGCCTTGGCGTGAAAGCCGGGCCAGCTCGCCCTGCCTCACCGGGAGCCCCTGGGAAGTCCCCACCTCCCTGCTTTTGGGGGTGTTTTGGGGTGTTACTCCCACTTTGGGGAGACTTAGCCACAGGATGCAAGATGCTGAACATGATTCTGCAAAAAAGAAGAAGGATCTGTGCCTTGTAGAAACATTTCTGAACTCTTGTTTGTTCCCTCTCTTGGGTCTGGGCAGAATGTCAAAGCCTGCTCTGAGCTGGAAATATTTTAAGACCAGCACTCACTGGAGACCGAAACAATGGCAATTCTTCAGCTACTGAGGCTTTTATAAAAGGGCTTTTGACACAGAGGCTGCTTAGGGTTGGCATTTTTTTTTTTTTTTTGTAGTTGGTTTTTTTTCTCCCGGAAAGCACTGTGCTAGCATCCGCGTGCGTGTTCGCACGCACGCTTTCGCGCGTGCAAAATAACCCCTTGGCTTTCCCCAGCGGGGCCGTTGGCGTGAGAGCCCACGAGGATGCCCGCAGCGCTGCTGAAATGCAGGCAGCTCCGGCGAGGAGGGAGGCGGCGCCGCTCGCAGGGGATGCCATGCAGCAATGCAGGAAGAAGACATTTTCGAGTAAATGTCAGCTTTTGCGTTTCTGGGTTTGGGGTTTTTTTTATAAAACACGTGGGTGGGGCTTTGAATGCCCACATGAGGCTGAGACGGCTTCAGTCTCCAGGGCTCATCCAGAAGATTCACACGAACATTATGGAAAGTGTCTCTTTGCTTAGGAGGATGAAATGTGACGCTGCAGAGATTTTAACCGGGTATTCCAGCAAGGAGCCTCAGTGGTTAGTGTGTCATATCTGATAAAGGCTAATCGGCCCTCCTTCAGGCACCATTCAATTCTCGTTTCCATCTGCCTCCCGTGCGTGTTGCCTTGTCTATGATACCTACTCACATGCAGGCAAACCAGTGCAAATCCTGCTCAGCTCTGATCTTCCCTTGACACCAGACCAACAGGCAAGGAGAAGCGTGAAGAAGTAGACGATGGACCCCACGACCAGCCCAGGCAGCTCCCAACCAGGTCTTCAGCGTTGCTGGGAAGCCAGCAATGCCCGGCCCCAGTTTGCACTGGTGTGGGGATGGGATCCTAATGGGGAGCAGGTTTCCCACCCCAAGCCCAGCACCCCCTGGCCCCAGCGCCTGCCCCGCTGGTGCCATCCCACCGGGTCCCCTCTCCCCGTGAGGTGGCTGAAGCCTCCTCAGCAATTATCCCAGTCGCTGTTTGTTCAGGCCATGTGGATTTAGCTCTCCAGCCTCACGTGTATTTTTTAGATAGATTGCCGCTTCTTTCCAGTATAAATCACATTCCTTACAACACTCCAAAGTAGCATTTTCAACCTCAGGGTGCTAATAGGATCCAGCAGGAGAAAGAAATGTCAGCTAAGTAGCAGGCGCTGTTTGGAGAGTGCAATGGAGCTGATCCACAGCCCCGGGGCAAAAGGAGCAATCCCAGGGCAAAGGTTAAAGAGTTCAGGAGCACTTCAGCCTACTTAATTGCAACAGGGCTCTTACACAGCGCAAGATGGATGAGAGGAGCCCGGGCAAGGGGGGCAGCGCGGGGCGAGCAGCATCGCCCGCGGGAGGCGGCCGAGGGGACCAGGGCAGCTCCTCGCCCCTCGCTCCTCCCCAGGGTGCTGCTGGATGGCAAGGTGGCCCATGCCACACCGGGACCCTCGGCCACCAGCTCTGTCCCCTCCGCTGGGAGCCCGGCCCCGTCCCCGGCCGGTAAATGGGAATCTATACTGGATGCCGTGGAGGTTTTGTTGCAAGAGCTCAGCGCAGCGCCCATCCAGGCGGCTGAACAACCGGCAGCAAAAATAACTCCAGCTGCCAAGGAAATGCTTCGTGCTCCCCTGAAAAATCACAAGGAGCATTTTAAGGGGAGAGAGGGGGAATGGGTTAGTGTTGCCGTTCTTGTAGTTTTCACGGGATTGGTTTTCTGATTTCCTTTTATTTTTTTAATCTTCAGAATCTGAAAATGTTGTGTATCAGCCCCAAGGTGCTTCTGCTGGGAAGGTGCCTCAGATAATATTTTTAGTAGAGTTTTGACTTGTTTTCTGGCACACATCTGATAAATGTCATCAAAAGCTGATGTTTTGCACGGAAAAGGTCTTTTGTGTTGTTTTTTTTTTTTATCTAAAGAAAAAAAAATTAGCATAAAAATATTTCATTCATTTCTCACCAGTGAGGTTTATGCTGTTTCCCTGGTGATAAAAGCACAAGGCTGGATCTTGAGACATATGCATTTAATTCCCAGCTCCACCACAAACCCCCACGATGACCTTGAACAAGCCACTTAGGCTCCCATCCATATGGGATGAGATCTTTATTTTTTTTTTTGTGTGTGTGTGTGTGTGTTAAACTGTGTTAAAACTCCCATTTGGCCTCTTCAATTGGGATAATGTCTGGAAAACAAAACAAAACAAAACAAAACAAAACCCAAAAAAACTCCAACCCTGTTCATTGCACATTGGCACCCTGCTCTCCACCCCATTCCCCACCCATCCCAGGGGAAGCACTGCCTTGTGTGGGTGCTCCATCCCCTGCACCCCGTCCCCCACCCAGGTGACAAGCAAGGGATGCAGTTGCCCCTCTGGTGGAAAGAGCCGTGCCCAGGCGCCCTCCTGCACCCCACAGGGACGTGGGCTGAGCCCCCATGGGGTGGCTGTGGGTACCCCCAGCCCTACCCGGCCCCTGCCCCAGGCTGCTGCAGGCACCCCCAGCTCCCCAAGCCCGCGGAAATGGCCCCCATCCTCCCTGGGATACAGCCCCGCCACCGGGGCATCGCCAGAATCTTTCCAGAGCAAAGCATTCGGCACCTTTTATTGAGGAGAGGGGGGCATCCTGCCCCCCTGAAAGAGCAGGGATGGGGGCACCCCTGCTCCCAGCTCCCCCCCCCCCAGGGTCCCATGTCCCCCCAGCCCCAGGGGGGCTCAGGAGAGGAGCAGGGCAGCGAGGACGCAGGGCAGCAGGAGGCAGCCACCCGCGAGGCCGGGGGGCGGCCGGGGGGCTCTGGGTGAGCTGTTGCAGAGGTCTGTGTCGCAGCAGTGGATGCGGACCCCCGGCAGCTCCTGCGCCACCGGGCAGACTCACCGCTCTCCGTCTTAATGCAGAACCGGTGTTTGAAGCCCTGGTGGGAGTGGGAGCAGGTGATCACCTCTGGGTTAGAGCACCCCATGTCCACGTTTTTAGTGCCCACGATGATGTTGCAGCCATAACACTGGAGTCCGGACACTAAACAAGAACCATATGAAACACAACTGGATTTTTCCAGGGGGGAAAATACTTCAACTCCTTTCTAGCTGCTCTCTAACGACGGCTTTGCAGCGCTCTCTGCCTTGCCAAGTCGCATTAAGCACTGAGCCGGAGCCCGAAGCCGCCTGCCGCTTGTTTACCCGGTGGGCCCAAAAAATATAAAAGCGACTCCCGCTAGAGGTCAGTGCGAAATCAGAGATTAGCCGGAGATTTGAGCTGGGATCAAACAGTGGGAACAAGGGAGCTTTGAAACAGGGTTTGTAAAGAGTAGGTGAAGCCTCCCAACCACAGACATCACCGAGCCAGGGCTCGGCCACTCTTGGAAACAGCTTTTGCCTGTTTCACCAAATTCCTCCAGTTTCAGCCATGCCGGCGTTGGGGTCGTTCACGCTGGAGGGGTGGTTTTCTCGGTGTGGTTTGGTTTGCTCCCTGAACGCGGTCCTGTTTTTATCGCAGGCTCTATCAGGGAGGCAAAACAACTCAGAAACAGAAGGGAAAGCCTCGGTCAGAGCGGCTGCGAGCCAACGCGTCCGTGACCCCAGGACAGCAGCGTTCGCATGTGTCCCCAGAGCTTTGCACGCCGGTAGCAGCTTGCTCCTTCCCTGCAGGGTCAGCGGCTGTGTCTGAGAATTGCTTGCCCTAAACCAGAATGGGAATTAAGCCATTTCTCAGCTTTTTTTTTTTTTTCTTAAAAAAAAAAAAAAAAAAGCCTTCAAAGGATATTAGTTTACATCATCCAGAGTTTAAGGCAAAGGCAGTACCTGATCTCTGTGTTCCTTAATCACAGCAACAGAAATCAGGTTGCACTTACCGTTGCTGTTACCTTTCCCTGCCTCCGAATGCCAACCCAGAGCCCTCCCCGAGCCTGTCCCCCTCTGTTCTGCTCCCATGGGGTTTTCGGGAGCTGGGTGAGGACCCTCACACAGCCAGGCACGGCAAGGAGAGTCCCTGCTCTGGCAGCACCGGGGAAGGGGAGCCCATGGAGATCCCGACCCCTGGCCCCCGCTCCTTGCCCACACGCCCTCCTTTTGCACTAAATGTGGTGACGCTAGCTCCGTCCTAAAACCAGCAGCACACAGCAAGACGCAGCCACATTTTTAATGCCCCCCAATTCATCCCAAGGATAAATCCCGCTTTAGCAACCAGGGTCTGGGGAGGATGCGAACAACCATAACTCCAACGCACGGGCACGCTCCGCACCCCGGGGACAGTGGCACTTACCCTCTGGGAGGACGAAGACCACGGTCATCAGAGAGAGGATCCCATGGGCACCTCCGGGCATGTGTCCTGAGAGCATGGGGGTCGGCTCCTGGAGCCCACCCAGGGCTCGGAGGACGGACACGGGTGTCTGGGGGAGCGGGCAGAGATCTCCTCTCCTCCCAGCTCTTCCCACCGGCCGCGTACGCCGCTTGATTTCACCTGCGAAACCCTCCACCAGAATAAAGGGAGATGCTGTCAGTGCAGCAGAGATCTGCCCGTTCCCCGCTTCTCCGGCCAGCCCTGTGGCACCCAGTCTCGTTATGTTGATGCCTAATTTCTCCCTTTTCCTCTTGAGAAATTCTCCGATTCTTTCAGTTCATGCACAGACCTGAGTGCGTATGTGCTGCCCTCAGTTATTTCTGTCCTATTTCCCCTGTCCACGATCACTTCCCATTAATACTACCGTGCAGCAGCTCTTGGAGAGAAATTCTACCTAATCAAGATTTAGTTTTAAATCCACTTCGAAATCCTCTAATTCAGTTGGATTAGGCAGAAGGTTTGGGGAGATGGGTGTTTTTACTTTTTTTTTTTTTTTTCCTTCCTCTTTTTCCTCTCTGAGCTGCCTCATCTTCATGAACGGACCCACCGGCTTTCTGTGACATATTGTGCTATTTAAAGAGGGCAGAAATAATTTTATTAAAGAGAAACAGTCAACTAATTTTAAATCCAAGGCTTGAGATTCTCTAACAAAATACAGCCCCGGGGTTGGCCATGGGGTTAAAGGGAAAACCTGACGGAGGGAGAGGTGGGTTTGACTGCATCGCGTGCATTTGTGCACAAGAACATCGTTGCCTTAATAAAGCAGCAAGAGGCCAAATGGGGCCAGCCCCGGGTTTGCATCGGCTCTGGAGGGAGCCCAGCCGGGGCTGTTTGGGGCTTAGGAAGGGGGCCAGGGATGCAGCAGAGGAAAGCACCAAGCTGTGATGGCTCCGATCCTCCCGGGCCACCCGCAGCCACGTGGGACACCATGGACATCACTGGCTGCAGGATCAGGCCCCCAGACCCCGGCTGGCTCCCCCACTGGTGTCCCCACAAGCAAAGCCCCAGCTCTCAGCAGAGCTAATGGGACTTAGAGAGCTAATGCTTACTAATAAGAGAATGCGACTGAATGCATGGGATTAAAAAATTAAAATGACAAAATAAGCTGATTATGTAGCCCATCCAGCAACCGCTTGCTAGCAGCGCCTGAAATCCCCCACCCTGGGCACCCCAGCCCACCGGGCACCTCCTCTGCCAGGCCCAGCTCCCGGCCAGGCGGGGGCTTGGATCTAATCCCTACGCAGCATCTTCATTAGCAAAAACTCTCATTAATATTTCCCTGGGAAGCAGCACAAACTTGCCCAAGTATGGGCATCTACAGCTCAGGAGGGGCAATTAGCACCTGGGATAAGCGCCGAAGTAATGCAGCTCATTTATTCAAATCACTTAAACCACCCACGGTGTCTCGCTTGCTTCAAAACAATGTGATTATAACAAATGTCTAACACAGCAAAGCCTGAAAGCCTCAGGGAGAAGGGATAAAACGCAGGAAATGGGATTGATTTAAACGCGTGCATAAATCGGAGCATTCAATAAGGAGGGGAAACTAACTTTTAATCCCTTAATAAACTCATCGGTATCTGGAAGGGGCGGCGGGGAGCAGCCTGGGCTCTGCTGTGGCCACGCAGCAGGTCGCTGTGGCTGGTGGTCCGGGGGCCACGCATGCCTCTGGGTGCAGCACCCAGCTCGGTGGCCTCATCCGGCACCAGCAGCACGCGGCACTGGCCGGCCCTTCCCGCAGGGAATGGTGCGGGGAAGCCCTGGGAGCCCCAAGGGACGGCAGCGAGCGCTACCCCTGGCATCGGTGGGACCACCAGCAGGACGCTGGGATGGGTAACCCCAGTGGGAACATCACCCTGAACCGGCTCCCGAGGCCGGTTTGAGGTGCTGCTGGTGGTGGTTTGGGGTTATTCCCTTGGGGTGCAGAAAGCCAAGACCTTTGGAAAAGGGGAAAATAAACCAAACCCCAAACCAACCTCTGTGACCGCTTCCACATCTGGAACCAGCGTACGGTCTTTTAACTTGATGACCTCTAGGGGGTCCCTCCCAACCCAAAACATTCTATGAAAACATTCTATGAACTTGTCATTAGCTCTGATGCAATTCAGAGAGATTGATCAGCCCCGGGGCAGCGGGAATACGTTAGGAAGCGGCCTTCCTCCCCTGACGGAGGAAAATTTGATTAGCAAATCCCCCGGTACGCTGGCGTTTCCATTTAAACCTTCGGGATACCCAGAAAGATGGCTAAACCCTGCGCAGATTAGACGGGTTTCGCCTGCAAATCCTGCTTTAGAGCTCATCCCTACAGAAGGCAGAGCTCAGCGTACGGCACCGGCACCCGCCCCC
>NW_009260227.1:623605-638925 GCF_000687185.1 Egretta garzetta | reverse complement strand
GGGGAGGAATCCGGATCTGCGCTCTGATTGGCTGCGAGGGATGAATACATTAAGAAGGCGGCCGAACGCGCGCGTCTTCGCTCTTTTAACGGGGTTTTCAGGGGGTTTATACTCAGAGAATGAACGAAGAAACAGTTGATCTGTGGGGATCGGAGAGATCTGTACAACTGAGAAGGAAAAAAAGCGCGCTGGGAATGCTCACCCGATGCTCGATAGGGGCAGGCTGACGGAGGTTTAAATGGCGGCGGCGGCGGGCGCGGAGCCGTGTTGTATGAAAGGAGAGAAGGTTAGCACTCCCCTTGATAAGGATGGAAGAGGCCCCCGTGGCCTGTACAACACGCATACGGTTAAGGCACTGCCACCTACTTCGTGGCATCTAACCATGTTTTTTTTTTTTGGATTCCCCCCCGAAAAACCAGCTCCCTCCCCTCCACCCAGCTCCTCCTTTTCCCTCAGCCTAAAAGCGCCCAGTGGAGCAGAGCCCCAGGGTGACCGGTCGCTCTCCCGGGGGGGGGTTGCAACACGCTCAGCCTGCACCCAACAGGGGGCAAAGCCCCATCTCTCCTCCGACAGAAGGGCGAGCCGGCCCAATCCTGACCGTCAAACCATGCCAGGCTGGAGCTGGCTACAGCAAAGCAGAGGTCATGCAGATAGGCCCCCAGCATTATTCCAGGTGGGACAGCAGGGACTCAAACACCTTTACAGAGGACAGCCAGGAGAGCAGAACCTTTACAACAGGGCTCTCGGGTTTGGGGGAAGAGAATATCCCCGTCCAAGAGATTTCCTCCCCGTAGCAGGGAAAGCATCTCCCTCCATCACAGCTTTGACTCAGACAGGGGCAGCCAGAGCACAGCTGGGCAAGCAAAGCCACACACATACAGTTATTGGGAAGTATACGCTACAAAACACAACTGAATCTACGTGAAAATGCTTTGCTGGAGCAATATAGCAGCTTCTCCACGTTGGTAAAGCAGCACAGCCACATCTTGCAATTGAAAAGTTTCATTGGCCTGTGAGAAAAAGACTGGAAAAAAAATAATGATGTTAAGAAATCAATTATTTCAGCAGTGCTGCTCTCTAAGTCTAGAGACATGGTGTCCTTTCCTGGGGGTAAGGAAAAACCTCAAAAGACAGTGACATTATTAATAGCCATTTTAGCACCAGCTCAACATCAACTCTATTTTTATATTTTAAAAAGAAAAAGCTGTACCTCATGTCTTGCAGCCGCGTTCTTCTCTAAGGGTAAAGCAAGGCAGTCTCCAAGCAGCCACCAGAGGAGAGGTTTGTACTGTAATTGATTTTCAGCAATTATCAAGCACATGAAGTCGATACCAAAAAAAATGGATTTTTGCTTCACCAGGAACAAAACATTCCCTTCCAGCAGAACCCTCTGGGTGCAATAAAACTTGTGCCTCAACTCCATTCTTAACAAGCACAAGCTAAATCCTGGATCATCACTCAGCCTGCCCGGCCCCTTCTGCACGGAGAGGGCAGCAGGATTCCTTTCCCCTTAGCTAAAGGTCTCTGCGAGGGTTTGTACTAATGTTGCCTCTGCTGAGGAAACCTTCAGATCAGTCTTCTCACTTTCCTTTAAACGCATTTGACTCGAGTTATGCTCTTCTTTTCTTTCTCCACAACAGATGTAAAGCACCGTGATGCCGCTCCTCCTTTCTTCCTCCTCCCCTCCTCGCCCGATGGAGCTGCTACAGAAACGCTTCCTTCTTAAAGGTGTTTTTAAGAGAGGCTTCTTTGGACACATTAGTACACTCTTACCACAAGCATACACATAAAATCCCACCTTTTTATTATGGCATATGGTATTTTTCTGGATGTGTAAATACCACATGGGTATGACAAAAAGGGAAAGAAATACCAACGCTGAAATAGATACAGAGTCATGCCATTATCAATACAGTTTCATACGATGGATTTTCAAGATACAAAAGTCTCGGGGGGTTTTTTTTTTTTCTTTTTACATTGAAATAACTTTACAGTGTTCTGTGAGCTTGCTTTATAACCAGAAGAGAAAAAAAGTAAAATATGCCGAGAACAACTACAAGCAGGATTCATTTTAATGGTTAACAGAAGAACTGTAACTTTGCTCTAGAACAGCATCTATTAAACACACGTAACAAGAGGTAAGCAACTATACAGAAGGTAAGAGGAGATTTCACCACAGGAGTCAAGTTGGGAGCAGGAAGAGGGAAATCTGGAACTGCATGGTTTTATTTGGTCACAAAGTTTGAGCTGAGTGTTTAAAATGAAGCACCCTTAAAGATGCAGTACTCCTATTTAAAACAATACAGAAACTTCCCAAGAGACTAGAACCTACGTTCTGGAAGAAAAAAAAAAAAAATTAGACATTTAAAAAAAATTCCACACATCTCTAGGCTTGTGACTCAACTTACTGTTACAAAGTAGACTGGCAGCTCTTCCTTAAGCAGCAACAGTGCCCAGAAGTAATGCCACCATAAAGTACAGTATCTTTGGGGTGTCCAATACAAGGCTGACACTTCTAACGCGTTGTCAGAATGATCCATTTGTCTGCCAAAAGATTAGGCAAGAAAAGGAGACACTGCATCTTTTTTTTTTTTTTTCCACCACGTTGCCCGGTTCTAGCAAAGAGCCAAGACGTTTTCTTTGGGCCAAGACTAACAGAAACCACTTTATCAAATATTCTTCAGGTTTCCTGCCAAACTGGATTTATTATTCTCATGTGGTTTTTTTTTAATATTTTTTTAAAAACATTTTTTTCCTGACAGTCTCTAAAGTGATACTGGAACGTTTAACAGTCACTCTTCCACAGTTTAATTGTTTTGTCGTTTTCTAGTGCCGCTGATGCAATGATGTTTTCTGTTGGGTGACAAGCTGTTGAGATTACAACATCTAAGAAAAAAGAAAAGATACACAAATATTATTTACAGCAATGCAATCTGGTTCATAGCAGGCACTTCTGAAAATGAATGTGTATTGCTACTGCATTTTAAAACAGCACAGCCAAGTTATTCTTTCCTTGTAGCAGAATTACAAACACATTATTCATAAATATTTTCCAACTATTGCTTCTCTGCGAGAGGAAATACTAGCAAAAAAGAATTGAGTGTAGTAGTTGGAAAGCGTTTGACAGATTTCAGAATGTGAGAACCCTCTAGATTCTAGTTCTTGCTTACTTCACAGGCAAAACTCTTGGCATATTATGTCAGACACAGCTAATAAAAACCCAGCTCAGTTTTTTTTCTTTCCATGTAAGGTATTTCCAACATCCTATTCAGTGCTTAGATAGCACTTTGTCTTCAGAGCCTTGCCTTACAGCCTGAAAATGAAAACCTGCTGCCACTGCCCCCACTTCCAGTCCAAATCGATGGTCCTGCAAAGGAGTAAGCACGCTCAGATTTCACAGCACGGTTCCTTCTAGTTGGAACAGTGAAAGTGCTGCTCTCTTACAGGACTCAGACTGAAGTACCCATCTGGTGACACCTCCATACGTGCTGAACTCTGCCTTCAAGAACAGGCATACGTACAGACATGTACAAACAGCAGGACCACATCAATCCTTACCCTTCCAAGAGCTGCAGCTTTGCCAGGTGTTAATAGGCAATTCAAAGTCACTAATACTCTGAGTCACTTAAATATCTCGACCAGTTCTGAACTCAAGTAAATCTCTTTTATACACTGATGTCAAAGTTCTCACAGTGAAAGAATAAACACTTGCAATGCCCATAAAAAAACCTTCATAAAAAGGAGTGGACTCCTAGGGTTCAACTAAGCTTCAGCCAGTCAAGAGTTTATGGATCTGACAGTCAAACCTAAACACCAGAGAGAAAATGCTCAGGCTAAGCCCTCATTACAAGCCGACGTGAGGGATACTTCATCAATAAAAAACAAATCTTCTTCCACACCTGTGTGCCCTTGTAATTTCTGTACAATCTCTTTTGTCTGAAGGTTCCAAATATAAACCAGGTTGTCTTCTGAACCGGACACGATCCACTGGAAGGGCAGAGAAAAAAAACCAGTTATTTTAATCTTTCTCCTCATCTATATCTAACAGCTATTAGTCAGTAAACATTTCATTGTTGTCATATGAAAGGGAACTTCCAATATTACATGATCACTTGATGTGGTTCATTCTCTCAGCCTCTATTCAGTGCATTTGGGCAGCAGAAAGCTTTGTTCCACCCCACGTATGCCAAAGGAGGAAAACTAACAGAGCCGAAAGTGCTAAGATGGTTCTTAACTGTTCAGACTTAAATCTCTGCTGCTTTGTTCTGTCACCTCAACCAGAACACACCAACCTATCCCCTGATGGCCGATTGCCGTGTGGCTATGGTGAACCGATACACAAGCAGCCACTCTCCTGCTGCAGGAAAGTCCTTTTCTACTGCTGCACTGGCAGGAGCCTGCAAAGGGGCAGCGGGCCCACCTGGAAACACCAGAGGTGCTCAGAGGGACTTTCCCAGGACACCCTCTTCTCCCACTGCACTATGGCACCTGTGAACCAGCACCCACCGAAGGATGTTTCCATCCCCAAACTACTGTTTCTTCTACAGAGAAAAGCAGTAAAAACTGCACATGGGTAAAAAGCACCTCAAACACACACTAACCTTCCCACCAGTAACGGAGAAATTTGCAAATATGCAGTACTTCTCATTTTTGTGTCCTGTGTACGTCTTCAGGCACTGAAAGTGAAGAGTGACAAGACATTAATACAGCCGGGAGGTAGTTTTCTCAGTCAAGGACAAACTCTTGGAAGAAAAGAGTAAATATGCCTGCCTGTGTTTCCCACCCTGCCAACTTATCTAGAAAATGCAAAGGGCATCTCTGCCCTAGAACACTGAACAATTTGGGGGGGAGCACCCTAAATTTGCCACATTACCACAGAGAAAGAGCAACAGCAATTTATTGTTCATAAAGAGAAAAATGCAGAAATATAGCTTTACTTAATGTCTCAGGGCTATGCAGGAGCCCAATCACTTTTTTTTTTTTCAAAGGCACCTTTAGTCCTCTCCAATATAGAGGTACTAACACTTTTTTCTATAGCATTCATAAAATATTAAGCAAGCTTAAAAAGCACATATGAAATCCAGATTCTCCTACAGGCTTATTAGGTCTACGTAGTGAGACAGGATTTTTTTTACCTTTCCTTTGCTGTAGTCCCAAAGTTTAAGAGTGCTAGAAAAAAATAGAAAACAAGTATTTTAGTTCTCGGGGTTTTTTTTAACGGACAATTTCCTAGCAGCAGAAGAAGTTTCTCCAGACCAGAGTTCTTAAGGTATACACGGACCACTGCAGCCTGGCTTCAGAATGCAGCATTAGCTTACCCCAAAATACCAGTTTTACTGCCATGCCATTCATATCCTCCTCCATAAAAAGGGTGTATTTAAGTATTTCCCCACACCTATAAGTTCCTTTATAAATAATGACCAGACAACTAGGGAAACAATGGGCAGGATAACACAGAAACTACCGCGAGAGGATAAGCTGGTTTGGCAGACATGCCCAATGCATTCCAAAGATTCATACAGATTTCATTAGACATCATCTTCCTCAGGGTGAGAATCCCACTAGAACCAGGGATGGCCCTACAAACCATCCCCTTTCCCCCGCTGAAAGTCAATACAGATCAAAACACAGGCACACAGGCTGTTCTCTGACCCTCAAGTGACCACAGATCTGTGTAGGAAAGGAAGGTGTCACGAAAGCAACACTGTCATTACTGCCTGTGAAGGGTGATGATAGACCAGCTAATCCCTTCTTAGGAGCTGCATGAATATTCTTCAGGTGAATTGTTCTCAATACAGTCAGCCCACCTGCACTGCTTTTACGCCTTACACACAGCGTTATTTATATATTGCAGCATTTTATAGGCCAGATTTTTTGTCTCTCAATGTTACAAAAGAATCTTACAATTAATGCAAGGAAATGCTGAGGTTTTGAAAGGCACGAGGAGGAATCAATGGGTGTTGCAGTCACTAAGCAGTGCCAGGACTTTAAAAAGAGCCAAGTGCTGCCTGTGCCAATGGCAAAGCACAACACCTTGCAGGCTTTTCAAGTTTGATAGTATATAGGAACTTGTTGTATCATTACTGTAATAGCTAAACAGAAGCAAAATAAAATTTTATCTGATACTCATAAACACTTCAAACTCTGTGAGGTTTTTTTGGGGTTTGGGGGTTTTGTTTGTTTGGTTTTTAGATACTTACTTGTCCAAAGTTGCAGCTAGTATGTATTTGCCATTTGGGGAGAATTTCACAAAAGACACAGGAGGGTTATCATCATCTGCAGCGAAAACAAAAGTGCTATTAAACAGTGCACAGTTGTAGCATCTCATTGACAGAGAATTTCTTTTGACAGTAACTTGTTGTTAATTGTTTCACTGAAACAAGCTTTCAGTTTTGTTGTCCCTTGGTACTTCAAGAAAAAGAGAGGTGTAAGAAAGGTGACTTTTTTCAGTCATTTAAAAAAGGATATTAAGCATTTTTCTCAAAAGTATTTTAAATAACCCTTTGTAACGGAACTTTCCTTCCTTGCATCGATACTTATCAGAGCAAGACTGTATCTCTACCTTTTAAAAATCATTATATTAGAATACATGCTACTGATTTGCAGTGCCACATAGCTCGCCTATGTAATACTTCATAAGAATATGAAGGACTAAGGAACACATGCCTAGCAGATGGGTTTCCCTTCATTAGCTATGTTCACAAGGTGCCTCGTGCATCTTGCAATAAAAACAGGCAGCTTGTGTAGTCACAGATTACCTGTTTTCAGCACATCCCACAGCACAAACTACTTTGTCGTTACGGTTTTGAACTGCTGCACAGCAAGTGCTACACAGCTGAATGGTAGAAAACTTTGGAAAACTCTCATTTGCCCACGGCACTCAAAGCTGAAGCAAGTTTCCATTCATGTGAGAAGATAGCTCCTCTTATTGCAATAGACAGGAGGACAACAGTGTACTAACAGACTCGTAAGAAGAGAGCAAAATGGGGCTTAAAGAAGCCACCATTCACAGCAATGAGGCAGAATAGCTATGTCACAACTTAACAGTGAAGAATAGAGCACAAATAAGGAGTATTCCTACTTACCAATCAGTGTTTTCAAGCACTGGCCTGATGCTGTATCCCAGATTCGACTATTAAAAGCATATGAGAATCATTAGTATTGGTTTTGAAGTCTTTCTTCAAATTTTAACATTACAAATACAAGCTTTGTTCAAAAAGGTCCTTTTTTAAATGCAAAAAGTTTGCCCAGTGCCACAGACAAGAAATAACCACTTACCAGAGTCCATCATAGCTACTTGACACTATCAGGGATCCATCACGATTAAAATGCACCTGCAATATTACAGAAGGGGAAAAATAACTTTACCACTGTTCACAAAGATCAAATTTTTAAGCCCCACTGAAAGTACTTATGACACTGCAATTCATGTGGATAGAAGCAGAAAGTCAACATGACATACAGACAACAGACACAAGTTTAGATGGGTAACGTGATCAAAACCAAGATTCTTCCCCCCAAGTTTGTCTGGCATAATTATAAAGAGGAATGGATGTTAACTACAGCTGTTTATTTAAGCATCAGGAACTGGAACACATGTTTCTTCAGAAGCCGAGAAGAACACACAGATGCCCTGTTCAGACAGCATTAGCTGCTCAGATAACAGCAGTATCAAACCCAGGAATAGTACCTTGTAATTTTAAGGTCCTGGAATTTAACCTCACATGTAGCCACATGTGTTTTAAGGTCAATTTAATGAATGACACCTCAAAATACTGCTATTTTAAAGAATAATTACCACTAGCATTCATTTGTAAGTGTGAAATATCTTCTACACAAGGCAGAACAATCATGTTACAACAGCCATGGTTTAGCACATGTGAGGCTCAAATTTTTTTTTCAGGTTCCTTAATTTCAAAAGTTTTAACAGCTCTCTGGTTTTTCCTTCATCTGAATGGATACTTCTGTACTCCAATGTCCTTTTTACCTGTTAAATTAATGAAACTTGAAGCGGAGAGCATTATGGAACTACCCTGCTCTGGGCTTCAGTAACAGCTTGGAACAACACGAAAGCAACAGACATACGGGCTGTTCTCTGACCCTCAAGTGACCACAAATCTGTGCCCCAGCATCAGACTGCCAGACTTGGGCATGAGTGGCACACCACTACTCACTGCTCCCCACATTAACACCCAAGACCAAAATCCATATTGATCTTACGGAAAACACTGTTCATTTCATTCTCTCTGAGCAATGACCACTGGCAAATCCACCACAGCCAATCCACCACACTGTGTAAGGGCTTGATAATAAAGAGTTAGAGCACAAACCCACTCCCCTACGAACAGCAGCAGGAGAGGAGCTCTGCTAAACAGTAAGCATGTTAGTGTGTTCATTTATTGGAAGGGACTTACAGCTGAAACCGGGTCAGAATGAGCAGGCAACGTCTTGAGGCACTTCCCTGTTTTCACATCCCATATCCTCACGCTTTCGTCAAACTGAAGATTGAAGAAATGCACAAGGTGGTTTAATGATGCACCTATTCGAGGCATGCAAAGTGTTATAGCTTGACTAGATGCACGTGCCTTCCTCCAGCTGCACTGCAGCTGCATCAGAACGCCTAGGACACAGGCACCGCACAGGGCAGAACCAACAGACTGGGAACACAGCTCCCTGAACTCTTCCTCTCCATTCAGGAAAGCTGCATGTTGAGGATGGGTTAAGGGCTTGACGGCATCCCCAGGCAAAGACAGCAGCAGCACTGCACAGTTCACCTGACTACAAGCTGGGTTTGTGGAGGAAGACAGAGAATTGTAAGAGGTTGTGACCAGTACCCCCTGCTCCCAACCCTTGGTAACACGGCTAGCACAACTAACGCCATTTTATAAGGCAAGCAGCCATTCTCTGTGACTGAGTGGGTCACATATTTGTTCCCTTTCCCTTGTTATGAGGCCCTAAAGATCCTCTGAACCAAATAGATAAACCAAACCGGTTTCTTCTTCCCCTCCCTACCAGCCTCAAGATTCCCAGGCACCAGGCTGATTACTCCCTTCCTCACCAGCCTTGAAGGTCCCAGGCACCCGGCCAGAACAGTGGCAGTGACCACCCCACCCCAGAACTGGGAAATGTAACAGCGCACAGAACACTGTCTACAAAATGAAGCGGTTACAACTCCTAAGAGAGAAAAATGGACCAGAACTGCTCCTGGACAATGAGACTGCGAACCCCCCCTGGTAGCCAGGGACATCTCCAGCATCGTCTGCTTCCTCCAAAGTTTGAATGAGCTACTCATATTCTTCTACTTTATGTGATTTTTCAGTCTAAATTACGATTGTTATATTGATACAGCAAACCATCTATTAAGATCTGACCTGATCTGCAGAGGGTCCAGGTGATTAGAAGTCACACTTTGAGTTAAGTTAGAATCTGGGTGATTAGAAATTATAAATTAAGCTGTATTACAAATTCTGTATTACATTGCCTATAAATTGTACTACATTGATTCTGCTTGTAGAAATCCTGTGCCATTCTAATCACAAATTCCATGCTATACTAATCATAATATCCTATTAAGAAAATAAAGCTGTATTTGTAACTACGATTTAGTGCCACCATCATTCTGCCAAGGATCCCTAAAAGAATCTGTCTCTCCCCTTAGTGTTGGGTGACAGGGGGGCTGCAGTACTTGCTTTGCACAAAGAAAAACAAAACAAACAAACAAAAAAAATCACTTACTGATCCAGACACGATGAGGTTTGACTGAGGGTTGAAGTTGCAGCAGAAAACGTAGTTACTGTGCCCTTTCAATGTCTTCAAGCACTTACCCTGAAATAAGATTTAGCAGAGTTAAATATACAGCACCCTCCACAGCCATAAATGCTTTCAGACAAGCTGCATCAAGGTTAACCACTGTGCGGCACACAAAGAAACCACCTCTAACCCCAAATTTAGATGGGCAGAGGACCAGCTGCAAAAAAACAAAGAAAAAAATATTTTTAATGACTGCGGCCAAGTTGCAGACCCTTTGGGCAACTCAGGAGGACCAAGCAGTTTAACATACCTAATCAAAATTCAACCAAGTTATCCAAGTTTTCATTGAATCGCAGAAAAGGAAGGGGGAGAAAAGCAAAGACAAGTGAAGCTATAAGAAGTTACAAAAAGGTTTCATCTGAGAGGCTGCTTTCAGAAGTGAAGCCTGTGGTTGCATTGCCACCATAAAGCTTGATCACTCTCAGAAGATAACCAGACTCCTCACAGCACCCATAAGCACCCCCCTCTTTCCAAAAGCAGACAGCGCAACTCACCCTCACAGCCCATTCAACCAGCAGCTCATTATAAGCAGCAAGGAGTGAGTATTACTCAAAGAGGAGCCAGCACTTAAAACCCTACCTTTTCTCATCATAGCACATGAAGGCTGTCTCCCAGAACATGAGTTAAGATGCCAATGTGGGGGAGAAGGAAGGTAAATAATAGTTTCTGCCCTTACCGAGCTTACATCCCATATTTTGAGAGTTTTATCATCGGAGGCAGAGACAAGAAGGTTGGAATCTGATGACCAAGCAACATCAGAGATACCCTAGAACAAAGGAAAACATTCTCTTCTCAGCTCACCAACACAGGAAAATGGAAAAAACAGACTGCATATTATATTCACAGCTGAAGCTTGAAAGGAAGTCCAGCACTGAGAGTTGGGAATTCAATTATTTGACTGGGTTAGGAGCTCCTTTTACACTCGTTCATTTTAAGCCGAGCCATACGTGTAGATGTGGTGCTTAGGGACACTGCTTAGTGGTGGACTTGGCAGTGCTAGGTTAGCAGTTGGATTTGATGATCTTAAAGGTCTTTTCCCACCTAAACAATTCTATGACTCTATGTACTCCAAAACCATCAATGGCTTGTTCACACAGCTCTTACTGTGGCCACCAACACCCTTTCTTGGAATTCATAAACAGTACGCTATATAAACTAATCTGAGTAAGTGGCTTCTCTTCATGACAAATGGCTTGTTCTTTACAGCCTGTGTCCCTAAAGGCTGGAGAAGAACAAGATTCTACTGGTTTTTCTTTTGGTGAATCTTCATCGCTACTTATGAAACTTCAGCATGTGAGAAACTTTAGAAACACAAAACCAAAATGTTTGGGAGTTTGTGTTTTCTTTAGAACTTTGCAGAATGAATAAATGTTGTGTTTATGTAGACAAACCCACAAGAAAAATTCAATCTCCTTAAAAGGCAAGCCATTCTGCTCCATGGAAAAGATGGAACAGGACACATTTTTACCCAAGAATGCACTGCCCTGTGTCCGAGGCTGGTGTCCCCGAAGTGGAGGGACCCAAGAAAACAGTTAGGCAGCATGCACGTGGGTGCTCCGTTATCAGCCTGCACTTCACCCGTATTTCCAGCCCGACCTGGTATTACTTCAGCAATTCCAGTCCCAGGCTGTTGCGCGGGACTGTATAAACAAAGTAGTACAAAAAGGAGGCTGAAGAACAAGCCTTCTGCACAAGTCAAACTAACCAAGAATGGAAATTTCTGGATGAGGAAAAGAAAGCAAAAAATTCTTTACAAGTAAATTCATACTCAAGTGCACAGTAATCTCCTTATACTTACCAGTTTATGACCAGATATTGTTTTTTCAAACTTGCCATCATATGCTCCCCAAATTTTAATGAGTTTGTCAGCAGCTGGAAAAGAATGTGCCCATTAAGAGATTAACAGCACTAACAGATACAGCTGTCCCTTCCAGGCGGAAACAAATATGTTAACTGTGTCTCTGCAAACACTGGGTAGTTCTCCCTCCCCAAGCAGACTGAAGTGTAGAAGGTAATATGTAATTGGTAAAGAACAGTTCCATGCACGCCAAGCTGCAGCAGCTGAGATTACATAAACTGCCTGGAATGCACAGTCTCTCCAGCCACTTCAGCTTCTCTGATGACAACTTGGGTTTCTACTTTTGTTTTAGATCACCAGTGGTAAAAGTAGTACCGTTCCATAGGAATGATGAAACACTTTTGCCCCAAAAGAACACAAATTACACCACAAGGACTGAATTAAAGCCAAGCACATATCCACATTTTGCCCCAAAAGAACACAAATTACACCACAAGCTGGACTGAATTAAAGCCAAGCACATATCCACGTTAACTTGCAAAATATGCCAGAGAAAAAGGCTGATATTTGCCAGAGGTAGAGGTTGGAAAACCTGGGCAGGGGAGAAGGGAGGACTTTCATGAGGACACTTGAACACAAAAATGATTTATATATGGTACATTGCACTGGTCTTATTCAGGCTATTTGCAGTTAAGCCAAAGGCCTAAGTCATTCCCATATCCTGAAGATGTTCGAGTGGCCCCCACCATCATATTCAACAGTGTTCTTTTCGATCACCCTCTCCTTATACATGGATCCTCTCTGCATCACTGAGGATCACATAAACACATTTTCAAAGGAAAGCTGTCAAGTAGCGTTGACTACCAAAAAAATTTTAGGAAATACCAAAGCTGACAGGAAGGGGACTTGAGCTACCACTTAAGAGAGCAACTAGCGAAACACTACTTATAATAACCTTCTACACGTTTCACTGGGGTAATCAAAGGCTCCGACTTATTAACCACCACAGGCACACAGGACAGAAGTGGGTGACCACTCTGCCATACCACACTCTGCAGTCCTGTCTAGTAAAGCTACCTGCTTTATCTCCCAGAGCCAAGCTTTTGCCTGCAGATACTGTACACAAAGTTTAATTTAAAAGCTTATGTCTTTAGCAATATGGAAAAGCACAAGGGTTTCCTTCGCACAGGGAAGGAATCCTGTGTTTGCTTTTGCCCATTTGCTCAGTACAGAAAGCTGAACAAGTGAGGACTCTCCAACTCTGCAACGTGTAGAAGATCCAGTGTTCAAAGTAACAGAACTTAAAAAGCTTAAAGCAGATTATCTTAAAGACTGACAGCTTTGGTATCGCTCCTTTTAAAAAAAAAAAACATGACCCTACATCCCTCCCCCATTTGATGAAGGTAACACTAAAGACAAGTAGTTCTCCAAGGCCCACATCTGCATGTTTTAGATGAGATAAAAAGAAAGCAGTACTTACAGGAGCTGGCTAGCCACTCTCCATTAGGACTAAACTTTACTGATGAGACTGCCTTTGTATGTCCCGCTAACGTGAACTTTAGAGCATAGTTTGGTTTTACTGGTGCAGGCTGTAAGAAAAATACATATGAATGAGCGGAGTAAATTCCAAATTTAGCATCTCAGTCACACGTTCTGTATCAGACTGGGTCAGCAGACTGTAATGGACTGCATGAATGTTCACTGTAACAGAGATTGCAGCATTTACATTTTTTTCCCCCCTCTCCAAATTCAATAAAACAACAAAACAAAACAAACACCCTTGCTGCCTGGGGTCAGCAGTGCCTTGCTGTTGCATGCACAACACCAACTCATCCTTGGTGTGAATTTCATCCAAGCCAATAACAAGCAGGCGAGATTAATCCAACAGTCCAACCACGAAGCGCTTGGTAGATCAAGATAATATTCTCAGTACTGATCTGTGTAATGCTTTTAAGTGTTTGCCATTTTCCTCCTTATTGGGAATTAAATCACAGGCCAATTCCTCCATACCCCTAATACACCCCTTTTTTTTTTTTTTCCCCTTTTCACCCTTGGCGAAGGCTTCGTGGTTAGACAGTAACACCCCCTTTGGGGATCTGCAGGCTTCAAAGAATGCGAATAATGACTGCCTCCCCACTATGCAACTACAACCACAGATTCACCAATTCTCCAGTCACCTCTAGGCACTCCACGGATACAAACAACCTGCCTTTCTAATGCTCAAAATGAAAAGTAGTATTTCATTAGCAAGAGCTTCCACTAAACCAAAAAAAAAGCCTAGCAGGACAAAAGAGGCTGTACTCCAATCGCTTTTCCCATGAAATCCTCAGCACGTTTTCAGCTTGAGCCAACAGCAGAAGCAGAAATCTGGAGAATTTCTTAATCTATATTAGAATTCGATTCTCTAATGCTGGTTTGCCTGTTGAATATGCAGGTAGTTGCCATGTGTATTTACACGGATATTGTTCGGAGCCCTGCACACACCTTGCTCTGATTGGTTGAGGAGGAAGGAGTAGATTGTGTTTTGGTGGATTCTGCATCTGGCTTCTTTTCTTCTGTTGCCATGGTTCTGAAGCTGGCAAATGAGACTTATGGTGCTTGAAGGGGAGAATGAATGTGCTGCTTCAAAAGGCAGCCCTTGCCACAGAGAGGAGAGCCGCGCTGAAATGAAAACCTGGAAGAAAAACAAAATATTCTCATTAGCTGTCAAAAAGATTCTCAGTGGCTATGAGATTAGCCTAACTGCAGGTCACCAGAAACCGGCATGAGAAGCCATATTCTGTATCTGTTTAGCAACACAGCAGCATTTTAGGCCTTCAGACCCATTAACGTGCAAGACCAGGAACCCAAGCCATGGCCTTGTCTCACTTCTTGGAAAGCTTTCTTCCATTTTGCTCCACTCCAAATTGAAATAAAGCAGAACAGCTTTTAGGTGTGGCAGGGTTTTCATATCATATTCCCCCAAATACTTCTAACAAGTACTTAGCACATAGTGAATACAAGGGTTTGCACAAAAGGTAGAAGGAATGGCCCAAGGCCTTTTTTTTTTTCCACATTTATTAAGGTACAGAACACAAGAGCATAACGAACACAAAAAATAAGAGACATTTCCACAGTTTAAGACCCTGCTAGATTCCTTTCATCTCAGAATGCAAGTATTTCAGTCTTGCATTTCCCTCCTAAACGGTTTGAGCATCAGATCATACCCTTCTCCGCCCAAGACGTTCACCTGACCGAAGGCCAGCCTTGCATTAGTCTCGCCAGACTCGCTTTCTGTAACAAAACCCGATAAAGCGCTGTGCCAGTATTCGGTAATCAGGGCTGATGCTGCAGAGGGAACGAGCTCCGTTGCAGCACAGCTACATTTCAGCTTAGTAACAGAATAACACCCAGCTCACGCTGTCAGGATTTGTCTTCCAAGCGCGTTCGCAATATCCCACCATTCTTTTTGCAGGTGGCAGCAGATTTGGGAGCAGTAGCATTTGCTCTTCCAGCGACTACTGGCATTTTAAGCATCTCCTTCTCGGGAGGGAGGGTGCAGAGTAAGGCGCTACCAGTTGCCCCTCGGCTTTAACAAGCCCCCTCCGGGGCGTGGAGAAATCACTGGCCGCAACAATAAGAAATTAAAGTTTTCTATAGCGCAGGTCTGCTTCTTTTCACCTGGAACTAACCTGGGAACTTGGGCGAGCACGCATCCTGCGGCCAGCGCTCA
>NW_009260227.1:614860-622485 GCF_000687185.1 Egretta garzetta | reverse complement strand
TGATCCCGGCGGGCTGAGGTGCCGTTGGGCCGCGGTGCGCAGGCCAGCCCCGCTGGACGCGTACACCAGTGCCACAGATAAAAACCGTTGCGAAAAGCGCAGGCTAATTCGGTAATGTATATAATGCATGAGGCCGATGCATGGGCCGTTTAACGCCATCATAGTTGCCTGGGTGAGAGCACATCTGAGGCAGTTCTCAGTGTGCTGGCATACAAAGGCCCTGACCCAGAAAAGCGGTTAACTGTGATTTATTAAGGCCAAACAGCCAGCTTTAAGTTAAGCATGTGTTTAAGCACTTTTCTGGAGAGCAGCGTTTTTTTCTGAGCCACAACCCAACGCGCCACAGAACACGTTACAGTCTGCTTTCAGTTAAGAGGGAAGAAAAGGAGACACGTGTCATTCACTGGCCCTTTAGCACAGGAAGATCTTTGGGCTCCAAAAATTCTAGTGGCAGGGGAGAAAGGAGGGAAAAAAAAAAAAAAAACCACCAAAAAAATCTGTGGTACAGTGAAGCCAAGGCCCTTTTCCTCCAGCCTGGAAACCCACAGCAGAAGTCTGGAGAATGAACCCTGCCGTCTAAACTCAGGGAGGTAAAAGCAGAGTGAGTTATAAGAGCTGCACAGTCCCCAGAACAGCATTAGGAAACAAATCCAGTTAAGTTTCTGTTGCCGATTCGTTCACGTGATTTTGGCTTATTTTCATTCTTTTAAAAAATAAATTTGAAATCAAGAGAGCACAAATCAAATCAGCAGTATAATGCTATGTATTTATATAGCTTCCTTGTGATAGAGATAGGGTGGGTTTGCTTCTTTTGTGTTGGAGATAGTTTGTATTTTGCTTCTCTTCTCAGTGCCTACTTTGGAAGTTTTTCCCTGATGTTTTTATATGTATGTATAAAATACATATATACACATTTGTATAAAAATTCTTATCTGTGCCGAATAATGCCTCTCTGGAACTTGAGAACTGTAGCCTCGACTACAAATTAATTGTAATCCTAAACAACCCCTTAGCCTCTAAGTGTCCTGGATTTTTTTTTTAAACAAGTTTGAAGTATGATAAACTCCATTTGGCAAAGTACTTGGTCACATGCTAGATGGGGTTTTTGACAGCATGGCGCTTGCAGAGAAAGGCAGCTTAGCGAGCAAGGGCATTCCTTTGGGACTGCATAACGTGAGTACCTGGGGATTTGCACGGACGACCCGTTGTCTTTGGATGAAATTTAACTTGTTGGTTATGAGTCATCTGTGAGGGTCTTTCTTGCTCCCCCGGCCATGCCGCCACAGCTGGGATCAGCAGGATGTGGTATCTGTCCAAATTCCCTCTCTGGAAAAGAGTGGGGCTTGGCAGGCTTCTCCCTCACAAAATCTTTCATTCCATTTGGTTCAAAATAGCCTGAACTTGGTGACCTGCCAAGTACACTGGAAAAGACACCTGTCTGCGGTTTCTTTGGAGGAGAGCAGCTTCTCATAATGATAAAAGGGAAAGAAAAGTCCATGAGTGGCTCAGATTATATGGAAGTGACTGCTTTCGGTGCTGCTGGGATCCCTTTGGATGGCTGTAAGGGTGGCAGGGGCAGAGCTGAGGCCGTGGGTCCCGCTATGACTAATGAATACAATTTTGTCCCAGGTTCCTCCGAGACCAGAACTAATCCAGTCCTGCAGGTTTGATCCAAAGGACATTAATGTTTGTGGAAAAGCTCCCACTAACTTCACTACATGCTGGATCTGCTCTTTAGACCTGACTGCTGCAAACAAGCTCGTGCTTACGTTTGCAATGGTGAGTAATAAGGCAAAAAAATACAAGCTGTGTAAGCCCATGTTTATGTTTTGGCACAATTAGCAATCTCAGGACTTGTATTTGCTTGGGCCTCTCAGCAGACAGGAAGTGCGGAACAGACCGACTGTGTGTTACACGCTGCTCAAGAAACAGAGGGAGGAAGAACTCATGAGAGACCTGCTGCATCTTTTAGGCTTTTAAAGAGCAGCTGATCTCTGACATATAGCTGTTTCTGTGTGGTTGCTAATATGCTGCTCTGGTTTTTTCAAAATCCCAGATACATCGCGTTCATATGTTTCTTCTGGGATTTAAAAACAAGCACTGAACCTTTTCCAGGCTGATATTTCTACCTCCCCCACTACAGTATGAACCTTGCTTGCATCACTGCCAACATTTGTTCATTTAAAACTAGGAAATCTTACCCCAGTGGAGAGCAGGTAGCATTTGATTCATTCTGCCTTGGGAGGGCTGTGTATAAACACTTAGCCTGGGCACAAGGGGCTTGTGGAAGTTGAAGAACTTCTTTCAAAGATGATTGAACACTGCATGTATAGAGCTCCATGTTAGTAAAGACTTGTTAAGAAACAGTCCCATGTTTTTAAAGAGAAGGTAGGACCTCACGCAGGATTGGAGTCCAGCAATGTGCTATAGTGTATCATTCAAAGCAGATTCCTTCCAATGCAAGTCACAGCCAAGTTAATGCATAAAGGCTGCTGATTTGAGAGCCCCAGACGGAATCGGCATGGTCTGACTGCCAGACGTGATGACAGCCTGCCTCTCCCAGCCACTTCAACTGGAGCAGCAGGTTCTCAGCACTTCTGTGAATCAGGAGCTTCATTTGTGGCTGGTGCAAATAGTTGCAACTCCAGTGAATGGACAGTTCAGTACAATTAACTCATACTCCTGAGACAGTTTTAGTGAAACCTGAATATATTTATTACACATTGTAATTTAAAAATCAAGATGTTTGGAAGTGTTACTATTTGGTTAGAGCATCTCTTTACCATTCTCTGCAGTCTCTGTAATAGGGCAGGAGGAAAAGTAAGAAAACACAGGAATCCACTAGGGCTTTAGGCAGCTGAAATCTAGCATGTTCTAGTGTCTGTTAGTTTAAACTGCCGACTCAATAGCACACACTATTCACAAGCTTGCTTACCTGTGCAAACCACTGTGTTAACAGCAGGTGCTAGGTCTCTACATCACACTGAATGTGTAACAAAGCCATTTAGACGCAGCTAATTTCCAAAGTGGGCAAAGATATGTAGCCGTATTGGCTGGGCTGTTTCTCTTCACTTCTCAAATTCTGTGGTCGTGCCCCTTTCTTCTCTCCCACAATAGTTTAGGCCTTTGCTCTGCTTCTTTCCATACATAGAAATCTCACAGCCCACTGTATCCCAGCCTCCAGCTCCTCCAAGTAATGCTTCTTGCTACATCCTGATAAAAGACACCAAGGTCAGACAGAATATTTTGTGGGCTCTTCATTCCCTTCCTCTCCGCTACAGCCATTCATCTCTGTTTCTCTGGTTTGAGAACTGCCAATCTGGGAGGACATTATCTAAATCCACTCTGGACCCTCCATTGGATATTGGCTGTCTCCAGACCAGCATTTAGATCGTAATCAAAACTTATATTTGCAGATGAACACTTACAAGATGCTTTGGGTCTTGCATAGCTCAGTTCTTTCCTGCCTTCCCATCAGTTACTGTAGTGCTGTGCCTTTTGGGTTGGTAGACATCCTGGCTCCTGGGTTCCCTGTTTGGGGGCTCTACTCACCCTTTTCCAGATGAAGAGTGAACACTGAAGAGACAAAGGTCCCATAGGCACTGAGTAGCCAGGGTGGCCTCACCAGCTGGTGTGTCCAGGCTCTCAGAACTACAAAGTATGAGTGAAAAGAGCCAAGTCCCAGTTCTGGCTCTGCCCATGATTCTCTGCATCATCATATTCCCTCTCAGCTTCCTCAGTTGAAAAAAAACAAGGCTCGTAATATTTCCTTACCTATGAAAGCTGTTAGGAGGATTATTGCATTGTTGTGAATTGCACAGATGAAAGGTACTACAGAAGAACAAACTGCAATTATTGTTTCAAACCTCTGCCCTAGTCCTGTCATCCTTACCTTACTGAATAACGCTTACTCAATCGAGGAAATCCTGCCACTACAGTGAAGAAAATCATCGGTAAAGATGACTCTCAGTCGCAATAGAGCATTTATCCCCTTGTGTTCACCCTTCTCCCTGGGATGGAGTCATATAATCCTGGACATTCACTACACGCTCTTGAGCAATCTTCTGTTTGGGCACTATTACTTCTTTATCCCAAACACGACTGTTACTGAATAAATTCTCTTTTTGTCATGTATAATGACATCCACTCTAGAGATAGCAGCTGCTGGTAATAGGATGTGCTGTGCATTCGCTGATATGTGAGGTCTCTCGTAGCCCATGGTGGCTGATGGCTGACAAAATGGCCAGAATGGCCGAATTTGCCTGCCCTGAGGCATGTGGAGCTCTCATCAGCCTTCCATGTGCGTGTACAGCACGCCTGCGGATGTGCCCAGGGATGGAGGTCAGAACGCACTGCCCGCGCCGTATTCATACCCCTTCCCCACTTGTAATCCCGTGGTAATTCCCAACTACAAATACTAACAAAGAGCTCCCTTACAGCAGGGAGCTATGGTTTTGGTGGCGAAACAGGCGTTGAATGGTGAGATAAGGAATCAGCAGCTTACAGTTAGTACCTATAGCAAAGGTCAGAAAAATTGGTACTCTGCGTTAGTGTTCCCACCGGTCCCTGATTACTATTAAATGCTCTTGGGTACAGTCATGCATGGCACTGAGTGTGGCCAGTTCTCACAAAACTCCTTGGTCCCACAGAGACAAGAATCTCCCTTTTCTGCTTCCGTCCACCCTTGTTTTCAAAAGACTCAAGTCTACCCTGGAGACCAAGAGTAGAGAAGCAAAAACTGACAGTGTTTAGCAGCCGTGAAAACTGCTGTGGTTTTGCACAAGTAAGTTTTTTCTTGTCAAAGCCCATGCATGAAGCTTCCTAGAAGGATGTACAAACCACTGTGCATTAAGGGTTAAAAGTAGTGCTACAGCAAGGAATAAATACTCTGCAGGTGTTAGTTAACAAGGTACTAATTGGGTAACATAAGAGACCACAGAGGCTAATCAAAAGGCCTTGGGTGAATCTGGGATGCTCCTCTGAGCTTGGGGAGGAGGAAGTAAAAAGCTACTGCTATAGTCTGGCATTTTATGGAAAAGCTGGAGTTAAGGTATCATAGAACCGGCAGACTGTTACATCTTGTGTGTACTACTACTACGACAAAATCAGTTCAGAAATTAATTTAAAGATCGCAACTATCTTTTCCTCAGTCAAAGTGCTTTTACTTTGGGCAAGGTACCCTGTGCTTGAATCATTCTGATCTGATTTCACTGTACCTCCTATGGGGTTTATTCAAACTGAGTCAGCCTGTGCCTGTTTGGCTAAACCATTATCTAAACTCGCCGCCTTGCATAAAGAAGGCTTTAAGGATCCCTAGAATGTATTTGCTTTCTTACTCCCTTGGAGGATGCAGCTGGGTTCTTCAAGCACAAGCCTGCAGACCTACCAGGTAGGTGGGTGTGTGAGTGACTTGTAAGTTCCAGGTTGAATGCTGATAGTGGTGAAATCTCTGGGGACAGCTTCCCATGTGAATTGTTTTTTCTGCTCAGCCTGATGCATAACGAACGTCACAATTTGGGATGAAACTGGCTTATGCCCACCCTGTGTGAGATAAGGAAGTAAAGGTGTAGTTGGAGACTGCTTTTGGGTTGCAGTTTTGTCACACCCTCCATCGCCAAGCTGCTCTTGAAAGTGGATTTGCAGTGAGGATCAAACGCCTGTTTTTATCTTGTGCATATTCACTGTGAGGTGACCCTGCCCTGCCAGCTTGAAGGGCTTTATGCTCTTGCAGGGACCCTCCCAGCTTCCCTTGTCTCTGCCCCCTTGCCTGCGCTCCCACGTTTTGCTCAGCCCTCCTGTTTACACTCTGTGCGTGTTGCTGAACACTTTGTGTTATGAGACCCCCTGGTCAGTTGGGTATAACTCCGCCAAGTCTTACATTTCAGCCAACATGGTTTTTTGTTGCAGGAGTTTGTCTCAAACTAAAATATAAATACATTTCAAAACCAAACCTTCTGATTATGGTTCAGCTGAAAATGAGTCTTTAGAGTGAAAGGCGTACAGTTTCCCGAGTGTTCATAATGAATGCTCAGCTGATTACTCCCTGCCCCCTCCCTTGGAAAGCTTCAGCCTGCCAGCTTCTCCCAGCCCCCATGCCTAGAGCGGCAGCAGTTTTCATTTAGGGGCTCTTTGGTCATGCTCGTGATTTGGTGTCTGTGTATGTTGTGGCATCCGTAAATTTATACCTTGCTTATCCATGTGGATCAGGCGTGTACTGGAGCAGGATGGTGAACTGACCTGGTACCCTTCAGCTCTCAATTGCTTTGATACATGTGTACTCTTAGAATTGCCTTGAAAATGGGAATGCAGCAGAATGATGATAAAAAGAGCCCTGCGCTCAAATACCCTGTACCCCTGATATCCAGTATCCAGGATGCTTTTAGGCTGGCAGAGTTCAGGTGGTGTTTGAAAGGGATTTCCTTGTTCGATCTGGGAATGAGGAAGGTACGATGACCAGCCAAGGGGCAGGCTTAGGGAATGCCGGGTTGTGAAGTGTGGCTGTTCTGCTTAAGAAGGCCCAGAACCTTTTCCTTACTGCTTGCATGCACCGTGCTCCTGCAGAGGCCGTGTGCTCTGGGTGCAGAGGGCACTGAAGTGGCTTTCAGGTACCTTGATGGTCAAGCCAAAAAGGTCAGCGTGCAGGAGGGAAGCAGTCACACGCAGACCATGTGTGGGGTTTGGCTGTTGGTGCAGATGTAACTTCCAATTCTGTCTTAGAAAATAAGTACGGTCCAAGAGTGGTATGGCCATGAGCAAGTTTCTAGTTCCTGAATTCGCACAAGCCTCACATTTGAGTGCAAAAAAGCACTTTTTCTTGCGTTCAGTTATGTACAACTGAGGCAACCGCAAGCCTGGCTAAGTGGAATTTTCCTAAGCATCTGTCCTCTTGCCTGCACAAACCCCCAATCTTTCGGATTATATCAGACCTCCTGAGAAATTCCAGTCCCGTTGGTCACGTTTTTCAAAAGCTAATCTTCGGGAAATAAGGTCTTCCAGTAAAACTGCCTTCACCTTATGGTTACAATAAACTGACTTATTAATTGGCATCACGGCGTGGCTGGCTGTAACAGGCGGCGTGGCAGCCTCTGCTGGCATATGTGTCCACAGAGAAATCCCGTAACTCCTTCTTTTTTATGTTGGCGCTCAAATGTTTCCCCTGGACTCGTTTATTTTCCAACACTTCTATTTTTATTTTTTTTTTTCTTTCTTTTTGTGCTGCAGCAATTGAATCATATTTGGGGTTGTAACAGTGGGGGTTTTTTTAACTTCTCTTTGCATTTGTAGAGTTGCTTCAGGCTCTAGGCTGTGTTGGTCTGTTCTTTGGAGGTGTTTGTTAACAGCGCTGGTGTTGATGCTCTGATGGTGGGTGTGTTTGTAAAACTCATATTCTGCTTTTATTGTATAAATAGATTATTGTTTCTAGCCGTTGATATTATGAAATACGCTACCCAGTTGTAAAACTACATCGGGTTGTGGGTTTTCTTAATGGATTTTGTTTTCGCCACTCACTACTACAGCTCGCATCGGCGGCGTTCTATTTTTATTGTGGCTCGTATTAGTTGTTGCGTAATAAATGTGAGAGCGCATTACCCAATGCAAACCGCGATTAAAAAAAAAAAAAGAAG
>NW_009260227.1:592228-613570 GCF_000687185.1 Egretta garzetta | reverse complement strand
TCCCGGCCATTTCCCTCTGCCCCTGCCGCCGCCTGGGTGGCTGGTTTGGGAGCTGGAAAAGGTCTGGGCAGGCTGCGTGGGATGCGCTGAAAAGTGCGCGTTTCCCATGTCGCCCGTCCGTCTGCGTGCGTATGTATAGATGTGTATATACGGCTGCTTTGCTCGTGCAAATATCTGGGGTTTACCGAACTTTGGCGTATCAGTGGAAACCAAGGGTTCGTTGCCGAAACTTGGTATGCTTTATAGGTGTGAAAAGAAACGCAGATCACAGATTTATATATAGAAGTGTCACGCTATAAGTAATGCTAGCGATCATAAAATGTAAAACTTCAAAATTCCGTCGTACTTTTCCTCTCTTTACAGTGCTTGTTTGCTTTTTGCACCTCCCAGGGCGCTGGGGATAGAGCATTATTTGTAGCCTGCTTGGTTTCACTTTCAAACAAAGCTGTAGTGTTCAGGTCGCGGATCTGTGCGCGTCTTTAAGCTACACGGTTCGGTCTCAGGGTGTTAATAGGGAACGTGTTTCCTACAGAAATGACTTTTGACAACGTGGAGCATGCATTCCATAAGGTTCGCACTGAATGTTCTGTGACAGTTCTGTAGTGTGGATATACCTTTCTGTTGATGTCTTCAGGAATCAAAAGTTACCAGAATAAACTTTTTTGGATAAGCAAATACGATGGCTTCACTAATACTTAAAACGCTTGTATTATTTTTTTTTTTAATATATATATCTTAAGTTCCCTGACACTAGTACAGAGTAGGTTAGGGGGTAACGCAATTAGCAAAGCACACCTGCTGTTCCTTGCTGGGAATAGAGAAGTGGTTTTTTAATATGCTTGTTAGTATTTTTAATGCGTTCAGTATATGTGAGCGTGCTGAGGGGGTGTCTCTAAATTAAACTGGAAATTTAGGTTTAAAGTTGAAACTCTTGTCTTTAGTTCACACAGCGGTAAGTTAAGGTTTTAGAGGACGTGGTGACTACCGTATGTGCTGCAGTGTATGGGTGAGAAGTGCAGAATAAATATGCATCAATCAAACAAGAAATCCCCAAAGTAGTCTGATTGCTTTACAAGCAAAAAACCCCCCGATCTGTATTGATTACAACTATCCAGCCGCTTGAGTGTACTGTAAATGCAAAGTCCTGCCTCCTAATCTGCAGATCACAGTGCTGGCAGGCTGCTGTGTGTCTTACTTGGTTAGCACAGAAGTTTAGGGAGTTTTTAATAATACACTGCAAGGCTCCCGCTGAAACAGAGTAACTCCTGACCTCAAAGCCTTCCTTTTTGGAAAGAATAAATGCTAAGATTGTATATTTCTTTCTCTTTAGTCCACACTGGTTAAAAATACTCGCTCGTGCGTGTATTTAGTACTTTGAGACAATGCTTAATAAAAGGGTTGGGCAGAGGGTAACTGTCTTATTCAATGTTCAGCATAAGCTTGATTGCAATATTGTCTTCTATACTCACTGCCTCTATAGTGCTCAGTGCTGAGACAGTAGCTATTCCAATGAAAGGCTTCTTAGTTTTAGTGGCCTGTGCACGCGGAGTTTAAATTAAAAAAGAATGCATGTGCAATGTGAAGTGTCTGAGGCTTGTTCTCCAAACTGACTTTGGAGTGTTAGTTCCATTAACATCAAATAAAAACTAGGCTCCATTGCTTCTGGAAATAAAACTTCTGTCATTTAAGCACTGAAATGGTTTCAGAAGCTTTAGTTCTTGTAATTTAAAAAAATACTCGGGAGGAAAAGCATATTGAAGAAGTCTGATGTTCCAACTCAGCAAGCGTGCTAGGCAGCAGTGCTCTTTTACTATCTGCCTCTAAGAAGGCTGGTTTCATTAGCGTCTGCAAATGCAAGTATTTCAGTAGGCTTCATAGCTAGTCTTTCTTTGCACAGTTGGAACTGCTCTGGGTACAATGACTTAAATCACAGTTCTTAACAGTCTTGGAAAATGCTTATTTCCTGAGTTAAGAACCACGTGCTTAAAACTTCATCCTTCAGTTATCTCCTGAAATGGTGGGGAGTCTAACGGAGGTTCCTGGTATCCCCAAACTGTGCCTGCAGGCCAGGCATCCAGCCTGCCGAGCCTCTGAGGTGAAGGCAGTGCACACAGATAAAGCAGCTTGCCCTGGTGAAGGCTGGGGCTTCCTGTAGTTTTTAACTGGTACGTGTTCTGAAAGATGCTGTTTAATATCTACCTCTTAACTTGGGGCGGGGGGGGGGGGCGCCTCTGTTGGTTGCCAGCCAAGCCTGCCGCACTGCTAGAATCTCGCTCCTTTTCCCTGGAGTAATCTGGGAGCCCGATCGCTCTCGTTGACAGCACAAACAACTCAGGAGTCAAATCCCTCTCCTCAGCAGCAGCTGAGTGATGTAGTGAGGTCTCATGTTTCAAAGGCTTAATTACTTTTACAAAATATATTACTCTGTGTCTACTTTAGTAAGCTATCAGGTGCTTTCAGCGCAGACAGAACAACGCTTTGCTAAATAAATGAACAAAGAGTGTTTTGCATCTCTGCGGTTGATTGTTTTTCTTTAATCCTGGTTGCTCCTTCTTTGCTAATTTGCAAAATTCCTTAATCTGCAGTGGGTTTCCCAATCATTACCATGAACTGTATGTTTTGTTTTGTTGTGTGTGTTGGTTTTGTTTTGTTGGGTTGGTTGTTTTGTGGGTTTTTGGTTTGGTTTTGGTTTGGTTTGGTTTTTGTTTTGTTTGTTTTTTTTTTTTAAATTGCCACGTTATTCTCCAGTCATACCCCAGAACACCATTGCAAGCAATAGAGTTCTGGGAATTAGGAAGGCGCCATTGTTTGCTGTGCTGCTCAGTGAGCTGTCAGGACATTTTTGGAAGGATGTGTGTATCTCAGGCTTTTCATTCCACACTATCTTACTGCAATGTTAGTGCGGTTTTGTCAATCATTAGTTGCTTGTTGGAGGTGAACAACTTTCTTTGGGGCACACTAACTCTTTAACCCACTTGTTGCTGAAGCCAATATTGGAAGGATTCAGATTCTTCTGGAGAGCAGTGTGGAAATTTACTGTAATGTGCTGCTTTTTCTACTAGTCCTTATTCCTTCTCTCAGTCTTGCTGATAAGATACCAACCGAAGAAACACTTGCCTCTATTTTGGATTCCTTTTGCGCCTTTCCAGGCTTCAGTCTCTTCCCAGCTTGAGTCTGATAAGAAGACACCATCATGCTGGATGTATTTCAGCAACGTGAATAACCTGGGCAGAGGAGATCTGTCTGCGTGTCTCACTCCTTTGCTGCGACCAGGGCTCGACATTCTCCTCTCCACCAGCAATGCAACAGGTGTAGCAAAGACAATCTGAGGTGAAATTTCTGTGCGTGGGGGACCAACCTGGAGTAAAATCCTCTGGCTGAGCTGATTCCATTTAGCTTCAGACTTTGAGTTTTAGACTCGCACAGTTCTGATTGACACTGGTCTGCTTTGGGAATGATCCTGTTTGCTCCTCTCTTTCCTTTAAAAAGGGAGAGGCAGAGACAGAAAAGGGTTGTAGTTTTCCTTCCTGGCCTTGAGAGCTGTTCCGTTCTTGACGTTTACACTTGGAGCACTTTACTGATACAGCCACACTGATATCCTTGCAGAGGACTTAGTGCAATGAGATAAATATAGGAGCAGAGATGCACTTCGTGCGACTGACTCGCCTGTCGTAACCAAACCTAACCTGTCTTGCAGGAAAGGCACATTTTTTCCTTGTGTAACTTTGTCTTTTCAACTGCTCAACTATCCTTGTGTAACATTACGGAGGGTGCCTGGTTGGGGATCATGCTTTCTTGCAACCCACTGATATGGCTGTGCGGAGATAAATCTGTTTTCTAAAATTGCACTGGTGTCCTGGTTTCGTCTGGGATAGAGTTAGTTTTCTGCCTTAGTAGCTGGCATAGTGCTGTGTTTTGGATTCAGTATGAGAATAATATTGATAACACCCTGATGTTTTAGTTGTTGCTAAGCAGTGCTTACACCAGTCAAGGATTTTTCAGCTTCCCATGCTCTGCCAGGGGCATGAGAAGCTGGGAGGGGGCACAGCCAGGGCAGCTGACCCCAACTGGCCCAAGGGCTATTCCATACCGTAGGGTATCCTGCTCAGTATAGAAACTGGGGGGAGCAGGCTGGGGGTCTGTGATCGCTGCTGGGGATGGGATGGGCATCAGTCGGTGGATAGTGAGCAACTGCATTGTGCATCACTTGTTTTGTATATTCTATTATTATTATTATTATTTTCCTCTGCTGTTTTATTAAACTGTCTTTATCTCAACCCACGGGTTTTACTTTTTTCTGATTCTCTTCCCCATCCCTCTGGGGAGGGGGGTTGTGAGCAAACGTCTGTGTGGTGTTCAGCTGCCTGCCGGGTTAAACCAGAACAACTGGTCAATAGGTTTGGCTATAAGCAAGTGCAAAGTTTGCAGTACTGTGCTGTTTTGCTGGGAGAGGACGTACGACATAGCCTTTTTGCTTACCGAGGCTGGTTTAGGAGCTGTGCTGTACTGCGGGCTATAATGAAACTGAGCACATGTATGTTCTGTGCTGTATGTGCAAGAACCGTGTGTGGGTATAATGGAGAGTTGCTGTTCCTTATTGGAAAGCATTGCCTTGTTGCAGCTTGGCGCTACAGTTCTGTTCATGGTCTGTGAAATAGTGTTCAAATGCAGCTCCTTAAAGTGCCACGTGAAAGAGGGTACGCTCCCCTAAGTTTTTGCTGGACTAAGTGCTTGTCTGAGTGTGGGTACTATGGATGAGTTGGTGTGCCCAAAGCCTGTTCCTTTCCTGGGCAAGAATGAACCACGTGGGAATAAATTAGGATACTTGTGTCCACACTGTTGTGGTCGTACTTCCTTTGGCTTAAACTTCATCCATATGCAGGAGCTTTAAGAGAGGCTTAGGGCTTGTCTGTTCTCACTGCACAGGAAGCTAAGCCGTGGGTGCTCTCGGCAGGAGCTGTGCGTGGGGAAGCGTAGCTCCTCCTGTTAGGAGCCAGTCCATCTGCCCGGAGCGGGTCATGGAGAGCAGTGTTCCTCTGGGGGCACGGGGGGAGACCACCTTCCTCCCTTGGGTGTGTTAGGCAGTAGGAGCACCTTCTCCTCTTCCCCCAAATTAGCAGCCTCTCCTCCCTGCGTAGGGAGGGGTAATAGACTCTAAGATTCAAATTTTTCCCTTTCTCACATACTGTGCATCTGAGTTAAACTCATGAACAAACGCAGGCCGTGGAAACTGCTTTGATGCCCTCTCAGTGAGCGACAGTAGCTTAGCTATCACAGTTTATTCACACCTTAGCTGACCTGCAACTTCCTTGCATAGCTGAGCAAATTTATGGATCTACTCAACCTTAGCAAAATCAGTGAGGCCCTTTTCATCCGAAAGAGAAGACCACGTACAGCCTTTTGCACTTGTTTGGCTATGTTTGCTTTAAGTTAACACATTGAGTTATTCTGGAAAAAACATGCTTGTTCAAAGACAAGGCACTTAAATGGGTTTGGAAACAGATAAAGCTAAGTTGGTGCAACCCATTTAGGGGAACATGCATAGGGGGTGAGTGGTGGTCATAAATGGAAGGGCTACCGCAGCGTAACAAGTTACTGCTCCTCTGTCGGCTAAGCTGCAATAATTAACATGGTGGGTGGGTGTACTTACTCTGCCCCATTACCAAGTATAATGTTACTGTGGCTCAGCTAACGAGTAGTATATTTATGTCATGGTAATTCAGTCACTTTCATTTCATTGTTCATCCCCTTAAACCAACTTGCTTCTCATATATTGATTTGGGTGGACTTTGCATGGGAAAGTTGCAGAGCTGTAGCTGTAAACCTAGAGCGTGATTTAAACCAGTGGCAGCTCATCCGTTCTTACTACACTTGTAACACTTTTTGTCCTAAAACAAATACATTCTTTTTCAAAATACTGACTTTAATAATTTTGATACAAAAATACATTTAAGATGGAGTAGGAGAAAGCATTGGAGCACAAGAAGTGCGCAAGGGAGGTCTGTTGATGAAGGAAGGTATTTTCTCTAATGAATCACTTTGATGGTTCTGCCACGTACTGCGAAATGGCTCTAACAAGTTAACATACGGATCTGTGTCTGTTTACTAGACGTCTGTCTTCTCTGTCGATATTTGCATGGAGCTGCCCCTAAGGATAACATCTGTAGCACTTGTAAGTGATATTAATAATGCTGATATATGGCCATGCAGTACTGGTCATGTAAGGGAGAATTGCAGTGTAGGTTATTAGGTACACAGAGCAGACAACAGTCCTTTAAATAGGTAATATGTAGGCATTGAATGCTATTTGTAAGGGCTTTGTATTTTACCCTGCTCAGAATACTTTTTGTACTTGCTTTCATTAAGAGGAGGCAATCTTCTTGTTACGTGTAGCCTCTTAAATTCAGTTGGAAGTGGAATTTGGCTGTATCTAAACCCGCTTCCCTAGCAGGTGTCATGAAGGACCTCTCAAGTGTTGTGGTTTATCTTTTAGAAATGTGTTTAAAGAGCGCTGCAGTATGGGGAAAGGGATAAAGCAGGTGGCAGTTTTAGCTTTGCAGTTTCTTCAAATGACAATTAGTGTTGTACTTAAAGAACAGTTAAGTGTTTCCAAAGACCTAAGTTGCAGTATTTGAACACCTTGTAAATACAGGTTCCTCTGTGGGGTTTTTTTTTTTTGGTTAAAATTTGGTATAACCATAACACTAAGAAGGAATGAATGTATAAATGCATGGGAAAATACTAATGATTTTAATTGTAGATGGTAGTGGAAATATTCATATCCCCATTTTACAAGTGGGGAACTGACAAGCCTACAGCACGGGGTGTCAAGAACTGAGCTGAGGTGTCAGCATGCTGGTTTGTAGCTCTCTTTTTTGTAACTCTTTGCAGGTATAGCAGAAGCTTGAAGATGCTCTGCCTAGCAGGGAAATATTTGAGCTCTTGGGGTTTTGGTTTCTGCCTTTTCTCCAAAATGCTTCGTGTCCAATAATCTCTCTTTTTGAAAATCACAGTGCAGAAGAAGAGACAATCATGACAAAACCTGTTGTGGAAAGACTATGTGTAATTTATTCACTGTGTGCTGAATCAAACTGAGTGAGTTTGAGGTTTTTTTCTTATACTGTAAAGTACACAAAGCACCATATGCTGATTAAAAAGGGGAAGGGCAGACTCTCTTTTTCAGAACACAAATGTTTAACCGTGCAGATCACATCCTTTAAAAGCAGAAAAAGAGAACCCTGCGAGGGTGTAGACATACAGTAATCCCATTAGGAGTTCTGAAGCCTGTGCGGGTGTTGCCACGTTATGCTTTAATGGGTGTACCTAAATACTTCTGTTATGCACGTATCATCTGAAACTTGGGTCAGTGCCAGAGTACGGGTTGTGTTTTTGTTTTTGTTTGTTAAATGATTTAACTGAAGTGTGGTTTGCTCACCCGAAATTGGCAAAACTGATTTCTGCAGTTGCAGGATGAATCGGCAGTAGTATCGTGTGTTGGATAAGTCATGCTTTGGAGAAGGTAGGCTGTAAAGTAATAGATGAATGGGGGGGAATTGGGAGAGGGAGCCTTGAAGGAGGTAGGTTGCGATACTGACCTGCACTGTGGATTTTTTTAATTTTATTTTTAGTTTTTCTTTTTAAGACCACTACATCTTGGCAGTTTGTGCCTCTTTCCTGGCCTGTCTAGACTGCTCACTCCTTACAGAGGCTCTGTGCATGCTGCACTGTGCTTGGTCCTGGTAAGGGCAGTGAGCCTCTTGGTTATGGAGTGCAGTTGATGTCTAGGCACATCCTGATGAAACGCAGTTGAGGTGTTCAACCTGTCAATGTATTGCCCTAGCAATCAGTCAAGGCTCCAGCTTTTATTCCATCTCCCCATCCCACTTGCAATGTCTGGTCCTGAGCAGAGGCTGGAGTCTCCTACAATGCATACTGTCCTCATACAGAGTCTGGTGCGTGGTTGTCCTTTCTGTGTGTTGCTGCATGGCAACAATAATGGTGACCAAGCCTGGATGAACCCACACCAGGGCTGCTCTCCCCCTGCTTTAGTCTATAGTCCAGAAAAGTAGAGTGAATGTGTATGATGCAGCATTTAACAGCAGCCTGTGGTCAATCACGCTTTGAAACTGCACGAAATGGGAAGCTTTAACTCCCTATCTCCTCACTCCATTCATTCTTCCTTTCTTCTCCTGACTTCCTCTATGTTTTGCTTTCTCCCACAGAGTGAACGTTAGCTGTCTGCTTCCTCTTCCACTTTATCTGCTCAATAGTATTTGTGTTTGTATCTGGTTCTTTCCACCTTCCTTCTGAAGGAAAGTAAGCGAAAGGAACCCTAGGCTGACTTCTGCTGAAGCCAACGAGTACCAGGTTAAGACTGTTCAGCAGCATTGTCCAGTAGTGAAACGATTGACAGCTTCAACCTGCTTGCTTGTTACTTTGGTGTGTCCAGGATGGACCTGTTGCTCCTGGACTTTTAGATACATGTTTTCTTGTTAGCAGCTCTCAGCAAGTGAGACTTTCCTCCTTTGCTCCTTGGGCGCTGTGGCAGTATTGCCTGATGGCTGGGCAAGCAGGAATCCAAAGATCTTCTGCCACCCACTGAGCCTGTTAGAACGTCAGGCTGCTGCACAGTTCCAGTTTCCCACTTCCAGAGCAGTTGGGAATGCTTATAAAGGGGGACTGTGGTTCAAACCCAAGTGATTTGTAGTTCTGATTGGTCTTGAATATGGATTTGAATGCACAAGCAAGGGTGAATAGAGATGGAACAGCAGATTCTGTCCATCTGTGAAGTTTAAAGTGATAATACCAGAAACATTGGGAGGTGGAATAACAAAGAAGGCATCCAGTAGGCAGCATTTATTCCAGTTCTGAATTTGCAGAATTGGCCAGTCTGAAGAAATTGTGGCTGAGTCTGTAGAGTCTTTTACTATGCCCGTCAGCAAGGTTTGAATTTGGGATTATTAAACTTTTTCCCCCTTCTTGGCCAACTTTCGTGTAAACATGGAGATTTCTCCTCTTGATGAGGCTGCAGTTTATTTTTGTGGTGCTTTTGGAAACATGATGAAAAAGAACCAAGATCTCCGTGCTCTTGCACACCTCATGCTTGTCCAGTGGGACTTCTCTAGCTGGGATCATGTTCTGCAGCAATCCTGCAGCGGGAGGATGTATCTTCAGGGCTGGGTAGCATTGACTAGACCAGCTGTCATAGCTATTGTAACTGCAACAATGGGAGCATCCACAAGTCTGATCAGTCTGGATAGGTGCTTCAGCCCCAGATATCTTGCACTTAACCTCCTTTGTCATTTTACCTCTCCTTAATGGACAGCTAGAGAAGGCATTGACCCAGGTAGAGGGGCCAAAAAGCATGGAGAGCTTGAGTTTATTTCTGTCTGTGCCTAAATCCTCCTTAGAAAGAGATTTCTCTTGATTGACTAATTAGTTGTATCTTGTAGGTGTTAAGTCTGCAAAACCCTCTGTGGAGAGGTGCTGAGCCACAGAAGCTGTGCAACTCACCGAGAGCGGAAAGTTGCTTAGCACTTGGCAGGATGGGGCTTGAAGTGGTTACTGAATCACAGAGGAGGAACAAGTTGCTGTCTGTGTTGTGGTTTGTACTGTACTTCCAATGTGCCTTCAGCCATATTCCTGCCTCCCCCTAGGTCCCCCGCTCCCCATCCTGCTCCTAACCTGTTAGGAGCTCATATGGTGTGTGGCCACGCACCAACACCTTCCCAGCACTTCATTTTTGCCTGATGTCCAAGACTGCTGGGCTTCTGCTGCACATGGGCTTTTGGTGGACTGCAGTAACCCCTACCAGTGCTGGCAATTGCCAGATAAGCATTCAGTGTGTTGCCATGCACTAGATAAGAGAGAGTGTATGCTCAGAAGCAGGTTCACCTTCTCTCCTTTCTGCCTGCTGTCTGGCTTCTCTATGGCCTGATTATGAGATACTGTGGGTTCAACCCTGTGGGTCATACAAGGTAATTTCATTGCATCTCCACCTTTCCCCTCTAGGAAGAAATGGCACGAGCAGACTCTGCCCAGGCTTGTGATTCTCCCAAACACTTTCCTTTCCATGCCAAATCTCTGTTATGAAAATGAAGGCTGAAACAGCCCAACGTTTTTTTTTTTTTTCCCCATTGCCTTAAAGGTATAACTGGCATACCTTGTTGTGAGAGGCACAACCACTAGCGTTTTCCTGTGAAGCACCTACTCATTCCCATCCTGTTGATTTGACTGTCTTCCCAGAGTGTTGATGTGCAAGCCACCAGCTGCTTTACGTACTCTGAAACCTGTTTATAGATGATTATTTCCACTGCTACAACTAAGCGTTTGTTAACATTTTCGTTATAGGTCATCCAGTTAATTTGCTGAAGTACTTCCTGGCAGATTTTTTGCAAGTGCAGTTCACTTCATGTCAGAAATCTCAGTCCAGTCCTTACTACAGAATCTCAAAGGTCTCAAAGCTGGCTGAACTCCTCCAGTCAGGAATCCAACAGAGTGAGCTCTTTAACCATTCGCACTTTTCCTTCCTCCTGTAGCCTTGTTAACAAAACTGTGTGTAACTCAAGAGCTTGCACAAAACCAACGTATGTCCGACTTAAAATTTGCCTCTGTGTTTTCAGAGCATCACAAAAAGTAGGGCTGCAAGAAATGTCCAGAGGTCATTCTGTCCTTCTCCCCACTCCAAAACAAGATCAACCATACCTAATCCATTACTGAGGCTGGTTATTTAGACTGTTCTCAAAAGCAAATTCAAAGCTATGAAAAGGAACTTGTCGTGGTGAGAAACATTATTCCTTGCGCTTGAAACTGCAGCCTCTAGAAAGCAGTTGAGCCCTGTATGAGTCGTGTGTTGCAGGAGGTATGTGACATGCATCTAAATTCTTGCTCAGACTTGATCAGGAGGTGCTTCCTGTGCTGTTAGCAACTTGGTGGAGAGAAATACTCTGGCCTGTAATTATCAGAAAGACCACAGTTTTATTTGAGGTGTCTAGAAGAGCGCTTATAAAAGTCCCCAGCACCTTTATAGTCAAGATGAAGTGACTTTTGGGTGCCCCTGAGTTTGAAGGCATGATGTGAGACATTTTAAAGCAGCCTGATTTGCAAGGAGTGCTTGTGTATGTATCAGAACTGAAGGCCCTTGAAATGACCAGTTATTTCTGGCTGATTCTTATGTACTGGTTAGGAACGCACAGGCTCCTTACTGAGGAAACACCTGCTCTTATAATAGCCAAGGGGAAACCAAGGGTGGGAAATCCATCTGCATAATCTGATGAGCATTAAACTAACCAAGTCAAAAGCCAAGGAACTGACTTAATCTTCTGTGATCTTTTTCCCTCCCTTACGCAGAGGTAAGTTAAGGACACAGTCGCATCTCCCAGTCTTGGGATGTTACTGGGGCTGTACTCCAAACAATATGCATGAAAAACAAATCTCCAATGTGTGGAAGTAATGATGTGGGAGACAACGAGGACAGCTGAATGGACTTTGAGTGCAAAGCTGCAGTGTGCCATAGGGGCACTCACAAACCAAATTCTCTTTGCCTGCAGTGAAGCCAAGTGCAAATGCTTCATCCCCAGGTCTTGAGGGGTGGCATATTGTGTATAGCGTGCGTGTGTCTGCCAAGGCAGTGTTGGCTGATAAAGCAACTCATCTGTCCTCAAGTCTTGGTCTCAAATCGCAGATCCCTTGAGTTTGAAGAGAACATCCCTGCTGACATGGAGTTAGGAGGTAGTGAAAGCTGTGAAGGGAAAGGAATGCAGAGTAGGAGGAAAAGAAGGACATCCACCAGCTTTGTTTCCTTCTGAGGAGCCTGGAGGAGTGGTGGCATAGCCCCCTGTAGAATGAAATGGATACAGCTACCTTCAATTCATAATTTTATCTGACTTTAAGGTTGTGTTGAGGGGTAGTAGTAGTGTGCTAAACCTCTCCTGCAGTTGTAAGAAAGTCTGGGCAAGATGATCATGGGCTTGCTGCTTCTCTGAGATGGGGAGCAGCATATGGTGGCAAATCTGACCAAGCTTCCAGCTATTGCTGCTGTCAGGGAAGAAGGGACCGAGCGTCTGCTTTGGTGGCTGCAAGGAGCCTGTGCGGGGGAGTAATGCTCGGAGCAGCAGCGTGAGGATGCCTGCTCCAGCTGCCTGGCTGTCTCAGTGTGGTTCTGGCTGCTGGCTCAGTCCTACCTTCAGAAAGGCTCAGTCGCTGCCTTTCACGCCTGTGTGAGCAGTGCTGCTTTGGAGGTGCTGTTTCTCTGACGGGCTGACTAACAAAACCAGGACTCGGCGCTGGCTGGGGCTCGTGGCCCTGCTCTCAGCCCTGCCGCTGGCTCGCTGGGTGGCCACGGGCAGGTCACTTCACCACGGTGTGAAGCGTGAGTTGTGAACGCCAGCTCTTCGAGGTAGGAACAGGGTCTTACTGTGTGTCTGCAGAGCGCTAAGTGCTGAGGGACCTTGGTCCCTGCACAGCCTCCGTGTGCTACTGTAATGTAAATAATAATGTGGAGATAAAGATGAGGTCAAGGAACATCTCTTCAACTTGATAATTCTCCCTGATGGGAAGATTTATGTTGCTGTTTCTGGCTGGGCTGGAATTGTGCCAGTTTTTGATCAGTGTCCAAGTAACCATGCAGAAATACTATACCAAGAGAAAAAAGGAGTTGCTGGGCTCACATGCTAACGTAAAGCTTGCTACCTTCTAATTTTGCAATCAAAACAAATGCCATCCTGTACTGCACGAACAGCAGCAAGGGAGTGAGCCATCCGTTAAATGTTCGGCGCTGCCAAAGGAAGTGGCAGAACCGTTAGCTGAAGCAGCAGGCTTACTGGCACAGTGCACATTTCATGGGGCTTTATAGCTTCTTTTAAAATAGTCTCCACCGCTGCAGACAGTCTGTGGGCTGCATCAGCTGAGTAGAATGTTATCCTGCTAGTACAGGGAATTATTAACGTGTTTTCTCCATGCCAACTGTTTCTCCATGCCAACTGTCTCTCCACTGCCTGACCCATCCAAGCAACCCAATGAAAGAAAAGTTTAAAAAAAAAAAAAATAAAAAAAATCCATCCAACCTCACTTGGTTTTTTTGATGACTGATTTGGCTGAGGGATAAGCCAAACCCCATAGCTTTGCTGGATGCCACGCTGAGGTTGCAACTTAGCACAAAAAGACAGACTTAAACTCCAGAGAAGCAAGATGTGTTTGAGAGTTTGGGTTTGGGTTTTGCTTTTAGTTATTGTCTCAGACTGGGATGAGTAAGAGGGAGAAGAAATGCACGATGTGGGAAGCAGCGTACACTCTTCATGTATGACAGCAAAAGGATGTACTTTAAATTTGTAGTGTCAAAACTGTACATGCACAGCCAGAAAAATCGAGAACAGCTTCTGTTACTTGAACATTACAGGTCTGAGGAACAGGATAAGTAGTAATTTAAAAATTTAGATTTCAGAAGTTATTACTCCGGGGCTAAAAGAAGTCCAACCTTATGCCCTCCCTGGAAGATGCACGTGATGTCTGTGCCAAGGCTGCTTTTGGCAATCTTTGTTCCAGGCTTGTACGGTACCTTCTACAGGCAGATGTTCTGATTCACAACTGGGCTCCCTAATAGTTTAAATAATTTTTTTTATACTAATGCAATTTCAGTAGGTGCTGAAGTTCTTAGACTAGAGCTGTGTATTTTGATTCTACTTGTAGTTATGGGACAATTTGCGTAAGCTTGCTTGGGTTTTGTGTGTGAGTCAAATGTCACGTTGGATGATTTGTATGGTAAGTCAGGATGTCAGCTGGTCATGCCTCTCACTTTCCTCATTTGATAAATGAGGTCTGACAACTAGCAGGTTTCTCAGACAGGGCCGTGGCCTCTCTGAATTCAATGTCGTACACTTTTGGACATTTCCAAAGCTTTTTGTGCCCTCAGCTTCCAGATTCCCCATAATCCTACTTTTTATGTTCTTAAAAAAAATTATTATTTTGAAACTCTAGACGTGAAGAAATGGATGTAGAAACAAATTTTTAGTTTTAAAAATCAGGGAATAATCTGATATCAAAGCAGCTTCCCCAGCAAATGATGAGGAAGCTGATGGACCAAGGGTTTAAAGGGTGCTGTGAGGCTCATGCACATTAAACCTGTATTTATGGCAGGAACAGATAACTTCCAGTGCTGCTGAGAGAGCCCAGGTAGCTATTCCTGCCTTTCAGCTGCAGCATCCAGCATTTCAATGACAGCGCTGCTAAGAGGTTTGGGGTTTGTAGCCACTTCTGGTTGTAATAACCAATGAGTTGGAGCATGCAAGTTAAAGAGGATCAGCTGTCAGAGGACTAGCCGAGTTGGCTGTCGTGATTCTGCCCCTCCTACTTTTGGTAATGTTCTTAATTAAAATCCTTTCTGAGTTGTGTCACCGATGACTGTTACATGCTTTTCTTTTGTGGACTGTAAACCTTGTTTGAGCTCGATGATCAAAATGTGCCCGTGAAGAGGCAGTGTATGGCCCAGAGAGTTTGCAGGCTGGCTGGGTGGAGCAGATGAAGACAGAGGAGAACTATCGCTATCTGGATGGCACAGACGAGGAGCTGTGGTGTGAAGATACTGAACCACCTTGGCTAAGGTCAGGGAGGGAGTGTGGGAGAGGCAGGAGCTAGATCTGTGGTTTTATTGAATTACAGTTCTGGGATTTAATAAAAATTAATTAAAAAAATGCCTATAAAATTGAGAGGTAAGAGGACATCAGGAAATTCAAATGAAATGAGAATAGTTGTATTTAACCTTAGGTTATTTAAAGGGAAGACTTAGGTTACACTGCATAGTTTCAAACTTATGGCTGAAATCCTCTTTAGTAGTAGGAATTGCTGTCTCTGGGTGTTTTATTTCCTGTCGATCTCTGCATTGGATTCAGTTTGTTAATCAAGAAGACAGCAACCAAAATGCTTCAGTGGTGGTCACCAGGAGCCCGCAGTCAGCGTTGCATACACTCGGATGGTGGCCTTGGGGTCTGAAATCCATGCGGAGAGCTGCCCAGAAGGAGACTGAGTGAAACCTCCCAATTATCTTTATTATCTTTATCAGTAACTCAGAAAGTTGATGTTCTGTATTTAGTCCAGATACTCGATAGAGATGATTAGGGATGTACTAAAGAAGAGGTTTGGGGGTTTTTCCTGGGGTGTCTTACTGCTCTCTCCTTCTTCCTGTATTACTGCAGCTTCTGTCCTCTGCTCGTGTTTCTCTGTGCAACCAAGCGGCCTATGTCAGCGAGAGTATTTGCGTGGCTTTCTGAACATATTTGAAATAATTTGCCTCTAGAAAGTGATTGTGGTCTGTTTGCCGTGAGAAGAGTAGCTGCAGTCCTGATGTGAATTGAAATATCAAATGTTTATGGAAGATGACATAGCAAAGCTGTTTACCATATGGTATACAAGACACAGTGATACTAGACCATTTTTTTTCACTGCAGTTAGCTGGGGAAAAAATAGACTACAATAATGCAATTTGTATATCCTTCTGTATTTCATCTGTGCTTTTTAAGAGAGAGCATGACAGCACGCTCTCAGCCAGGTCATGGGATGTAAGTATAATATTAATTATTATTTATATTAGCCTGTATCTTGAGACTTCCATACAAAACTGAGGGCCTAGTCAGGTATATGTAGTAAGGGACATAGTAAGACATTTATGAGATTCAAAGTGCTGATCACTTCAATTTAGGATGTTTCTGGTGACACCTTTCATTCACAACTGCTCACAGCACCTCCCTCTGTCCCTTCTTTCATTTCTCTGGATTGAGGTCCTCTGACAGCTGTCATCCACTCTTGATTATGGGATGTTAGACCAACACATTGCACCAGTGTAGAGACTTGTCAGCTGACTCAGTGCCAACCAGCATGGGTCTAGAGGCAATGCAGTTAAGTTTACATGGAGCTGCAAGCTATGGAATTACTACCTTGGATCAGGGCATTCATGGAGTCTCTGCATTACATCCTAACTGTATTCCCTAACCATATTCTTATGCTACCCCATGTGTTTTCTTTGCACAAAGATGCTCTCTGAGACAGATAAGGCCAGAACAAGCCCTGCGAAGCTTACTGGCTCTCTGCAGGCTTTGAATTTGGGAATTGCTGTTCCACTCTCTCTTGGTACTTGAACTGTGGCCATCATCAAAATAAAGCATGTTACAGGGAACGAAGCATGTGGGGTAAAGAGTCTGAGTTCAAACACTATCAACATCAGAAGTGTCTTAACATGCCTACTTCAAGTAAGTATCTTTATTTACACATTGTCCTCTTCCTCTTATTTGATCTAGGTTGTATGGTTGGACCCTGGAAATGGGATGTCAGTCCCGTTCAGGGAGCATAAAGGAAGAAAGAAAATCTCCCAGTTGCTGCTGCTGTGACAGCGAGTGAGAGCAAGAGCAGGAAAATGTCGACAGTCACATCAGCAATCCAGGCTCCTCAGGGCCCTGTGAATCCGCCGCCTCCGGAGGTCACTAATCCTAATAAGCCTGGCCGGAAGACCAACCAGTTGCAATATATGCAAAATGTTGTGGTAAAGACCTTGTGGAAGCATCAGTTTGCTTGGCCTTTCTACCAACCTGTTGATGCAATTAAATTGAATTTGCCGGTAAGTATTTATCTTCTGCTCAGTTTTCTGTTCTTAGAAAGCTCTGTGTTGGTGAGATTAGTTTTCTGATCACCGGATCAGAACGGTTAGGCTGCTCCCGGGGATTTCCTTGAATGCTCTTAGACTTGCTGAATTAGAAGATGATGTCTTTCAGAGGTAGAGAGGTGCAGGTTTCTGAAGGAAAAAACCCCTACTTCTCACTTAGTGAGCAAAGAGAAGAACAGACAGGCAAGCTGTCTTAGAGCATCTGAAGCGTAGTGCTTTGTAGCTTACCTCTGGTGACTTTTATGTGTGTTCACCCCTTGTCCCACCTCTGTCCAATCCGAGTGAGAGCCTTGAAGCCCATGCTCTTCTGAGCATTTGGCATTGGGCTCAATGTCACTTGTGTTTCCAATAGGCATTCCTTGATTTGTCACTGACTTCAGTGTTGAGGAAGACAGGAGAAGCTAATTACCAAGGATACTTTGGAGCTAGATATTTTCAAATGCCATAGGGGAAGTAGAAATAACAGAACAGTTGCATTTACCCATCTGCCTCCTGTGCCTGATGATATATACCCTGTCTCTGTCAGACCAGATAGTACAAGATACAGCCCAGTTATTCATAAATGACCAAAGTTTATTAAGCTGCTTTCTTCCAGGGAACAGCCACACACTCTTCAGCTCTTCAAAGAGAGGTCCTGTAGGTGTAAAAGCTCAGCAGTGGAGGCATACCCTGACCCACCTGCTTCACCTGAACACGGACACCACCACCTCCATACACCCTGCTGTCTGCTCAGCTGGGCAGCTCATTGCAAATTAACTCTGGCCGCTTTGAGCGAGAGGGTTGCATGTAGGATTCAAGCGAGCATGGTTCTGGGATTATAATGTCAGGAGAGCTCTGGTTACCCCAGGTTATAACCCAATTTTATGGACTGGATCAGGAATCTTTTGAACTCTCTAATGTTGTTGATGGGTGCTATTTAAAGTGCTAGCCAAGAGAGTAAAACACTTAACACGTGTATAATATTTCTCTAGGTCTGTGCTCCTTTATGTCATCTTTTTGTGGATTTATTTTCTCAGTGAGGCATTCTGAGGTGGTTCTAGGGCAGGTTACCAGAAAATTTAAAGGAGCAGTCAGTTGGAAGAATAGTTGGTTTGCACGCGTGGCCTAAATCTGCACAAGCCCAGTAGCCAGTAGGGTTGCCTTTTCTGCCCTAGCATGCCTTGCCTGGAAATATTGGTGTTTGAGGGTTGGGCTCAGAGTGGCCAGTGGCTGTGCATGGCTTTGTGTGCACGTGCAGCGAGAGGGCTTGCTGCTCTTCTGCAGAGTGAGAAAATTACAGTGTATAACCTTGCATGCCTAGAGCGTCTCCAGGCTAATCACAGCCTCTACAGATGCTTGAGACCTGCCCAGAGAGAAACTGGGTTAACATGTGGAAGTCTTTTAAGGACTGAAATGCCCTTAAAAGAGAGGCTGAAACTTTTAGCATGGTCTAAGCCAATGCTGGCCCTGATAAACTGCTGGAGGCAGTCTTTTAAAAAGGGAGGCAGAAAGGCTGTTTCCCAAATTACAGCCGGTCTGCCGTTAAACTGAACACCCTGCCAAAGCTAGGGCTGACCCTGCCTGCCCCAAGCTTCTGGTCCCACACCAGCACGAAGTGCGGCAGCGTTGGCCTAGCTGCAAGCGCAGCGCCCTTCCACTCTGCAGCACAATCCCAAATGGCACCTACAGCCTCCTGAGGGGTATCGGAGCTGCACACAGCTCCCAGGGAGAGCTCCTCGGAAAGCATGTTTTCTCCACATTACTCTTTGTGCCTTTCCAGTCCAGCTGTATGTATAAAAAGCTGGCAATGTCCAAGTAGTCATTTGTCTGTGTGTTTGAGCAGGTATTGGGGGGAGTTGCGGAAGTTTGGTGGTTGTAGAAGGAATTCCTGTGCTTTGTAGTCAAGTTCTTAATGATGATAGACTAAAAGGCTACAAATTAGAAAAGAAATGAAAACAGAGATGATATTTGAGACTTCCACAACAATTTGGGGATGTGTGTTTTGGGAGGGGGAATGAGGACGAAGCTGGGACTAGAGGGAGATGTGAGCAACACTCTGCATACCAGGAGATGTAACGTCTTTCCTGTTTCTCCAACAGGATTACCACAAAATAATAAAAAACCCCATGGACATGGGGACGATCAAGAAGCGCCTGGAACATAACTATTACTGGAGTGCCAGTGAATGTATGCAGGATTTCAACACCATGTTTACAAATTGTTACATATACAACAAGGTAAAGAGCCCAGACAAGCGTTTAGCTGGGGCACTGCCTCGGAAAGACCCACCTACAACTGTTATAGTGGAGGTTTTGAACGGGGCCAGCCCTGCTGTGCTCTGGGCCCTCCTTGCAAGGATTTGAAATGCCACTAATTGCAACCACATTACTTGAAATGCACAAAGCTGTCTTTGTGCTGTGTCTTTCTTCCCCTAGACTAGTTAAAAAGGCAAACGTGCCTTTTAACTATAGGTAGATTTCTGCTTTGGGGGGTTATGTAGCAAGTTTTTACTCCTTTTGTTTCCGGTTAGGAATTCTTTAAGATGAGCTAAAGTTTATGCAGTGCTTTGCAGGTGTTATGTGGGGTATTAGTGCTGTGTGTGACACTGGCTGTCTAGCAGTAAATAGTACCTTTTATGAGCAGAGAGCAGTGCAGAAGTATAACTCTGTTCTTTGCCTGTATCTCATCCATATTTGCACACCTTTAGACTGAGTGTTAGTATTTTGGGTTTGGCTTGGTTGCTGTTTTGTTAGGTTGTTAAAAGCCTGTGTTCTTTGTATTATGTTTTCTACAATGGTTTGTCATCACTGACCCACACTGGAGAACAATAATAAACAAATTAATTAGTTTGAGCCACAGAGTATGTGTTTACACTCTCCTCTTGGACCTGCTGGCGAGCAGAGGAGGACAGCTCATCTGTTCCAGTTTGCTGCTTCCACACTGATGCACACAATCCTAGTTATTGGGCTCCTACTGGAAGTCCTGATAACTTTCTGAATGCAGCGTGCTTAGCGGCTGTAATTACTGCATGCTAGACCAGAATAGAAGAGCAGGAGGGTAGCATGCAAGGAGGGAGAAGAGCCAGTCTGTTTATTGTTGGAGCTTAGATACCATCATTTATTTCAAGGGCAGTGATTTCAAAACCTGATGTTAAACGTCTCTGCTTCTAATATGTGGTTGATACAGCATGGGCTTGTGTTCTTCTTTCTGCAGCCCACAGATGACATCGTCCTCATGGCCCAAGCCCTGGAGAAGATATTTCTGCAGAAGGTGGCCCAGATGCCTCAGGAGGAAGTCGAATTATTACCCCCAGTTCCTAAAGGCAAAGGTCGCAAGCCATCAGCGGGCACACAGAGTACAGGTATTAAGCCAACCCAGTGACAGTAAATGTTACAAGCCTGTTGCTGAGGCCTGACCCGTCTTTCAAGCTGCCTGGCCTCGCAGATAGTGAGGAGGCTAGGGAAGGAGCATGTAGTCTAACGGTTAAAGCAGTGGAGGAAGGTGCAAGATGTCTAGATAAAGTTCACCCAGTGTTTCAGGGCTTGTCTGTCTTAAGGCCACTCTGCATTTGTCATACAAACATCATACCGTCTGTGACTTACCCACCCATGCAGCACTTCAGTGAGGGAGGGCAATGCTGTTGCTTCCTGTATGGAAAGAAGAAACCAAGGCAAGAAGAGGCACGGTAGTCAGGCGTGCCAGTCTGCTGCAAGTGACAGACCATGGCATGGAATGACTTTATAGACCTGGGTTTATATGGCTCACCTGAAGTCCTGGCAGAAATCTGACACAGTGGAGATTTGGAATTAAATCTTGCTGGTCCCCTAAGCCATATACAACATTTTTCTTCTGCACACACAGTTGCAACTTCATAGAATAAAGTTTGATCAACAGAAAGGACTTATTAAGCCATTGCAAAAAGCTGTGTAGACCATTGCATATTGGTAGGAAGTAAGTTTAGTTCAGCTTACCTAGAGTTGATTTTAAATGGATTTAGAACTACAGTGTCTGTAAGCACAGTAAAACAGTTCATACAAGAGTTTGTGTGGGCTGACTGAAACTGTTGCAAATTTTTTTCTGTAAATAAGGTCTAATTGTTGTTCTGGGGAAGTCAACTGTTCCTCTCTTTTCCCACGTCTCGGATTCCAAAACTTCATCCAAGCTCAGAGAAATTTGTGATGATGTGTCTTTTCAGCATCCTTTGATAAAAGTTGCTATAAAATCATAGAGAGGGGTATTGCTACTTTGGTTATTAGTTACTAGATTTGTTCCCTTAACTTTACAGTAGTAGGCAATTTCTAAACAACGTAGGTGTAGCATAAGAGACATTTGCCTGGCCATCAGGAGGAGATGTAGGCTCTGCTCCCAGCTCTGTTTCTTTCATTGTTTAACTTTGTGGCAAATCTGAAGTGCTTTGGACTCTTGGGTGTTTAGCTGGCAATAGGTTGCTACCATTTGTCACGCACAGTAAAAACACTCCCAGGTTGAGGTCTGGGTGGGACAGCAGCTGTCCCGAAGAGCCATCTCCCTCATTTCCCTCTCCTTGAGCTCCTGCTCTTTTGCCGAGCACAGGGTTGCTCCGAGAGAGAGCACTTGCGGGGTGAAGACTGTCCCAGAGCAACACACCCCATGTGCAAAGCCTGACGTATTTTGCTTGCATGTGGTTGGCCTAAAGCTCATGGTACGAGGACTTAGATCAGTGATTTCTCTTTTTT
>NW_009260227.1:580920-592209 GCF_000687185.1 Egretta garzetta | reverse complement strand
TCTTTCTTTCCACAGGCATCGGCAGAATCATCTGTCGTCTTCGGCTCGGTCGGAATTTTTTTTTTTTTTTTTTTTTTTTTTTTTTTTTTTGTTGGCCCTTGGGTAACAGCACCAAGCAAATCACACCGTGTCCTTTGTGCTCTTCCTGTGGCCCTGGACTGAGAGCATTTTGCCAAGCCCATGATTGCACAGTCCAGCGGCACGAGTGTCACTTTGTTCCCAATGTCTTGTCGGTGCTTGTAACCGTCAATACATTGCAGTGCCTTTTCACTTTGTCGTTTGAAAGGAGCGCAGCAAGCAGTGGCCGTGTCTTCCGTCTCCCCGCCGGCCCCGTTCCAGAACGTCCCTCCAGCCGTGTCTCAGACGCCCGTCATTGCTGCCACCCCTGTGCCAACCATCACTGCTAATGTCCCGCCTGTCACTGCCCCTCCCGCCGCTGCTCCCCCTCCGCCTGCTGCTCCGATAATGCCCGTGGTGCCTCCTACGCCACCAGTAGTCAAGGTAAATGGAGAACTCAACCCCTTCCTCTTCAGAAGGCCATATTGCTAAGCAGTGCTTTATCTTCATCCCGTCACTGCTGGTTACGTACATTCCTTCTCTTCGCATTTGACTCCTTGCCTCTCTGGCCATCGTTGTCCCTTTGGGGTGTGCTCAGACAAGTGCTTGCTGTTGAGTTTGAGAGGGTTGAGAAAAGTTTTGCCAGTTTTACCATGCCCCAGCTAAGGTGTTATCAACTGTAATTGCTCCAACTCAGTTACAAGCTCTCATCTGACTGTAGCCTTAGCCAGTACTGATGCTCCATGAACCAGAAGGCTGTTGGAGGTTCCCCCCATTTTGCACCATATAGCCCAAAGCATCTCTTCCTTCTGTAACTGCCCCCCTGATTTCACTGGGACTATTCCTTTAAGGTTTGCAGGCTCCTGCACTAGGAATGTTCCCCTCTGCCATAAACCAGTTCAAGACAAGCCTGTCACTCTATTTGGAGGAGACTGATGTTGCCTGTGGGTTTTGGGTGCATTAGTTCTGTCTTCCTTACTGAGGAATTTTCTGGGAGTTGCCATTGGTGTTTCGCTATTTACTAAGTTAATTTATGGGTATATGAAAAAGTTGCTCTAAGTAATCAGAATTTTCCTAGCAAGCTGTGTATTGCTTTAAAAATGATGAAAGCATAGCTCAGATAAAGCTTTTTTTTTTTTTTCCCCCCCTAAACTGGGAAATTAACTGCAACAGTATTGGTGTTCTCTGATGTGAGGTTGCATGGGCCAGCAGAGCCACAGAACTGTTTTGCGTATTTAACCCTATAGTTTGGGTGTTACTTAGAGAAATTGTAAGTCAGATCTTGCAGCTAAGCTGTCCTCCTCAGAAGCCTGTCTCATACATCAGTTTCTGTCCAAATAACTTGCTTCTGAGAATCAATTTAATTTTAAAACTCAAGGATGAAGCCAGAAGTGAGTTTGCCAAATACACACTGCAAATGTAATTCTGCTTGGGATTTACTTAAGATTTCCCTTAGATTTCCCTAAGGAACTTTTTACCCTCTTTCTCTCTCTCCCTCTCCAGAGAAATAAATCCTTCATAGGAGCACAAGAGAGAGATGACTGGACAGTCACAGCTTGAATTTATGTGAGAGAGGTTTTATTTGCTTAAGGCAAAATCATTAAATCCTTGCTCTTGTCCATAATAAGCAGTCTACCTGAGCACACCCACTAAATACAAGGGAGTGAGGGCTCATGGGTCTTTGGTGATTAATATGCTTTGGTTCAGAACTTATAGCCTGATCCTGCCACTGGGGACTCAGACATGTGGTTAAGTTACTGACACTTACTAAGTCACGATGCATCAGCTGAGCTGCAGTAATCGACTGGGCGCACTCCTTTCCCTTGGCAAACATGAGGTAAGAGTCCTTAGTTTAAATCTCAGTGAAATACATAGAGCTAACACGTTTTGCATCATGTTTGGGGTTGGGTTGGAGACGTGCAAATGGCTGGTTACTGTGGCTCAGATGACATGTGGTAATACATCGTGTTGTAGTCACTGAATTGTGTGTTGAAGCCTCTAGTCACAAGTCCCATTTATCCCAGTGAAGTAATTGTATTTTCTGTCAGGGGACAGGCAGATCTCAAAACCAGGGATGGATTGTGATAGGTTTCTGCTAGTGTAGCACAAGAGGTGGGCGTGTACTCATGAGGCTTGTCCATCTGCTCTTTCAGAAAAAGGGAGTGAAGCGGAAAGCAGACACAACCACCCCCACCACCTCCGCGATCACTGCCAGCCGAAGTGAGTCACCCACGCCCCTCTCGGACCCCAAGCAGGCCAAAATCATTGCTCGACGGGAGAGCGGCGGCCGGCCCATCAAACCACCAAAGAAAGACCTTGAAGACGGAGAGGTCCCCCAGCATGCAGGGAAGAAGGGCAAACTCTCTGAGCACCTCAAGTACTGTGACAGCATTCTCAAGGAGATGCTCTCAAAGAAGCATGCAGCCTATGCATGGCCCTTTTACAAGCCTGTTGATGCAGAGGCCTTGGAATTACATGACTATCACGATATTATCAAACACCCCATGGATCTCAGTACTGTTAAAGTACGTCCACATTTACCACCTCTTTTGCAGGGTGTCACAGCCCTCTGGCTGCAGAGGACTGGCTCCTTCTGGGGGAGGGGGAAGGGACAAGGGTGGAAAACTGAACCTGTTTGGATATCATCTGGATATTTTTATATTTTGTTTCCTTCCCCTCTCCTGGGACATTTTTTTTTTTTCTCTGCCTTGCAAAGCAGACTGTACAATGGCATCCTCTCCTCTTTGTGGATAGCCCGGCTATTTAAACTTGTTCTTGGGATTGTGTTGCACTCTGAGAAGAAGAGGTGCTGTATTTCATAGGATTCGATTGATAGTATCCCATTTCCAGAAACTGCTGCCTGCCTACTTGTTGGCGTGATGCGTGGTCCAGATAGGCTTACTCTGAGCAATTCCAACTGGAACATGATGATCGCCTGGTACTCGGGGAGGGGAGGAAATATTGTGATGCTTGTGCAGTTCATGCTTGGCTCTTCAAGAGCTTAGCTTAGTGTATGGTTCAATATTAAAGGTGTTTTTCCCAGTAGACTGGGAGATTTCTCTGAATCCCTCCTAAATATCTGTGGAGCAAAGCTGTGGTTTTTTCTAGTTCTCATCTTTGCTTGTCAGCCGGCCATTGGTTGGTGGAGGTGAGACTTTCTTCCATGTGCAGGAAGTTAAGGTATTTCTGCTGGCTTTTGCTAGCATGCCAGAAGGTATTTTGCTGCCATCTGAGCCAATGCCTGGGATTGTCTAAATGCCCAGGTGACAAAAGGGCAGCTGTGTTCATGATTCCTTTCATGTTCCTTGGCAAATCCTACGTAGTACCTGGAAGCAGCGTGTCGTGCTCTGATGTGCCGTGCTATTCAGCCGTGATGCTGCAAGGGTTCTTACTACAGCACATTTTTTTTTACGAGTATTTTAGTTGCATTATTTAGTGGTGAGAGAATAGTTGTCACGGTCTGTGCATTGAGGATTAGACCGGGAGTTATGCCTGTCTGAGTCTTAATTGCTGTTTCGATGCTATGGTCCTGGACAAGTTTTCCCATGGCTTTGTACAGCTCTGTGTCGTAGTTTTCCCAGCCGTAAAATGGAAATAATAATACTTAACCTACCTCACAGGGCTGTTGTGAGGGCAGATATCTGGAAGGCACTATCTAAGTACTAATTATTATTATTATTGGTGTTTGGGTTTGTACAGAAAAGACTGTCTCTGAGTTGGCAAAAGCATTGGAAGTGGGCTCTGGTGGAGCTAGGCTTGGAGACCATTCTTTTCCTGAGCTTGCAGTGCCTTTGCTTTGTTTACAAAAGCCAGTGCAACATGCAGTATTTTTGACTTGCAACTAAGCTGAGCTGTGTTTTTAAAGGCCTACAGCAATTTCCTGGGAGCAGAAGAGGGCAAGAAAAAGGGGGAGTTGAGCTGCGAGCGAGAAGAGGAAGCCTGAAATATAGTGGTAAAAGCAGGAGAAATGGCTAGGTTGAACATGGTAGTCTGCAAAGCTGGCTACGTGACCTTAATGTGCTGCTGATAGAAGAAGGTCCCGGTGAGTTTTTTGTGTAAGTTTCCATTTTCTCTTGCTCTTGAATGTGGATGAGGAAGGAAGAAGCTCCCCATAGTTTTGGTACTGCAGTGCATTTGCCATCCTGCTGATTTTGGATGCCCAGTGCTGAAGGCCTACTTAATCCTTGTACGTTGTTTTAATTATATGATTTGCTGTCAAGGTCTGCTCACTTCACTTTGCATTGGAGTTGCTCTTCTCCACCAGCTTGGAGGTCCATCCGCATAGCTTGGATCGTAGGCTAATGGGTAATTCAGGTTGTCCAGAGCCTGCCTCCTGCTCAAAGCAGGGTCGCTTGCCCGCTCTGATCTGCTCCCTTCCAGGGGTCACCACCTTCTCAGCTGAGGGGATCTGACCAGCTCCTCTGGTGCCAGTGAGTGGGCTGGGAGCAGGAACAGGTTGCAAATGAGGTTTTTGGTATTCTTGTGTATGTCAGATCAGAGGCGCAGTACTTAAGTGGCATCAGGAACCTTCATATATGATGTTCTGTGTACTGTGCATACAGTTACATTTGTCCATGCTTATCACAGGCTACACATCAAAATCTGTTCTAGGTGTCTATAAACTGGCCGGTAGCTTTAAAGGAATTTCAAAGTAGTTCTGATTTGCAGAAATGACTGAGGTGGGAAGAAGCATCTCTTCCTGAGTGCAACTGTTATTTTTGTTATCACGTTAGAGTGATGAACTGTTACCAATAGCCTTTTTTCTGTTGGGCTTGTGAACACAAGTCATTAGATGATCACGTCCTAGATGAGACCACTCAGTTACTGTACTGACTGGTGGGACTGCCAGTCAACCTAGTCCTTTCGAACCTATTCGCAGCTCAGTCACGTTCCCTTGACTTCCTAGGGATGCTGTGGGTCTCCAGAGACACCTGCAGCCTGGTAGATCAAGCTCTCAGTGGATGCAGTAAGATTAGAGATGGAGAGAGTAAAATCCTGACTCTGTCAAAGCTGGTATTTCCATGTCTGGTTAGGTGGCTTCTTACTGCAAGGGCTTCTGTGCTGCATTTTTGCAAAATCTAGGTGCAAAACTGATTTCTTGGATTGGTGACTTATTCATGCTTAAATCTCTTCATAGTCCTAACTTCATTCTTTTAAAAAGTGTACACCTCTGATAGCACTTTCTCTGAGAAGTGCAGGTGATGCTGATGCTGTCCCTCTCTACCCTCCTAGTGTAGGACAGATAACTGGAGTCTAGTGTAGGACAGAAACTGGTCTCCCCTGGAGACCCAGTGGAGTCTTTTCAATGTAAAGACTCTGGACTTGTCTTTCCATGTGGTAGTATTTAATAAACTTGTTTGAAGTGCTGCCTGGTACTGGTTTTTTATGGAGTGTTTTATTATCATTGCTCTTGGCCTGTAGATCGTAGTGTGACTTCTCTGAGATACGCATTAACTACATGGAACAGAAACCTGCCGTTTGCAGGCAGTGTAATTCTCCAGTGTCAGGGGCTTTCCCTGTGGCTCTGAAAGGTTTTAGATTTAATTCTGCACAAGTGACAATGGCTGTGGTAAAGCGGCGCAACTAATGGCCTTCAAACTAATCTTGAAGGAATTATGTGAGAAAGTAAAACGTAAGCGTTGCTGCAGCTATAATAGATTCCCCAATACTGGTTTGCTTGTCACTTCAGTTCTCTGGTTATATGAGGTTTGATTTTCTTCAGAGAACATCCTTCATGTCCAGAAGTGCTATGCGTCAGCAGGATTTGAAGACTTTCTCTGTGCTTGGTGGAGGAGGCAGGTTGGCTGTCGTGACTGTGCTGCTGGCAGGCGAGAGGTGGAGGGGCTGTAGCTGAGCTTCTGGTAGCTGGGATTGGAGTGGTGTGCTGGAGTTCCGTGCTGGAGCTAGGACTGAGAGTGGGAAGAGCTGAAGGGACGGGACCAGTGAGCACATCTCCACCTCAATTCTCTTGATAGTCATCAGAGGGGAGGGGGAGCAGAACTGCTTAGAGGAGAGGGAGGCAGAGGCATGGGTTACACTTCAAAAATTAAGAGGCAGCAGCCCTTAATTCCCTGTGATAGATGAAACGCTTGCTGTGCAGCTGTAGCAGCACTGTGCTTCCACTGCCGTCTTCCATGGGCAGGGCCTGGTTCTGGTACGTTCACCTTCCCCTCTCTGACGCTGGGGACCTTCAGCGTGGGGAGGCAGGGTGCTGTGCCCATGATGGAGCTGGGGGGAACCAGGAGCACCTCTTCTCCCAATCCATCCTCTGGCTGCCAGCTTACAGCAGCAGCCATGTGGATGTGTGTCTGCCTCTGGTTTACTTGGTGGCAAAGAAGCAAGAGTCCTCGCATGCAAGAGGATTTATACACGGTGTTTACTTTTGGAATAAGGCGCAACCCCCAGGGATCTAACTTTGCTCGCTGGTTAATTGCCTTGCAGTAAATTGCTGTGGTTTCTGAGCAGCTGAGTTCAGGGTCTTGAACATGAGGAAACATTCTTTGGTGGTGTTTTTAAATATTTCTTTAGTTGCGCCTGTTTTGGAGTACAAACAGAGTTTCACAAAGCAGTTGCTCTTATTGAAGCAGTTTCAGTAAGGTGCAATTAGGCCCCCAGAAATCAGGTGAAGTCCTGCTAAATTTTTCTGCTAAATGCTGGACCTGTGTGGCCCTGTCCCTTGTCAGCACCTGCCCTGATGCCATGCCCAAGGCATGTGTTTTGAGGACAGATTGATTTCCATTTTAGTCTTGGAGAGGAGAAAACGGGGAGGGGACCTGTCAGGTCTTCAGACGTGTAAAAGATTGCTGCAAGAAGGGAAGGAACAAAGTTTTCTCTGCATCCTCTGTGGGCATGTCAAGGCTTACCTTAGAGCAAGAGACACACTAGACATTAGGAAACAAATTTATGAACATAAGAATATTAAACAATCGATTTGATTGCTGAGAGGAAATATCAATTTGCTGTGATCGATATTACGTAGGGCAGAGAATGGGCTACCCAGCCTCCCAGCACCTCCACCAGTCCTGCTTGTCTGTGACTCCTGAGATGCAACTGTAAATGTAATAATTTTTTTTTTAAGCAGCTGGATATCTCAAAGTGAATTTGTAACCATAGATATTCCAGCCCACCAATTTAAAGTCCCTTTTTTCTTTTGTTAAGTTAATTATTCTTTACAAGAAAACACAACAAAACAAAAATCCACAGATTGAAACTGTTGGGCTAGGAAACTGTTGGGTTTGGATGAAAGTGAAGCCTCAGACACTGAAATGTATTTCTTAGGCAGTAATCAGCCACTGAGTGTGCCAAACAAATATAAGTGCGTCAAAAAGGCCTTTCATGCAGTAAGACGTGTATTAAAATAAATGGGCCCTTTCCTTTGAACATATGTTTTGCTTTGGAATTGGCCTGAGCCGCTTTTCAAACAAGACCAGCTCTCCCTCAGACAGGAGAAGCACAAACCTATTCCCCTTTCTGTCTTCGTGCTGTGGCTCAGAGGCTTTCTCTTAGTTTATTCACCAAGAGAATGAGGTTTCCTGACAAAAGTTTGACTGATGTCTGGCTGCAGCATGGCAGGGAGTAAGGCTGCAGGAATGTCACCACCCTGCATGCAGGTCCTTCCGAAGCTGCATCCCTGCATGTGAAATTCTGCCCTGTTCAGAACAAAAACAATTTAGGAATCATTGCAGTGTTCCAAGATCTACAAGGTCCACCGTGTAGCTGCAAAATATCAGTAGAACAAATGGGAATTTTGCTTGTGTTAAGGCTTCTAGCGTGGGTTACAGGCCTTAAGCATCCCTGCTTTCTGCTCAGACAGGGGATGCATCTTCCCTGATGATGTTTGCAGCCTGCCTGCCAGTCAGCCCCTTCCCTTTACTGGAGGATACAGGTGCACAAGACATACAAAAGGGAGGCCTGCAAGCACTTGGCAAATAGAGAATTTCTTTATACCCAGGTCTTTTAAATGCAAATGAAATCTAGTGTTAGCTTCTTTTTCCTCTCAGCAGGAGTAATTGGAGTTCAGGTTTTATACATGGTAGTAATATATGCATTAAATCAGCTAAGTTCCAGGAATGCTATAAACTGTTCTCTAAACCCAAGTCATTCAGTCCCAAGCAGTGAGAGGAAATGGACGAAAGTGAAAGCTGAAAAATAAGAGAAAGGAACAAGGAACAAATATTTAACTCCTGATACTTACTACACTGGTAAATAGGTTCATAAAGGGTGAATCCTGTGTCCATTCTCTATCAGTTGGACTTTTAAATCAACAGTAGGTGTTGTAGTTTAACTGCAAATGCCTGTCTTGCTGTAGGAATTGGCAAGTAAAGTTCATGCCCTGTGTTAGGAGGAAGTCAGAGTTAGATGGTCATGATCTTTTCTGGGGCAAATATACCCAAGCAGCACACAGAAATACATGTGTAAGGTACTCCTGTCACTGTAACTTGGGTGTTTGTTGATTTTTGCCCTTCCTGTCCATGATCCTTGTTTACATTAGATTCTGATCCAGCAAACCCGTTTTCTAAATGACTATTTTCTAATAGAATGTGTACCTTGACAGATGTATCTACATAAATCTACTACTTAGAAAGAGAGAACAACCCAAATTTAGAATCCTAGTGTTTACACTGTTATGGAGCAGTAGCAACTTCTTTGGTTGTTTGGTGTTTGCTTGCTTGTTTTAAAAAGCAGAAACTCTGAATGTTGTTTAGGAACCAATAAGCCGGGTCTAACTACTGTTCTCTTAGACAAATGTGATTTTTGAGGCTGTTCTGAGCTGTCCCCAAGATGCATGTGTCCTCCATGCAGTTGCTACAAATGCCTTTTGCTTATGGCTTTTTCTCCCCTTTCCCTTTGGCTTGTTTGTTTGCAGAAAAAAATGGACAGTCGGGAATACCAGGATGCACAAGGTTTTGCAGCAGATATTCGGTTAATGTTCTCTAATTGTTACAAGTACAATCCTCCAGACCACGAAGTGGTGGCCATGGCCAGGAAGCTCCAGGTAAAGGTGTTGGCAGATGTATCTTCCAGAGTACATTTAGTTCAGCTACAAGGTGTCCATTCAGAGATCCAAGCGTGGATCTGCTCTTGGCACCAACAAGGGAGAGCTGGTGATTCCTCCAGCCCTTAGAAAGAGCCATGTTCTCTGCTGCAGAACTGTTACGCTCTTTACCATGGCATGACCCAATGCCACGTTCCGCTCCTAAAATACCATATTCATTGCTGTAATGGGAGAATTTTGTTGGGCTTACAGAGTATGTATACCCATCTGTACATTATTATTTACTTGTACAGCACCTTGTGTAGTGCAGTAAGACCCTGACCCATGGTGGGGTGTCAGGTGTGTTTAAAAAGCCAAAATGTGATCTTAGTGGCTGAGGCCCCTTTTGTCACCAGTTTTTTTCCCCCCTTTTTGTAGGATGTCTTTGAGATGAGGTTCGCAAAGATGCCTGATGAGCCTGCGGAGGCCCCACCTCCGCCTCCACCAACAGCACCAGTGGTGAGCAAAAGCACAGAGAGCAGTCACAGCAGTGAGGAGAGCTCTTCTGACTCAGATAGCTCGGACTCGGAAGAAGAGCGAGCAACTCGGCTGGCGGAGCTCCAGGAGCAGGTATTGCAACAGCCAAGCTGTCTGTCTGTGTGCAGTAGAAAGGGGATAGCAGGAGGAAGGGTTTAATATTGCTCTTAAAAATCTCATCTAGGCTGGGATGCAGCAAAGCAATCTCCCCTTCTGCCAGCTAAAGGGGGAAAATGCTCAGCTGTGAAGTAAGTGCATGTTTGATGTAGTGTTAATTTTCTTCAAGATAGAGCATCAGCACTGAGAATGGCTGTGCTTCCTTCTGGGATCCCAGAGTATGAGTGAAGGTGCAGACAATACTAGGGAGCTGGGAAGAACAGAGACCTCCATTTTGTATGAGAGCTCAGGCATTACAAAATTTGTCGCAAGCTTCCTGTGGGATATTGTTCCCTTGCACCCCGTCTGTAGAAGTGAGCTGTTTCAACTGTTGGGATTGCAAACAATTAAGCCACGGCCTTTCTTATTATGTAGGTATACAATGCCAGATGCCACAGTGCTTACATGTTCTGCCCTAATACAACACGGCATTAATAAAATAGCTTATCTGCTGTCTCAAATCAAGCTAGTAAGAGAGCCGAGAATTGAACCCAGGATTCCAGAGGCCAAGTTGTCAGCACTCTAGACAGAGCTATTGAGCTTAATTTTCATTTGCCCCTGTAAAACAAGAACAATGTTTTCATTTGAGTCAACTTCCACATACTAGCACTGCGTTTTTTTTAAAGAATTTCAAATCAAACAAGGTCTCCTGAGTTCAATCACTAGACTGCTTGATCGCTGACTTTGGGATATACTTACATGTTGGCGTACAGAGGAAGGGTATGATGCCTTGTTATCTTGCCTTGAAGTCTGATTTATTTTATTTTTTCACTGTTCTCCCCCAGCTAAAGGCCGTCCATGAGCAGCTAGCTGCATTGTCACAAGCGCCAGTGAACAAACCAAAGAAAAAAAAAGAGAAGAAGGAAAAAGAGAAGAAAAAGAAAGATAAAGAGAAGGAAAAAGAAAAGCACAAAGTAAAAGCTGAGGAGGAGAAGAAACCCAAGGTGGCTCAACCACCAAAACAAACCCAGCAGAAGAAAGCCCCAGCTAAGAAAGCGAACAGCACGACCACAGCTAACAGGTGAGAGCCTGCCTTCTGCACGTTGCCTTAAGGGGAATGCCAAGAGCTTCCAGACCAGTTGTCCTGCCCCTCCTGTCCCCATTGAATTCCTGGTGAAGCTCAGTTGTCTGAGCAGTTAATTTGCTGTTGAATAGTGTCCCCATTCCCGGACAACTCCAGGGAGTCTTTAAATTAGAGCTGGCAGTGGAACCATCCTATTTCCACTGTCCAACTCTCTCAGAATCCCTGCCTGATCACTCAGATAAGGTTTTGGTTTTTGCCTTTGGCGCATCCAGCAAGAATGTGCCATTTCATTGCTGCCCCCCTGCTGCTACGTGGGCTTGTTGTCATGCCTCACAGGGCTAAAATATAATAGGAGTAAAACAGCTAACCTCAGATTTCTGAACTTTTTCAGAAGTTGTGGTGCTGTTCAAGCCATCTGGCTAGAGGTTCAAAGCCAATAGCATTGGGATGTTTGTTACAAGGGGGGTAGAAAAAGAAGAGTTCATTGCTTCTATATACCCATGAATGTTTCCATGCTTGCCACCCCACCCCCCACCCCCCC
>NW_009260227.1:571269-580867 GCF_000687185.1 Egretta garzetta | reverse complement strand
AAGGAGGCAAACAGGCATCTGCAACCTATGATGCAGATGAGGAGGAGGAAGGTCTGCCCATGACCTACGATGAGAAACGACAACTCAGCTTGGACATCAACCGCCTGCCTGGGGAGAAGCTAGGCAGGGTGGTGCACATCATCCAGTCACGGGAACCTTCCCTTAGAGACTCCAATCCTGACGAGATTGAAATAGATTTTGAAACATTGAAGCCCACAACTTTACGAGAACTGGAGAGATACGTGAAATCTTGTTTACAGAAAAAACAAAGGAAACCATTTTGTAAGTTACCTCCTGGGGCACATGTTCCCCCACCAGCTCTTGGGCTCAGCTTTGGAGTCAGGGCATGTGTGTTGGGATTCTCTTATCCAGCTGTTGGGTATGTGATGACAGGGATTTTTAGAGATTCTTTTCTCCCAGGAAAACGTACAGAAGCTTTCTATTTTTTCCTGTTCTTTCTTCCCATGATGTCATGCTGTGGGAGACGTGGAGGACTATTGTGTTCCTCTACACTACCTGTGTGGTACCTTTATCACTTACCTAGAAGGCACTATAAAGGTTTCAGTCTCATTATGTTAGGTGTTATGTGCACACATCTGGAAGGATCAGTTTCTTATCCTGAATAGTTTAGCATCTAATTAAGAAAGAAACAAAAAGCATGGTTGGGATCCAAAGCACCAAGGGAATAAATAACTGGCACAAAGTTACCTGGGCAACCTGTGGATTCTGAGTGTAAGAGTCTGAATTGTATATTCACCCCAAAACTGTTCTTCCTAGATGGCCTCATCACCATATTGCCCTCAGCCTCTATCAGATCAGAGGATTATTGTTAATGCACTGCCGAGTGTACGGTTCGGTATGGGACAGACTTTTCTCTGTGCCTCATCCACAGAGAGTGAATTGTTGCAGCCCCTCGAGAGTTTAGCTCCAGCTGAATAGCAGTAGGATCACTTACCTGAAGTGGTCCTGGCTCTGTCCATCTGCTTGTCGGTTAAGGGGGAGTTGTCCTGTTAAGAGTATAGCACAATAGCTACTCGCAACTCCTGCAGAGCACCTCCATTTCCTCACCACAGGACTTCCAGGTAGGCCTAAGCAAAGCTCAGGCTTTGACCCTTCTTTTTGCTTTTTAATACACTGCTTTGATTTTTTTAATTATTATTTTTTAATTATTTTTTTTTGCCTCTGAGTCCTTCACTGTTGGAATAGCTCAAGAAAAATTTTTCCAGAATGGTTAAGAAGCATCCTTCTGTAGAGTAACACAGATAATTTTGGATGTCTGTCCGTCTGCTCCTCTGAGACTGGTACAGCCGGGGCTGGCAGGCTGATGTGCCTGACCCCAGCCAGACTCTCCTGCTGTCAGCTCTCTATTGCAATGCTTAGTGCTCGGGGGTGCACCCTCACTCTGTTTTTTTTTTTTTTTTTTTTTTTTAAATCACTGCCTTAAAACAGCACACAGAAATGTAGGTATTTCCTTGCCGGATCAGGGAAAATGTCTGGCCCCTGTCTTCTGCTTCTGGTACCGGCCAACACCTGTGTTCAGTTACTCCTCCTTTGGAGGGATATGTCTTCTGCTCAGAAGTATGAATATTGCTGGTACTTCTCATCATTTCCATCCTAACTGATGCATCTACATTCTTGTCTGCTAGCCTTTGCCTCAGTTGATTTTTAATTTGTCCATTTTGGTTCATTTTATATTTAAAGCAACATAAAACACAGTAGATTCTTGCGTGAGGTACCTTAAGTTATAATGGCAGACGCTTACTTCTGACACCCTTTAATGGGACACTTTATTTTACAGGGCAGAAAACCCATGTAACAATTCTGTAATTACAAATGTGTAGCTATTGACCGTATAACTGGCTGGTAAGTAACCTGCAACTACAAGGTTATTACATGGATATTTCTATCTTCTAAAATACTTTGCCAAAGGTCTCTCTTACAAAGTGTGTGTTACAGGATGATGGTGATTGGATGATCTGGACAACTTCACGTGTTGTCCTCTCTCCGGGATGTGTAGTTGCTGTGTGGTCACGCGATCTTAGCAGTGTCGCTGCAGAGTGGTTGCACAGATTTACATGCCCTGTAAAATAGTGATGTCCACTCTCTTTCACCTGCGACCATGCAGTTTCAGAAATTGTGCGTTCCTCCTCCACAGCTGCAAGTGGAAAAAAGCAAGCAGCAAAGTCAAAAGAAGAGTTAGCTCAGGAAAAGAAGAAAGAACTAGAAAAACGGTTACAGGACGTCAGTGGGCAGCTAAACAACAACAAGAAACCTGCAAAGAAAGGTAATGGCTTTGTTTGTACTGTGCTAACAATGCCCAAAAAGTTGTGTATGTAGATAAACTTCCTCACTAAGGCATAACTGCTGCCGCCTTGTAGCCTTGGGTTTATCTCTGTGATAGTTACCCCAGTTGGTCAGTGGTGGTGGGGCACAGTGGGTTACTGCTGGGCACTGAGCTTCTGCAGGGGGCTGCTTTGGTCCCTGTCCAGATGGAAGCTCTTGTGGGTTGTAAATGTGAGGTGTATCACAGGCAATTTATCCTTCAGAAGGACGAGGATCATCTGCTCTGCATGAGCCTGTACAGGACTGTGATACAGGCCAGTAGCACAGAGCATCTGATGGACGGGTTTTCTCCATTGTGGGATTAAAAAAGCACAAGCCCCCATGTAGTGCAATAGCATGAAAAATGGTACAAAAGGTTCTGCCAGTGTGAACTGAGCTGCTTCCAGCTTCACACAAGTCAAGCGAGGTTTTCTTGGCTTCAGAGGTTGCACTGAAGCATGCAAGGCTGTGGGCACAGCTCCCCAGGTGCTTCGCTCTCCTAAGCGGATCCCAAACTTCCATGGTCACCTGCAGTCTGGGAGACCTTGGCATCCACTGACGGGACAGGGCTCATTGCAGCAAGCAAAGGTTGCGGGTAAATAAGCTGCCCAGGCAAAACAAAGTTGTGAACGAAGCCATGGAAGGATGAAGGCTGTGGGCAAACCTTCTCTAGTTCAGTTCCTTGCAAGTAACCACATTGCTGCCTTCTCCCCCGCAGAGAAATCTGGCTCAGCTCCCTCCGGAGGCCCTTCCCGGCTCAGCAGCAGCAGCTCCTCCGAGTCCGGGAGCAGCAGCTCCAGCGGCTCCAGCTCGGACAGCAGCGACTCGGAATGAGTTATGGACACTTACACACAAAACACAAAATGGACATCACCCTCACCGATGTTCTGCAGTGTTCCTTTCTCTCCTTAATATACTGCTCTTGTTCCACGGTGGTCAGGTTTTTTTTCCTCTCTTTCTCTGACTTTTTTATTTTATTTTTTAATTCAGTGTTATAAAAGGTATCTTCCATTTTTTTGGGGGGCGCTCTTTTCATAGGTCAAAGATCTTTGCGTGTGTGTGTGTGTGACTAGACTTTATGGCAAATAGTTCCCTTTGCATAAAGTCTCTAAAATACATTTTAACTGAAGAAGATTGGTTGAAAATGGAAGAACTTTGAACTCTTAGCAGGAGATAAATAGAAAGTTCTGCAAGGTTTGTAGTAACGTTTCCCTCTTGCCCCTTCCCTCTCCCCAGAATGTTCTCTTTTAATAAGCCTGCCTGGCTCACACAAGGTAAAAAAAAAATCTTTTTTTAAAGAAATCTCTGTAAAATGGTACTGTATCTGAAAGATGTTAGCTTTTGAACTAGTTGGTGTATTTGTTATTAGCACTAGTATTCTTAATCTCGAAGTCTACAGTGTGATGAACATGTCAGATGCTATCATCTTTTTACATAAAAACAAAAAAAAAATTTCTCCTATACTGTGGATTGCTAACATGCTTTTCTTTTTTAATCTTGGTAGAGGCATAGAGGGGAAGGTATTTAAGCATGAATTTAACTTGAAGTACATGAGCAATATAAGTGGTTGCATTTCTTGGTTTTCCACTCAAAATTTTCATTTTTCTTGGGGATACATTGGGAAGAAGGGAGCAAGGGATGCTCAAGTTTCTTGGGAATGTTATTTTTAGCATCAAATAGATAATTTCCAGGAAAAGGACACTCTCTGTGAAAATTTTCATTTAATTGAAAACAGGTTTTGGCTGATAGTTCTCAGCTGGACCTCAGAGTGATCCCTGCAGAGTGACCAAGGCGAGTCATGTGCTCATTATTAGATGCGTGCTTAAGTACTTTCTCCATGATGCTTAAGTACTTTCTCCATGACAAGCACCTCAGCCTGGGCTTAAAATAATGGAGCACTTGAGCTCCAGCTGAGGCTGAGCTGGCAGGGGAATTGGAGAGGGATGTTGTGTGTGGTTTTGGTTTGGATTTTTTTTTTTTCCCCCCCTCCTTATTGTTTCAGTAGTGAGCTCCTAGAAAGGGAATGCTACTTCTGTGTCATGCAGGGTGCAGGTTTCCAGACACTGAAATGCTTACCTCAATAAAAAGAAAAAAGAGGGGAGGGAGGAAAAAGAGACAATTTTTTTAAGGCTTGCAATTTTTTTAGCCCAGCCTAACATTTTGACCTGCATTGCTGCAATACACACTCTGTTTTCACTGTCGCTGATTTCATGTATATACAGGTACTTTATTTATTAAACACCATTGGTCATTTAAAACCTACTAAAAAAAATATAACAGAAGCAAAACTGCATTATGCAGACCAGCAGAAATGCAGACTTTTAATGTGGTTTGAACCAAATTAAAAAAACAACAAAAAAGGTAAATAAAAATCTGAAACTTTTTAAAATCCAATGGACTTTATACCTACAGGTGCTACAGTCCAGTCTGTCCTGTGTCTGGTGCTCTGTCATGACTGGTGTGTTCATTGTTGGGTTTGTTTTCCCTCTTCTTTATCTTTTCATCCCAGCCCCCTTTTTTTCCCTGTTTTGTACAGATCTTGGAGACATACAGGTAGATACAGTTTCTTGATGCAGCACATTATTTTCTCTGTAATACTTCCAGAGGTCTTTTTTTCCCCCTCTCTTTTTTTATAATTTTTTTTTTTTAGAAAAGTGGGGTTTTTTTCTCTTATAATCCAATTTTAGGGAAACATCAGTTCTATAATTATATAAAATTTGTAATCTGAGGGGCAGAAATTTATTGTAAATTCTTAACTTTTTATTGTAAAGAAAAAAATATACAGAGTTTAACAGAAAGTTATGCCTTTCCCTCTCCCAGCACCAGCCCCTAAGGCTGCCTCTCTACTGTGGGGTAGCCCTAAAATTCACCCTGCTGCGGTCTCTGTGAGTGGTTTGCCAGAGGCCCCGGGGTGCAGATTGCACCAGCTTTTATTTATCACGTAGGTGAGTGGCTCTGGAGGACTCCTCAACCCCAACACACAATTTTCATTGCGTGCTCAGCTTCCAGGAGCCAGGACAGGAGATTGTGTGGTGTCTGGGGGGTGTCCCTTTGCTGGAACGCCGGGGAAGCGCGGGGCCAGCCTGTTGTTAGCACTCCATGGTTTGCACTTCTGACTGCATCCACACTCAGCTGCCAGTCACTTACTGCCCATCGGCTGAGGTTTTATTAGCTGGCCACACGCACATCTGTCTTTAAAAACCATCATTTCGGAGTGTTCAGATGCACACCTCGTACAGCTGACGTGCCTCTGCCTGTGTCTTGCCTGTGCGGTGGCAGTAACACACTCGCCACAGTTTGCTGTAGAAAAGAATTCCCATTTTTCACGAAGGGCTGAGCGTGCGATGATGTGTTGCTGTGAGGCACTGAGTTCCTCCTGTAAGTTGCTGGGCATCTCTGGCTTGTTTTGCAATCACCAGGGCACTTGGCCTGTTGGCAGGAAGCTCTCAAGTCTTTGCAGATAGTTTTCCCATAGTATTTGAAAGTGGATGAACTAGGGTATTTCGATTCTTACTGAAAGGAATTATTTTTCTTTTCCGTTAACAGTGGAGTTATTTTTAGTTTCTATATTTTTTTAAATTCTGCCCTTAAAATCTTCCCCTAGACAGATCCTTAGTAATATATTTTCAGAATTTACTATGAGGAAATGTAATATACACCTAATTAAGAGCTTAGGAGTTTTTTTTAATGGGGTTGGGTTTCATCTGTGTTTCTCCTATTGTCTGAGACTTGCGTTATCAAAGCCAGCTAGTGTTTTAATTAAAATAATTGCAGCCAATTCAATACCATGACAACTTGGACACACAAGCTCCCAGCTTTCCCTGCTTGAACCCTTTTCCCATGTGCATTAACCTGAGCTATGCTGTTGATGTAACATGGTGATCCCTCTGGACAAAACATGCTCCTGTGCGGAGAACAGACCGCAGCCGGTGTTGGAGGCAACAGCAGCCCGCCCGGCAGGCGCTCTCGCCAGCATCACCGCCACACAAATCCCGGGGACCTGGCTCTGCAGCAACGCCACGATCCTCCGACAGCAGGGACAACCCTGCTGACCACTGCCAGGTTCCTCCAGGACGCATAAGGTCTGTCCCATCAAAATCAGTGAAAAGGTTGAGCCAACGGGTTGGGGCCCAAGCATGAAGTGATGGCAAGGGACCTGGCCCGGACCGTCTGCAGTGCTGGAAGAGGATCTCTGTTTTGGTTGGCAAACCTGTCCTAGCTTGGGGATTTGCAAGGTAAACAAGCAACCAAAAGCACCGAGGGATATGAAGAACCACCTGCATATCTTTGATACGCCCTGCTGTGACTCGGGCTGCCCTTTAGTGGGAAACGTGGTTTGTTTTCATGGAAAGTCAGGTGTTCCCTCTGAAATGACGGTTCACAGGAGAAACCCATTTTGGCATGACCTGCATTTTGGGAAAGAAACTGGTGACTCTTCATTGCAAAATGTTGTTCTTACACCTTCTCATTTTGGCGTTGTTTGTAGTGCTCGTTACCTCCCGACGTGTCAGTAGTGGTGCCTCTTGTGCCTCCAGATCAGAGTGTCTCCAGGAACGAAGAGATGTTTTCAGTCCATAGTAAGTAGCAGCAGCCCTTCGTGAGTTGGACACTGAAATGATAGAGCATTTATTTGAGTTTGTATTGCATGACATGTCAGTACAGATGTCATGAAATAACTTGAAAACGATCAAACACAGAACATTTGAAATGACATTTTTAAACTTAAGAATAAAACAAAAAAAAAAAAAATTGAAATTTTTATGGTAGAATTTTTCTTGAACGAACAAAGTTTAACTTTGTTTTCCAGGGGAAACTTCACTGAAATCGCTATGATTTCTTATGTATACGTACACACAAATAGTTTTATTGAAACTGTTTTTTCCGATGAATTCCTGTTTGACAAAACAATATCTGACCAGACCTATTGTCAATCAACCAGCATTACCGCACCTTTAAAAACTTTGTTAAACTTTATCTGATTGTAAGGTCAGCCTGTTTGTTGCATACCATCAGATGTAGGCTCAGCGGGACCAGAGGGAGATCCGCATCCCGGGGGCTCGGGCCCCGATCCGTCTGCTAAAGGAATCTGTTGCGTACAACAGCTTTCTGCTAACCAAATGTTGTCTGTACAAAAATCATTTCAGTTTTTGTATTGATGTGATTTTCAACTTTCCTACCGACAGGGTTTGTAACTGTAGAACTGATATTTCAGGACTGTGTAACTGTTGTTTGTGAGTGTGTGTCTGACGGATGCACGCGCCCCCACGCGCATACACGAGCACGTCTGTGCGTGTATATATACCAGTTAGTTACCCAGTGAGGTCTCCTTCCATGTTCTCTATGTGGTAGAAGCAGACTGCAGTTACCTAATCTAGTTCTTTCTCTGTTTTGGGGACTCTTAGACCAGTTTTTAATTTTTTTTTCCTTGTTTTGAAAGGAATGCTGTTTTTTAAAGTTGGGGTTGGAGCTAGGGGGAAGGGATCGGGGCACGACAAATTAAAACCACAACCTTTTTAGTACTGGATTTTAAAAAAGACGTCTTCTCAAACACGAGCAGTTACCTCTAGGGCTAACTGTGGGCAGCCTCTGCCTTGCTGAGGATGGAACTTGGGGCGAGGATTCATTACGCTAGTAGCGTTACCTTGCTTGTAAAACCAGGAGATGCATTTTTTTTTAAAGAAATGGGATTTGCATATCTTTTTAAATGTCATTTTTAAAAAAATAAATAAAGCACCAGCTAGGATTTGACACAGGCCACTTAGAACTCACCCCTGATACTGGCATAACCAATCCAGAACGATTTGTTGTTGTATTTTTGTTTTATTTTTGGGGTTTTTTTAATATTTAAAAAAATGTTACTTTTCTGTATGATGTGCATGCAAATTTACCGTAACTCTTTTTCTTAAAACTTTTTAGTGCCATTTCTAGTATATTCCTGTAAATGTCAGTTACTGAAAAGAAATGAGTCAATGTAAGTAGTTTAGCTTGTTTATTGCAAATTGCTGGCGCAAAACACGACAGAATTTAAAAAAAAAAAAAAAGAAGTTAGAAAGTAATCTTTGATGTTACTGGTAATCATGGACCCTGGTCCTGGGGCATTTGTTTTGTTTTCATAATAAAAAGAAAAATTGTTTAAAGTGTGCAGTTTGATCCCGTATTTTCCCCTCCCATCTCCTCTCCCGTTCCCTTTCCTCATCTCCTGTTTCAGGTGTTGCGCTTGCTCCAGTTGAAGACCTGTAGGGCTTTGAGCGAGCAGTCGGTTGAGTAGCATTGCTAAGAGTCAAACATAAATACACTAACAGTCCCAGCACCGTGAGTATTGAAATAATTTGGAAGGAGCTTTGCAAGTCGGGCTGTTGGCGCCGACGGGTGCCACACTAACGGGGCAAACTGCCTTCAGAGCAGGGGCTGAGCCTGGGGCGCTGCCAGCTTGGCCTGGGGTCTCCAAATCACAGCTCAGTACCTGGCGCAGACGAGCTCTAAGTGCACCTTTGCGGTGGTGAGGGACACGCTCGGGCTGCTTTAATGCACCAGGGCAGCCAAGGGAGGACTTGTGCTCCCCCTAGAAGCCTGCAACTGAAGGGGTCTTAGTTTATGTGAGAACTACATCTGACGGAGGTAAGTCCAGCTGAAAAAGCGGAGGTGAAAGTTTCACCCAGTTGTAACGCTGACTATTTTCAAGCCACCGGGACCTGAAGGAACCAGAGGGGATTTCTCACCAGCACTGGCAGCGGTGCCTGCTCCACCAGTGGGTGCTTGGCCCCATGGGTCAGCGAGCCCGGCGTGACCCTGCCCAGCGACGTGGCAGACGCGGCTGGGAAAGGGGGGCGGGGGGGACTGGAGGGGCTGGGCATGTTCACAGCAGAATCCTGGCATTACTGTATGGCAGCCAAAATCTATTTTGGTCCCTGGAGGGGGTTCAGGTCGGTTCTGCTGTTGGGTTTCTCAGATGTACACCTGATGGTGTAAGGTTACAACAGCCACGTTCCCCCAGGGTTAATCTTTCTCTAGCCCTGTTCCTGCTCACTGGGTTTAAAAGCTGGAATCTCTCTAAAGTTTCAGCAAACCTGTTTGGCTGAACTGGTGTAACGGTGTGTTCTGTCAATGATACCCCCAAAGGAAATGTTTGTGCAACCCATCCTCTCAAAACCCCCGGTGAGGCAGTTGCCCCCCAGGAGGATGTTTTCCGTAGCGAGTTATTTCTAGGTGCATCAAGCAGTGCTGCTTCTTACGGTCTTGGAGCAGGTTGAGGACCAGCAGACCACAGCTGAGGTTC
>NW_009260227.1:567663-571258 GCF_000687185.1 Egretta garzetta | reverse complement strand
GACCCACAGCCCCACCAGTAACTAAGGCAGTTCCCAAATGGGAGAAGCTGCCTCTCTGCTGAGCTTTCCCTCCTCTGCCTGGGTGGGGATTGGGAGCAATAAGAGCTGTAGCCCTTATGGGCGCCGAAGTGATGGACATGCAGAAGAAAACCAGCTGCTCACGGTGGTGCATTCACATCACTTTAATGCACTTTATCAAAGAGGCTCCAACAGCATTTCAAACGAGTGCAGTGACACTACGCCCCTGGCTCACAGAAATGCTCGCTCGTAGCAGCCACCCCCCAAACCCGCTGTGACTAACAAGGACACGGAAAATGGTGCGGTCACGTTCACGGAGAGATGGAAGAACAAGTCACACGCTTCTCTGCTGTCACATCCAGCCTCAGCCCTGGAAGAGCTCATGCACGTACTTGAGTTTCTGTTCTTCTATGGCCCAATTAACACTCTTACAATTTTGGTTTACCAGCCACATAAACCAAAAGAGACTGATTATACCCAAAATAATCAACTTTCTTACTGAAATTTAAAAAAAAAAAAAAAAGTGGTTTTTCTATAAGAAAAGTAAAGAAAATGAACAGCTGGTTTGGGGGATGTGCTGTTCCTTAAACACCCGGAGTTTGCATGCTCCCCTGGGCTGCTGGAAAGGCCCTGAACCACCTCTGCGGGTCCCTTCCCCCCGCCCTTCCCAGGGCAGCCCCCTGCCCATCCCTACACCTAATCAGCCGGGAGCGGGAGCATCCCATGCCATGCTCTGCCTGCAGCAGCCCCTTTGGGACAGGGGCACCGCCGCCGGCAGCTTTCTGACTCTCGCTAGTGTTGTGAATCTCATCAAATGCTTTTTTCCCCCAGTTGAAAAACATTTATTCCCCAAAATATTTCTCAGCCAGAGCTAATCCTGGCAGGATGAAGAGGACCGTTGCCGTGTGCGGAGCGATGCGCAGGGTGGCGAAGCACGGAGGTCTGTCAGCAGGTTTAGTTTCACGAGCACACACGTAAGGTACCACACACTGACACATGCATACGTAGTACTTCAAAAAAAAAATAAAAAAAAATGAGCTGCCTCTGGTTTGCAGTGCATACACATGCTACGGATCGGGGCCGAGTACCCCAAAACTCTACGATCTCCCGTTAAAACAGGTAAGTTCTGCTCAGTGCACTGGGTTTAGCAAAATTGAGTTGTAGCATTTAACCTGCACGGGAGAGCTGGAAGAGATTCTTCTTCACTGTATTAAGGAAAAATAAATAAAGTGCTTGAAAAAATGCAAAAGAGGTTTCAAATAAATATAGTGGAAGTAATGACTGTGCCTCATTTTAGGCAGGTAAATAATCAATACTGAAGTCAACATCAAATACTGATTTGCTGGAAGTTAAGCCTACACCTAAGCACGGCTGGATTAGGCACGCAGGGCTGCGGGAGGACGTCCTAGGCAGGACCTAAAGGGAATCTATGACTTAAGCCCAATGTTAGTGCTGAACCCTGGGCACGGAATCAGCACCCCTTGGAAGTGGTACTGCTTTGAGTTTAATACAGAGCTAGGTGCTTGCTGGGTTGAGTTTCTCAGCTTGATCTTGCCTTGCCCAAGTTAGCGATTCGGCTCTAATGGAAACAACCTGGAAGCAGTCTCTATTCCCAAGAACTGCAACTATTCCCAAGTATTTTTTTCCCTCCTAAAACCCTTCAGTTAGTTGAAACAACCGCTCCCAGACACCACTTTTGAAATACATGCACCAAAGCTACTCTCCAACCCAAATTAGAAGAAAAACCCTTCCAAGCTACTGCGTGCACGAAAACTTAAACACAAAGCAAACGTCAGTAAACTGTTTTCTTCTAAACTGATCTCTGGGGGCAGGTATGTACTTCTGTTTCCTTATGTCCCTTAGCAGGAGATGTGTGTATTTACAGGAGCTTTCTTCCTGCTGCTCTCCTGGGCCCGTCCCTCGCTTGGGTGATCTGTTCTGAAGCGTGGGCTGGGAATCTACCTGCGTGAAGGGAGCCGGCTCCGCCAACTCCAGAAGTCCTGCGGCATCAGAAAGGGCCCTTGGCTTTGCACAGGATCAAACCGTGGCGCGCCACGATAAATCACTTCATTGCCTGGTTGTAAGAGATTTCCAGGGCAGTAATTAAAGGGAGACAGAGCAAGCAGAACAGGTAATGGCCAGGTAGTTGCAAATCCCCTCCCTAAAATCTTAACCTCGATGGAAGATCTGCGCTCGCCTCCCTCCCGCCAGCATCGCAGAGCTTTGGCAATGCGTACGGGCTAGCCAGTGAACATGCCCGCAGGGGACGGCTCCCGGGCGGCAGCGGGTGCTCCTCACGGCACACAAGCCACTTCCAAGCAACACGTGGTCCAGCGTGGACCCTGCCAAGATGCCAGGCAGCAAAGACAGGCTCGTGAGTTCCTGAGGGAGACAGTTTTCGTTACACACACTCAACAACAAGCAAAATCTGATGCTACCAACAGTGAAAACAAACATAAACTTCAGAGAGCCTTTCCGGCCTCTCCCGTACCCACTGCCTTAGCCGCAGGTTTGTCGCAAGGACGATGCAAACCCATCTCCCCCAGCGTGATGCAAGTCTGGTTTGTCTCTACGTCTGGATTTCTAATGCAAAGCCACCGAAATTACATAATAGCACAGAACTTAGATTGCCCCGTGTCCCTGGAGACATCCAGCTTGTTTTTGTCCCGCACCAGGATGGCTTCGTTGCCGTACTGCGAGTACCACATGCTCCGACTCCGGCTCAGGTAAGTGTTGGGGGGGGCCGACTCCAGTTTCTGCTGCTGCTGCTGCCAGATGAGCAGAGAGGTGTCCCGGTACCGCAGCCGGGCGTACCCCTCGGACAAGGCTTTTTCAGGCAGGGGCACCCTCCCGTTCATTACTTTGTCAGTCATCTGCTCAGGGGTAGCTTCAAAGATGACAGCTCCTTCCCGGCAGCTCCAAAATACACCCCGCTGGGTCGGTCTGGATCAGTGGCTGTTGCTTGGAGCTCAAGGGAGAACATCCCCAGGAGCACAGCTCTCAGGACCCACAAGCTGTTGGTCAACGTAAGGACCACTCAGGAGAGGAAGCGGGGACATGCGTGCCCAAAAATCACAACAGGCAGCCTGGCCTCGCTTAAGTAACAAGCCAGGACTTCCGAAAGCTTATCCAGTGGTGATGCCGCTACGTGTTTCATCTTGCAAAGGGACCACACGCACGAGCTGCTTGTTGTTAGAGTCCATGACGTGTCTCAGGAGGCGCGAGTGGTGGCTCCACGGCGGTGGGTTTGCTCCGCGGCCGAGCAGGATGGGCTGAGCGGCTCTGAATGAGTTTTGCTTCCCTGAAGAACAGATCCCGAAGCCGTAGGGCAGACCTAAGAGGGCAGACCTAAGAGGTCACCAGCGGCCAGGCCCGTGCATGAATCCCACCCGTGCTAGATGCCGGTGCCCGGCGGCCGGAGGGAGCTCAGGGACCCCCCGATGTGCTCGGGGATGCAGGAGAGGATGCTGCCTCCGGCCCCGGTTATGGTACCCGAGCTGGGGGACCCATCGCCTCCTGACAGCACCGCTTCACCCTGGGGGGCACGGCGAGGGTCACCCCACGGCCTGGCAGCAGG
>NW_009260227.1:565924-566150 GCF_000687185.1 Egretta garzetta | reverse complement strand
GAGCTCCCCGCGTGGGGTGCGTGGGTCTTGAGTATGGCAATGGAGCAACCCTAGTGGGGTTGCGTGGGTCTGGGGCACAGCAGTGGGGCTCCCACACCGGGTGTTTGGGTGCAGGGCATGGCAGGGGAGCACCCCGAGTGGGGTGCATGGCTCCAGAGTTTGGCAATGGGGCTCCCTGAGTGGGGGGAGTGGGTCTGGGGCACAGCAGTTAGGCTCCCCGCGGCGG
>NW_009260227.1:560876-565293 GCF_000687185.1 Egretta garzetta | reverse complement strand
GCCTGCCCAGTCTCCTCTCCAGTGGGTGACTGGTGCAGCGGCCATTTGTGCCGGGAGGGTGCGTGGTGCCCTTTCTAGCCCTTCAGTTCCCTCGGGCTCCCCAGCGAGTGCCCGCCTGGGGGCTGAAGGCAGGCGGGGGACCCCCCTCCATGCACCCCACCCCAGGTGACCCTCGCTGTGACAGCCGCACGGGCACACTGTGGGCTGGACTGCGTGGAAAAGGAGCCTGACCGAGCGCTCCTCTACCTCCGCTCATCATCGCTGCCTGCTCCAGCGCGATTCCTTAGCCTGACTATCCCCTGGCAAGCACAGTAAGAAATATGTTTTGAAGAGAGCTGTGGGGCTTGTTCTTTTTCTGATGATGCTAAATTTAAGCTCTAAATCTTCTTATCTCCTGTGAACGCAGCGCCATCTAATCTCCTGTTAAGGACCCGATACACTTATCTGTTGCAGAGCTACTCGAGGCGCTGCTGCCGTGCCGCTCGGCCTTCATGGGCACAAGATGCAGTGGTTTACTTCTGCCAGATAGAAGGCACGCTGCAAGTCCCCGTTCCCAGAAGATTTAGACCGAACACAAAGAAGAGAAAGAAAAAAAGAGGAAAGAAGGAAAAAAAAAAAAAAAGAGAGGAATGAATCCGCTATTAGAATGTTTACTATCAGAAATGTCCTGACTTTGCTGCTTAATCTGCCTCCCGCTAGCACGGAGGAGCCAGCCCAGGCCCCACCTTGTGGAAGCTGCAGAGCAAAATGCAAAATCGTTTAGCGGAACCAGATTTAGGTTTTTTGGCATGATGAGGTGTCTTGGTCCTCTCTGAAAAATTACCGGTTCTGTTACCGTCAAACTGAGAGCATCCCAGAAGAAGCCGGTGAGTGGAGTGGTTACATTGCCAAGATAAGGCAAAACGAAAGACTGGGAACTGCAGACCCTGGAAAGCCAGTGACTGCTTCTGCCCATCCACTTGACCCTTCTCCGTGAGTCCCCGAGATGTCTGCCAACAGGGCCCTTCCCAAATAAACCCTGGAAGCAGCAGCAGTGGAACAGATGAGGTAAAACCCTGGTGCTGCCCGGCCAAGGGTTGGTTCCTCTCCTCCTTCCCCCAAGGAAATCTCTTGTGTTTGCTTTGCTTTCCTCGGGCCCTACCTCTGCTGTAAAACACGGCTGCAGGACAGGGCTGGGTTGGGTGATTTGCTCCTTCCTCAGCTCCTTAGGACCATGATGAGCTTTGGGTCTATTTGATTTTGATGGGAGAGCTGTTGGGGTGGAGGAAGGCTGGTTGGTGAGGCCATCCCGGCAGTGCCCTTGGGAGGAGGGCGTTATTTGTATTCAGCACAGCCGGGGCATCACGGGCCCCATAAATGAGACTTTTCCACGGAGAAATGCCCAGGAAAGTGCTGGCTCTGCCTGCTTGGTACCCGGGTTGAAAGCCCTTTTCCAGCGGAGTTGCGCTCTCAGACGCTACCTTTTCCCAGGCTAAACAAGGAATATTTTTGGCTGACTGCTGCCATTGCACCGGTACAAGAAGAGAATCCAGTTCATCCCTCCTGCCAGCATCGAGCTGTGCCAGGTTAATTTTCCTGCTCTCCCCTTGCACGGCGGCAGGCAGTAACCTACATCAGCAGCTCTTGGAGGCGGCGTGCCCGGGGGTAGGGGAGAAGACGTGAGCAATCCTGGCAGGAGTGCAGGGCCGTTAGCGGGAGGATAATTGCAGGGACTATTCCAGGGTACAAGCTGTCTGGGCAGGTAGATCAGGTGTTTGCAGCAGCAGATGAGCCAGATAGAGAATTCCTGTCTGTACCCCGTGAACGTTAGGAGTTTGATGGGGCAGCACTTCAGTGTGCTGTGATCTGCCCCTGGCTGATGGTCGAGCGGGAGCGGCAGCTTGAGCTGGGACTTGCACAGGTTTCCTAAAATAGTTGGTGAAAGGAGATCCCAAACTCTACTGGCGTGATGTGAAGGGCACGTAGGCTGCCCGGGGAGCTGCTGGCAGCTGCTGCTGGTGCCCGAGCTCTGCTGTGGCAGCAGGCCAGGGCGTTCCTGCTCTGCAGACCCCTGCTCCAGCTGGGGACACCTCCGTCCGCTGGGCTGCTGGAGGCCGGCAGCGGGTTTGGGATAGGCTGGTGCACACTTGGTCTAATCCAGAAGGTGGCAATGGCAATCCATAGACGCTGGCTGGCTTGGCGATGGGGATTTCTTGGCCGTATGGGATATTTTCAGATGGCTGCTCCAAAGAGGCAGCGTGGTGGCTCCTTCTCTGCATGCACTGACCGGGGAGTCGGCTCTTCTCCCAAGAGCAATACCAAACATTACAGAAAATATACTTTGCTGTCACATGTGGCCATTTCCCAGGTACGTTTGGTTGATTTTTAAGGTACGACCTCCTTGCACGTGGAAAATTTGTGCATTTAAGTTTTCTTGCTTCTTTCTTTGTTTCTCCTTCTGTCTTCCTTCCTTCCTTCCTTTCTTCCTTTTTTCCTTTTTTTCTTTCTGTTTTTCTTTCTCTTTTTCATTCTTTCTGTCTGTCTCTCTTTCTTCAATGATTAGTTTTGCCTGTTCTGTGCTGGACTGTGATGGTCCCAAGCAGCTCTGTTAGGGTCCCCAGCCACGGTGGCTGCCTGCTGCCCTCCGGCAATAGCTGCCTGCCAGCCTCCTGTGCCTGGTTACTCAGACAGTTGGGGATGAAAAAGCGCAAAGTTCCGCCCGTTATTACCTTTCCAGTGCATTCGGGCACCTCTCAGGCTTCTCTCTCATACAATAAAATAATAAAAGTACAGGCAGCAAAGCCCGGTAGCGAAGCTCCACGCTCAGTCCCCAGCAGAGGGTAGTGTCAGCCTCTGCCTGTGGGGCAGCAGCCTCAGCCCTGGCTGGCTGGCTGCCCTTCCCCTGTGTCTGTCCTTCCCCTGTGTCTGTCCTTCCCTGTGTCTGTCCTTCCCTGGCTGTCTGTCCCTCCCTGTGTCTGTCCTCCCCTGGCTGTCATTCCCAGCAGTGCCCAGGGACAGGAGAAGGGAGGCACCAGCTCCAGCACAAAATTCAACCTCTTGAATTCACACAAGCTCCTTTTTAGTTTTAGGTAGGTCCTGAAAGCAGTGCCTAGGTCCTCCCTGGGTGCCCCATCCCCTTTCAGGACGGCTGTACAATCTGCAACTCGCAGCCCGCAGGAGTGTGTGCAGGATCCACGCTCTTCACTGAGCCTTGCCTTACAGGTTTGGGGCTGGTTTATTTTTTTTTTTTTTTTTTTTTTTTGGTGCTATCAGAAATGCCTCTGCCATCAGCCGTGCTGGTTGTTGCAGGGGTGGGTGAGAAGCATACTTGCTCCAACACCTCCCACGCAGATGCTGGCGTTGCAGCTGCAGTGATTGCTCCTAAGTGTCCAGGGGCCAAGTATGCTTTTTATTACGCAGTAAAAAAGCCAGGCTGTAGCTAGCAGCTTTAATTATACACATATAATAAACTCCTCTGTTGTCCTCTACCTACAGACCTGACCTCACAAGGCAGACTGGTACAGAGGCAACCCAAATTTTCCCTGGCAGGGCTCCACGCCTTTCAGTAGCCTTGTGATTCCTGCCCAGCGGGTGCTGTTGGAGACCTAGCGGGAGACCAGAGGGGAAAGCTGCACGAAGAACTAAAAGAATGAGAAAGTTATTCTGAGAAATCACCTCCGCAGGGTATGGGGAACTGCGAACTGGAATCGGCACACTCTTGAATACACCCAGGGCAGGGTGTAGCTCTGACTGTGAGACTGGGGCATACGGCCGCTGCTCCCTCTCGGGTCATACTACAGCGGGCATTGCACACAGCCGGACCCGAAACGGATGGAGTGCCAGCACATCGGGCTACAGGATGTGCCTTCTCAAAAAAAGAGAGAGCCTACCAAACTTTCCTTGGAATATCAAACAATTGCTTTGCATTCTTAGGAGGGACCCTGCTTCCTACGTTGGAAATGAAGGATGGTAGAGTGGCTCTTTCGTTTTATCTCCACTTGGCTACATTTGGAAGAGATTAGCGTTGCATTTGTTTGACATCCAGGTTAATAGCTTCCCTTTGTCCCAGTCTCGGCTTCCGGTTTTGGCTATCTGGAGAGCCAGGCTGGAAATTAATCCACAAACTCTGGGGGGAGGATCTCGGAAGAAAACTCGGAACAGATTTGAAAAGAGGCTGTTCTAAACCGTGCTGATTTGGATGGAAGCCACCAGTGAAAATCAGAGATTTTTCAAGAGTTTGCTGCCAAGGAGTTAATGGCTGAGAGTTGAGGTTTTTAATAAATACACTGGTAATTAATTATAGGAGTTGTCTTCATGTTTGAAAGTCAGGGAAGACGATAGCTTGTTTGGGTTAAACATCTCCCCCGCGCTATTTGCAACCCAAACACGAGGTGCGGGGCGGGAGCGGGCGGTCAGGCGAAACCGGGGCTGGTCCGGG
>NW_009260227.1:559808-560058 GCF_000687185.1 Egretta garzetta | reverse complement strand
GGCTGGGTGCTGCTCTGCCAGCTGCTCCACAACCTCTCCCCCGGCTCCATCGACCTCAAGGACATCAACTTCAGGCCCCAGATGTCCCAGGTAAGGAGGGTGTGGGGTCTGGGGGGACACACACACACACCCGCGAGCACCCCGTAGCACCCCTTTGCCTGGAGGCGGGTGTTGTTCTTGCAAAACTTGGTGGGATGCGTGAATGGGCGCGGGGAGGGGGTGCGTGGTCTGCTTCAGCCTCAATGTCCCG
>NW_009260227.1:556971-559387 GCF_000687185.1 Egretta garzetta | reverse complement strand
GCAACCGGTAACTGGGGGCTCGGTTCAGCGACCCCAGCTGCACCCCGGCCTGGCCGGCCCCCCGCCTGCCCCGCTGCATCGCCGCGCTCAGCTCTGGGAAGTTGGAAGCTTTAGGGCTCCCTCCTTGGAAATGTTTCCCGTTTCTGCGTGTTTTGGTGGAAGCAAACGGGGCAAAAAAAAAATAAAAAAAAAAATAAAAATCAGCTCTGGTTGTTTTGGGTTTAAATGCTCTGCTTATGTTCTTGCAAGCCGAGCAGCGCGGCATTTGCATGGGAATTAGGAAGTGAAATCGAGTAGAAACAAATGAAATGGGGTACTTTGTCCTCCCTACCCGGCAGCCACCGTGTTGACAAGCGCACGGTAAACTTGTCATCTGTTTTTGAACAAGAACAGGTTTTATTGGTGGAAGGGAAGGGAAATTTCCTGGTAGCAAGGGCGTGCGAGAGACTGTTTAACTTTATTGAAGGCTTCAAAGATAAATAATGAATAACATTAACATGAGTTCTGGCTATCTGCTGTGCAAGCACGCTGCTTATCTCGCAAGTGCCTTTCCCTTCTTCCACCGGAGTTTTGTTCCAGGGCAATGGTGTTTTTTGTCTGTTCGGCCCCCTCACCCAGCAAGACGTAACCCTGGGTGCTGGGGGGTGCCGTGATTGAGGGCAGCTGCGAGCTCCCCTGCGAGGGGGTCAAGGCCCGAAACTTGGAGCCACGCTTTGGGGAGCGAAGCGCGTTTTGCCACGTGCACGCGAGGATGCCGCTGCTCGCTTGCAGAGCCGGAGACCTGAATCCTGAGAAGCACCGGGGTGGGAAGTCCCAGCCGTATGGTGAAAACCAGCCCGTGTCAGCTCTCGTGTTGGGGCGTGCGACCTGCCGGCGTGGGGTAAATAACAGCGCGTGCTGATGCCCCTTCCCGGGGTGGAACAGTGCTGCGAGACTTCCTCCCGGCTTTCCAGGCTATAAACTGATCAAACCCTCTGCCGTACAAACTGATGTTTCCAAATATAAACTGTCGCGCTGGAGCTGTAGATGTGCAGGGACTAGCGCTTTCTTAGAACATGCTGAGAATGGCATACTGTGCATTTTTTTTTTTTTTTTATTCTTTTAAGGAAATATTATAGACCTACAAACCTAATTTTGGTTTCTTATTTGCCCTGTGGGGAATTAAGAGTGGGTTTAAAAATGGTAGCTGCTATCTAGGGAAGATCCCGATGGTAGTTTGGAAAGGAGGCTCCTGCTGCCCTTGCCGAGGCAGGTGTTGCTTGCTGCAGGTGTGAGGTTTCCAGCCCAGCCGTCCTTAATGAAATCGCTTTCTGCCTCCCCCACCTGGCTGCTTCCCTGGCTTTAGGAGGAGCATGAAGGGAACTGGCCGAGTTGGATGGCTTTGGTGGTCATCACTGCAAGAACCCGGTCGTCGGAGCGAACCGGCATAGCCTGGCCAAAGCTGAGCCCGCCAGGATCATAGAATTGTAGAATGTTTTGGGTTGGAAGGGACCCCTAGAGGTCACCCAGCCCAACCCCCCTGCAGGAGCAGGGACACCTTTAACCACAGCAGGTTGCTCACAGCCCCGGCCAACCTGGCCTGGAATGTTCCCAGGGATGTGCCGAGCCGTCGCCTGGCGTGGGAGTGGATGCTGTGGCAAGGCTCAGCTGATGCTCATCCTCGGCCAGGATGGGACCCAGATCAATCCAGACTTGAGTCTTTATTCTTGCTCTTATGTCTTTGGTGTTTCTCTGGCAATTCCTGGATTTGGGAATCTGGCTTCTCCCCCAGGGTAGCTAAAGACAGGGGGGCATCTTGTGCTCTTTACCTCCTGTGCATCCACAGCGCTGGCAACCCGGGGAGGAGAGAGGACGGGGTGGGGGGGGTCCTGTGCCCGGCCGGGGTGGGGACAGATGTCCTGCAGTGCTGCAGCTATCGGCGAGCAGTTGGGTCTCTCTGGGCCCAATTTCAGAAGAAGAGGGCAGGAACCCGTCTTTGTCACCCAGCTGTGATGCGTTCAGACAGGGGTTAGGGATGTGCAAGACAGAGTGTGCCTAGAAACTTCAGAGGTTGTTTTTGATGATAAATGCACAATTCTGCCTGGCTGGCTGGGCTGGCTAACCAGCCGTCTGCCTTACTCCAGAGATTATTATTTTTTCTTTTATTATTCAGTCAAAATGCCAGGGGGCAAGACACTTGTGCTCGACTTGAAACACCCAGTAATATTCTGTCATCTACCTTTCTCAGTGAATTAAATGGGGTTGTGCAGGTGTGTAATGAGAAACAGATTTTTGCCGCAGGTGAGCATCGTTTCAAAGGCCAGGGGTGAAATCACATCTCTCCGCAAAGAAAAGCTTTAAGATCCAGACACTGTTGTGTGTTTGGTGAGGTTTTTTGCTGTTGGTTTTTTTTTTTTTTTTTTTTAATTTCCCCCCC
>NW_009260227.1:545241-556954 GCF_000687185.1 Egretta garzetta | reverse complement strand
CAGGAAAACCGGGCTGGTGAAATGGCCAGGCTGGCCACCCGGCAGTACTTGACTTCTTGATGCTACTACTTGATGTTTAAATAAATTGTAAAATAGCTTCATTAGGCTGTGATCTCCAGTTTGCTTTATTTTCATGCTCAATTCTAGAGACCTGAGTCCAGTGCCTGGCAGGGTGGGATGACCCAAAGCTACCGAACCTCCCCACGGACTAACAAAATAAGCACAGGAAAAAAAAAAGTCTTAAAGCCCAGCTCTCTTCTGAGAGTTAGTGGACGTGAGGCCAGTTTTGATGAGCCCCGAGTAAAACTTCATTTCTGCTAATTGCTTTTGCTGTAGAGTGTGTTTCTGGCGAGTTGGGAATTGGGATGTGTGTACTTGCCCTCGGTACTTATTGATCATTACGTCTATTACCATGATTGGATTTTTAGGAGGGGTAATTCAAGCTGGAGCCTGATGCAAAGGACATCTTTATTTGCAAATATGAGCAGATGTAGCCCCCCCTCAGGCTTGCGATCCCCGTGCCCAGCTCCCAGCCCAGCGCTGCTCCCCCATCCCTGCACGGAGCCCTCTCCCCAGCCCCGCTTCTCTCCCTGCTCCCCAGTACCCAGCGTGACTTTCCAGTCCGTTGTGTGGTACCGTGGCTCTCGCAGCCTAAGCTCCGTTTGTGAGTAAGGTGGAGGTCTCTGAGCTTTGGATTTTCATCGATAATTAGGTTTGAACTGTAATTTTGTGAAGTCTCTGCTCAAATACAAATTAAATGACTCTTCACTTGTGTTTCGGTGGGGTGAAGCATAAAAAAAAAGTGCAATAAAAAAGTTGCACATTTGGGTGAGGTTGATATTTGGTGGTGTGGGTTTTATTTGTGTGGGTGGCTTTTTTTTTTTTTTATTACTTTAAATTTTTTTGCATTTGCCTTCGATAAAATTAATCCATCCTGACAGGGCCGTGGGTGCGTACAGACGTTGGTAGGGAGGCTGGGGTGAGCCCCACTGCAGGCTGCTCCCCGCTCGGGCGATGCGCTTTGTGCAGGCAGGCGGAGGGGCAGGGACCTCCTGGGGAAGGGATCGACCGTGCTGGGCACCTTTGCAAGCTGAGGGATTGATCAGGAGTTATCCCTGAAGATGGGAGACTGGGGGGCTGCTGGCAGGGTGCCCGGTCCCTGTCCTTTCGCCGGTGCCACGCTAGCACCCTGGTTTACATCCCCTGGTGTCCAGCAGAGCTGGCTCAACCTCTCGGCGCTCGTGGCGATGCCGGGGGGGGCTGTATGGGAGCGTACGCCTCTTGGCAAAGTGTTTGCATCTCCAGCACCTGCGATACAAAGCGAGACGGTTGCAAGGTGTGGCAGGGGCCTGACGCCATGGCCCCCGAGGGGTCTCATCCTGCTCTCTGCCCTCCAGCCCAGCTCCGGGGGCGTTTCTGCTCCTAAATCTCTGCAGCTGAAGGAAATGTGCGTTCCTTCAAGGGAGAACAACTAAGAAAAAAGTAATAAACCCCCCCAAAAATTCCCACCTCATCTTCCCATTGCCCCTGTCCAGACCTTGCTCTTGTTTCCTTGGCTCTTTGGCAATGATGAGCCGGGGAGAAGCTGCAGGAGCACGACCGCCAGTTGTGCTTGAGTCCCTGGATAACCTGGGTCGGTCAAACCAGATTCCCAACTGGTGCCCGGGTCCCTGCCCGAAACGGGACTCAGAAAGCAGCTTTGGTGGAAAGCTGGTGTGAACGTCGGGTGATGGCAGTGGCGGGGCGGTAAGGGCAGCCTTCTGGGGAGAAAGTGCCGTGTGTCACCAGGCTCCATCAGCCTTCACGTCCTGATGGTTCTGGCTGGCTGAGCACGCTATTGCAGCGTTACCTGCCGGGACGCTGACGTTCCTCCATATATTGGGACAGATGGAAATTGGTGCCTATACTGAAGCAGCTGTGCGCTTCTAGGGCTTGACCTATACCTTTGCTGTAAGGTGAGGGCTCCTGTTAATATCACGTTGAGTTTGTCCTTCTTTACGATCGGCCTGGACACTATTAAATATCTTTTTTTTTTTTTTTTTTTCCTGCTTCAAAATCTCCTGGATGCTTGCAGCAGCCCCATATTTAATGTGTGTGTTTGTGTGTGTGCACAGACTTCAAGTTAGCAGTAATGGTCAGCTCATTAAGGATTCTTATTTTGAAGCATATTGACATCTCTCTAGAGATAATCCATCTCGGCCTGCAGCGCCTGGAGGTTTTATTAAGGCTCTTGAGACTGATGAGACACAGCAGATGTAATTGGCGTGATGACTTGGCTGCCCACCGCTCTGTTTTGCTCTTATTCAGGAGCCACGCGGGCGATTGACTTCCCATGGCTGATGGGTGTAACGCCCTGCACCTGACTGAACTGTCAGATGGCTTCGTGGCGGCTGGTTTTTTTTTTTTTTTTATCTGAAGGATGGCAATAATTTGGTGTCAAAGTCCTATTTATTGATGATGTAGGCGCTCATTTGCCGTGACAGCTGGGAGCGGGAGGTTCGTAGCCACTGCTTCCCCCCGGTATACGGGAGACGAAGGCACGTCGGTGTATTTGGTACCACTAATTATTCACGAGGCTCTGGGACTTTTTAACGTGCCGCTTGAAGGCTTTATAGAGACAGTGCTTGTAATTACATCCGTATGTCATGACAGTAGTTAAATATAACGCGGCACTGTTAGAGCTGACTGGGTAGGTGGGTTGTCTGAGCGAGGTGCATAGCTGCTCTCCCGTTTACCCCGCTCAGGTCCTCTGGCTTTTTATTTACTCTCTGCTCCTTGAAACTGAGTTCTGTTCCAAAACCAGCTATGAAAAACGGCCTCATTACGTATCGCTGTTTACGGCGTCTCGGGGACTTCCCGTTCGGATGTGCTGAGCTTTACAAAAGGGGAAAAAAGGTGCTCTTGTCCCGTACGGCCGAACTTGTGAGCTCCTTGTAAATAGGAACCGGTTGCAGGCTTTCTTCCCAGCCTTCCGTGCCTCCTGGATGTCACATAGCACCCTAAGACCTCCTGTTAGCTAGAGGTAGTACCCTCTAAAAAAAAACCTTGCTGTTTGGCGAGGCTGTAAAATAACTGAACCTGTAGTTGAAGGCTCATATGTATTCTGTTGGGGCAGAAGAAGGCGGAAAGTGTTAGATGGATCCTGCTGGCTGTGCCAAGAAGCATGAAAGGCAGCGAAAACTTCTTTTTCCCCCCTTGAATGATTGATTGGAATTAAATACCTGCATTAAATACCTAGCAGGAACAGACTTTAGAATGAATAGATGCCTTTAAAACACAACCCCTAAAGCCCAGTCAATTTGGTCACCTTTCAAGTTGGGTTTGGAAGCTGCCTTCTATCTCAACAGCATGTTGATGAGCTGTAAAAAATGCTTGACTTGCCCATCCTTCTTGGGGGTGCTCCTTGTGCTGGGTGTACCGCCAAGAAAAGGGGGTACCTTGTGGCTTGGTCCCTCCAAGGAGAAATGGGCACTTTTTCGGCAGTGGCACTTGTGATCCTTAACTCCCGTGGCTGTGTTTGCGTGAGGCAGTTGGGTGAGGACTTAGGGCTTGCAGAAGTTTAGGCTAGATCGAGCAAGGCATGTGCTGGGGCTACGCTGAAGGGTTGACCATCACCACCTCGCCCGTGCCCTGCAGGATGGTGCTGACCCATGGCTCCTGGCTGGGGGAACCCTGCCCGGTGCCGCAGACCCTTTGCTTTCTTCAGCTCATCTGGAGGCAGAAGGGCTGATTTTTGGCGCTGACAGAGACGTTGCTTCAGACTGACCTGAGGGCAAATTTTTGATCCGCTTCTTTGTCCCTTCTTAAAGAGACAGACCTTTTTTTTTCCTCAGCATTTGAGCTTTTTCCCTGTGATACTTCCCCATTTGCTTTCCCCCTAAGCTCGTGTTTAGTGGTGTCTCAAATATGCTCATCCCTCGTGAGCAAATATGCTCAACCCCACGGGCTGGGGCTGCCAGGGTGCTCTGGGCTGAGCTGGAGTGGGAGCACCAGGATCCCATCGATTCAGGGTGCAGCGCAAATGAGGGGGTGGTGGGCTCACTGCACGGGTGAGGTGTCCTGTTGGGGTGGAGAGGATTAACGTGAAGGTGGGTGGGTACGGTGAGCTTGGCAACACCTCTGGGAAGCAGTGACGAGTGTCTCTGCGTTGACTTTTAAAGCATGGATCCACCTTCTTTGAGTTGCACACAGCTTCCCCCGCGCCTGCTTCCTCACCCTACCCTGGACATCAGTTGCATCCCTTGGACCCTCAGCGATCTTAAGATGAGTCCCTGTGGTTGCTCTCCCAGCAATTGGCACAGTTTCCCAGGGCTCTGGTACCGCCCCCCCAAAGCCTCGCTCAGTGCCCCGTGGGGCCACCCGCCCTCGCGTTAGTGCCGAGTCCATCTGTCCGCCCAGCCGCCCGCGCAGCATCCTGGGACCCGGTGCCGCTTCGGTGAGCGCTGGCCCCAGGCAAAGCCCGGTCTTGTCCCTGCTGCCAGCCTTCAGCGGGTTGCCCCCAGCTCTCCTGTCGGTACGAGCCCCAGGGCTCTGATTTGGGCACCTCCTCAGGGTGACTTGCGTGTTGTACAGCAGCCTCCTGGGCTCGCCTGCCAGCCCCGCGACGTGTCCTGCTCATTCTAAGCTGCCTGCCCTCCGCTGCCCCTTCCCGAAGGAGGGGGAAGGACCTTTAGTTTCAGGGCAGCTATTAATTCCAGTCTGCGTTTGACAACTTCAAACTCAACGTTAATGAAATTACTTTTCCCAATGCTGTATTTCCCCTTCAAGAAAAAGCCTGGAAAAAGATCTGTTTCTAATAAAATAAACTTTTCTTTTTTTTTTAGGCCAGATATGGGATGCCAGATTTAACTATATATGTGATATTGAGAAGGACTCCGGTCCCACGTAGGCAGCCCCATGGTATGCTATTTTCAGCACTCAGCTGGGTTTCTCATTTTAACACATTCTCCACAACAAAAACTGGTGGGTGCTTGGCACTGCAGAGGAATGACGCTTTCCCTTTAGGTGCTTGAGCGGGAGCTGAGCTTGTCTACGCAGCTGGCTGTGGGTCAGTCTGGGTGGGACTTGGCCAAACCAGCCAGCACAGCACCCAGCTGCATGCCCAACGGAGCTGTGCCGCTCGAGCACCCGCTGGCCAGGGGTTGGGTTTATCGGTGACCTTGCAACTGCTGAGCCCCGTGATTGCGATCTGCTTATTCTCAGTACATGGGCGTTGTGTACTGCTGCTGCTTCTGGGAATGTTTGACTGGGATCCCATTCCGGACTAGCTCAGACCTGTTGGGTCCAGTCGGTGTTAATGGTAAGGTTTTGTTAAGGTGCCCTAACCTGAAAGGTTTTCACTGGGGTACATCTACAGCGGGTAACTGGACCATCTGAGTCCTCTCCTCTTGTGTCAGAGGGTGCTCTTGCTCTAGCAAAAGCCAGAAGGATTCTACTATAGAAAGAACTGGAAAAAATATGAGTGCAGATGGGTCAGGTTGCCAATCTGTGTGTAGGCTCAAAGCCCTGTTGCTCTTAAATTAAAATAAATAAATAAATCCGTTATCCTCAGGAGAAGTCACTGAAGAGTAGCAGTACGTTGGCCGTTGAATTTCCCAGCCTGTCTAACAAGCCCCGCAGAACATGTTTTGGAACATCTCTAGTTTTGAGAGCCCCTTTCATCTGAAGCCCCCGAAGCAGTTGTTTCCACCTGATGTCAGGGCTGCAAGCCCTTCCCTCATGGAACGAAGGGCAAAGGATGCTGCCTGCCCGTTGCCTCTCCTCCGCCCAACGCGCCGTTGCTTGGGTGGCAAGAGGAAATGCAAAAATCTGTTCTTTCGTAACCCGTGGGCCTGCCCCGTCTGGACAGCAAGGATTCGGCTGGAAGGTCCTTCGCCTCCTTGGAAAGCCACCAGCCTGAGTCATATCCTGACTCGCTCTGCTCGATCGGCTCCTCGGTGATCTGGCGAACTCCCCCGTCAGTAGACTCTGTAGCGTTGCCTGTGGTAGAGACCCAGTTGTAAATCTGCTTTTAGTTGTTGTGATGCTGCTTGACTTCTCGGGGTTGAATTTGCCAGGCTCGCTGGACCTGGGGAACATCTCCCATCTTGCACGGTGCCCTGCACACCCTTTTCAGGAGCGGTGTCGGCTCCGTGCTCTCTCCCGGTCCGTGTTGGTGGCTGAACTGGGTGGTGAACCTGGTTTGGCAAAGGAGGATGCTGATGGCCGCCTTTGGATGTGATGAGGGTGGCGGTGGCGAGGTCGGGAGGGATTCGCACCTCGCTGGGGTGTGCAATCCTCCGTTTGGCAGCGAGCTTCGTGCCGTGCCCCGGCTCCATCGGGGACCGCGGCGTGGGGCAGCTGCCGGCGCTTGCCTGCATCGGGGCCTTAGCTCTGCCCACAAACGAGCGGGGTTTGATAAACAGGGAGAAGGGGAAGGTTAAAAGGTTCCCATAGAGGAAATTTGCTCTTTCTTTTCAAGCATATGCTTCAATACTGGTGGAGGGGGGGGAGTAAATTGGCCCTTTTATAGCATTCATATCTTTTGTTGTGTTTTATAGCGGTTTGCAGCTAAATGGAACATCTGGTATTTGAAAGGGGCTGAGGAGGGAACAGAGGAGGCTTGTAGATCAAGAAGGGGAGGAGCGGGAGAAGTGATTTGTGTTTACTGCTGCAAACACAGAATTATCTGTGAAATCCGCTGAACTCATGTGCATGACGAAAGTATTCGGCCGTGTGGAAAACAAACGTACGCCGCAGCCGGGAGCACGGCGTCCCCCTTGCTCCGCGACGAAGCTGGTGCGGGGCGAGACGTGCGGAGGGGACAAGCTCGGCCATCTCTGCGGGCCAGCCCCGTGGCAGCGCCTTGTGCAGGACCTGTCCCTGCTGAGCCCCTGTCCCCCGGCCTGCTCGCAAGTGAGACGTGCTGTATAAAGCGGTTTGGCTTTCCAGGCCAGGCTGCGTGGCTCCTTGGGGTTTATCAGGTGCTTGGAGTGTTCCCGGCTGGGCTGGGAGCATCCAAGTTCATGCAAGGGTACTGGTCTTCCTGATGGCCGCCTTTGGATGTGATGAGGGTGGCGGTGGCGAGGGCGGGAGGGATTCGCACCTCGCTGGGGTGTGCAATCCTCCGTTTGGCAGCGAGCTTCGTGCCGTGCCCCGGCTCCATCGGGGACCGCGGCGTGGGGCAGCTGCCGGCGCTTGCCTGCATCGGGGCCTTAGCTCTGCCCACAAACGAGCGGGGTTTGATAAACAGGGAGAAGGGGAAGGTTAAAAGGTTCCCATAGAGGAAATTTGCTCTTTCTTTTCAAGCATATGCTTCAATACTGGTGGAGGGGGGGGAGTAAATTGGCCCTTTTATAGCATTCATATCTTTTGTTGTGTTTTATAGCGGTTTGCAGCTAAATGGAACATCTGGTATTTGAAAGGGGCTGAGGAGGGAACAGAGGAGGCTTGTAGATCAAGAAGGGGAGGAGCGGGAGAAGTGATTTGTGTTTACTGCTGCAAACACAGAATTATCTGTGAAATCCGCTGAACTCATGTGCATGACGAAAGTATTCGGCCGTGTGGAAAACAAACGTACGCCGCAGCCGGGAGCACGGCGTCCCCCTTGCTCCGCGACGAAGCTGGTGCGGGGCGAGACGTGCGGAGGGGACAAGCTCGGCCATCTCTGCGGGCCAGCCCCGTGGCAGCGCCTTGTGCAGGACCTGTCCCTGCTGAGCCCCTGTCCCCCGGCCTGCTCGCAAGTGAGACGTGCTGTATAAAGCGGTTTGGCTTTCCAGGCCAGGCTGCGTGGCTCCTTGGGGTTTATCAGGTGCTTGGAGTGTTCCCGGCTGGGCTGGGAGCATCCAAGTTCATGCAAGGGTACTGGTCTTCCCTAAAGCAGAGCCCTGTTTGTGAGAGGGTAGACTCATCTCTGTGGCAGCAGCAACAAGAATGGGAGAGATAAGAGAGATAGATATAAATAAAACTCTATTTTTTTAAGAGCTGGAGTGCATTAAACACTGGAAATCCCAGGCCACATGGCACATCCCCAGGACAGGAAATGTGTACAGCAGCAGGAGCAGAGTTGTGTGCACATCGAGAGCCTTTGTATTGATGGGAAGCACTTTCTCATGTGAGTGATCTTCCAAGAAAGTCGCTGGTAAGCCTCAGAGAGGGGAGGAGACATTAAAAAAAAAAAAAGACAAGTCTCCTGTTGGCTGTGGGGGAACTGTGACTTTAAACAGCAAATGAATCAAAAACTTTTCTGGTAAGCCCACTATGTTGCTTCAGAAAGTTTTATGATCTCCTCCCCCTCTTTATAGATGAACCTCTGCATCTCTCCCCTAATGCTGCCGCAGGGGTTTGGGCTGTTTTCTGGGAATTGCTGCTGGAGCATCAGCTGGGCAGCCAGCGTGGCTCGGGGCTCTGCCTGCCGTGCTCCGGACGGGCAAACCGGGCGCGGGGCTTTTCCTTCAGCGCCTCTTCTGCAAGCGGGTGCTTGCTCTGCGCAGCAAGAACGGGGCTTTGCAACCGGTGATCTGGCGCCAAACTAAGTGGTGCCAGGCAGAGTCCACCAGGACTCGAGCGGGATGGCCACGGCGATGGCTGAGCTCTGGTTTTTGGGGGGCTAAGCGTTACCACGCTGCTGGTGGCAGCCTGCGGCTTCCAGCTCTCAGGTGATGCTTGCAGGACCAGCTGGGTTGTCTGCTCCTTGGGGAGGCGTGCAATCTTGCAGATGGACACGGGTGTCTTTTAACAAAATTGACAGTTTTCAAGCCACAAAATAGACCTGACAGCTTAATATTGGCAAGGGGTCGGAGGCGCGGAGTCGGCCAGGATGGCAGCGAGCAGCCCGGGAGGAAGGCTGGGCGTGCGGGCTGCCTGCCCAGCTCTGGGCTCCCTCCAGAAGGGAGTTTTGGATGTGCTTTCTGCGTGGAGTTGGAGGACGTGAAGCGGGAGCATTGCTCTGAGGTTTGCTGGCTTGCCCCGTCTGCCCGGGGCTGGTCCGTGCCAGGGGCTGATGCTCCCAGGGAGGTGCCCCTGGCCCCCCCTGCTCGTCTCCCTGTGGCCAGGGTGATTCACCGAGCGTCTCCCTGCACGGGTCATCTTTTGTTTGTGAAACCAACTGGAGGTGTAGGAGAATGTATTACCTGAGCGCAAATATTTTTACGTAAAACTGGAGTTTTTGATGAACCTTGTAAAATAAATAAAAGGAAAAAAACCCCCTAGATCTAGGCTCTTGCCCATGTGAATCATCCTGCCCTCTGCATTTTCACCTTACAGTGAGGAGGGCTGGGTGCTGGATGGCATTGCAGGTTTGTTATCCAACTTTAACCCTTTCTCCTCCATCAGTTGAGTTTTGGTTTCTCCAGCAGCCGGGGGTAGGGATGCTCATGCCGATGGAGTGAGGACATTTTCAGGGGGCTTCCCGGCCTCGGTCGCTGCTGCTTCCCACCAGCTTTGCCTGGCCTCTTTCCCCGCGATGCGATCGGTGTCTCCCTGGTGAGAATTTAGTCTGAGTTAAGAGCAAACTTGGTCAAATGTCCCGAGGTATCAGCAGCAAAACCCGTTCCTTGCAACGTGATGGGTGGCTGGGCAGCTGCTGGAGGAGGAGGAGGAGGAGCAGCGATGCAGCCGCGATAAAGCAGCCCTGGCTGGGAAAGGGGAGCGGGGCCGTACCCGAGTTTCGCTCGCCCCTTGCTGGGAGGCTTTCCAGGCTCCACGCGCTCCGGTGCGCGTTGCCAGGCTTTACCCCCGTGCGGGAACACTGAAACATTTTTGTCTTAGGGGTGACGAAGGTTGGAAGTGAATTTCCCTCATATTGACAGCTCGGTTATCTCGGGAAGGTTAACGAGGGAGCTTTAATGAAGCCCCAGTACCTGCTTGAGAGTGGGGTTTCTTAGCCAGGTTGTTGCAAGAAGCATTTCTAATTAGAGAGAGATTTAATTCCAGATTTTTGTCATTCCCCCCTCCCCTTCCCTCTTAATTATATTTGCTAACGTGTTTAACAGCTTTCCCTTCAGAAAAGAACAATTTATTCAAAGGTCATAAATAGATTCTGGCATTAATTACTCCAGAAGCCACATTGGGCTGCACTGGAGAAATCAACTCCATGGGGAACACTAAACCTTTCGCAGTTGGATTTATCTGGGCCTGAGATGACTTGGTTTGCGCACCCCCCCAACAGAGGCAGGCACCCTCTCAAAAAAAAAAAAAAAATTAAAAAAAAATAGGGTTATTGTGTCCACATTTGTGCCCAAGTTTTTAAAACCCCTGGGGATCTTGCAGCTAATTTCCCTGAGGTTTTGGAACAAGCCTGGAAATTGCGGCTTCTCCCTTCACCTCTCCATCTTTGTTTTACAGCATTGGGGGGTGTTTTTACCAATGAGTTTTTGACCCCATCATCGCTGTTGCTCATTTTGGGTGCTGCAATGGAGAAGCAGCCTGGTGCCCGGATGAGGTTAATAGTTTTTGTAACCTCCAGATTTGGAGCGACCGTAACATCTGTTCCAAGGGATAATAAAGCAGCGCTGAGGGGGAATTAGCATACAGCTGCTGGGCTGGGTGACAGTCTCTATAGAAAAAAGAAAAAAAATTAATTTATTGATGGAAGATGAAGCCTCATTGCATTTTCATAGTTCCCGGTGATTTTGGCAGCGTGGGCAAAATCTGTTCCTTTGCAATGGGAGAGGACGGTGCTGGGAATCGGGACTCTGATGCGCATTTCCGACTCGAGCGTCCTTTGTTTGATCGATTCAGCCCTTGCCCAAAGCCAAGAGTACTTCTGCCCGCTTTGGGTTCTTTTTGGACGTTTCTCTGGCATGGTTAAATCTGCCAGATGAGTCCTATTGCCTGCGTGGAGCTGGGCTCGCTGTCCGGGGGGGAATATTTAATATCTGCTGGAAATAGCTCTGCTTTCCTGGAGGGGGGATGCTCTGCGCGCAGGATCCGGAGCCGAAGCATCTCACGGTGGCCTCTCGTGGTGTGGGGTGGCTTGGCCCTGATTTTTTAGGCTGCCACCTCTGTGCAGGGCTGTGGTTTGCTGGCGAGGTCCAGCTTGATGCACACCATGAAACTCGGGAGAGGTTTGCACTGGTTCTTCCCCACCCCTCCTCAGTCCCGGGGCTCGGGAGCCTGCTCGCCCACTGTCTCTCCTGGGCAGATATCTCACCTGCAGCTTTGGGTTCCCAGCAGGTATTGGCACTGTTGTTAAGTATTTCTATGACTTTTTTTTTCCCTGGTGCTTTTCCAGAAGACCCAGCTCCTGGAGTCCTGTGACATGAGAATTTTGATTTTTCCTTAAGGGAAGACGGGCAAACAGGCATGGAAGTTGTTGCTTTCATTACTTTGGGGAAGTGCATGGAAACACGACTGAAGTGTTCTCTGAAGCCTCACAGGCTTGAAAGCGAATTTAAAATACTCAAGTTTTAAAATTTATAAAGCAGAATGATTACTGACGAATGACTGGGTGATATTTGGATTCCCCTCTTTGTAAAACAATAAAAAAAAAATAAGCCCCAAACGATCCCACGTTCAGCTTTGGGCTCTGCCAATAAAAGCTGACTAAGGGAATAGAATTATCTTTTATGTATGCAGGGGAAAATAATCTTAAGCAGGGTTAAACATCTGGTTTAACTGGGTGTGAATAAAAGGAGGGAGAGTAGAACTTCCAAGAGGTGTCGAGCAGCCTCACAATTCCACAGGGGCAGAGGGGCACTTAGAATCATAGAATCGTCTAGGTTGGAAAAGACCT
>NW_009260227.1:526796-545191 GCF_000687185.1 Egretta garzetta | reverse complement strand
GCCTCCCCCTCGCCCCATCGCCCCTTCCCTGGGAGCAGAGCCCGACCCCCCCGGCTCCCCCCTCCTCTCAGGCAGTTGTAGGGAGCGATGAGGGCTCCTCTCAGCCCCCTCTGCTCCAGGCTGAACACCCCCAGCTCCCCCAACCGCTCTCCAGCAGCCTGGGGCTCTAGACCCTTCCCCAGCTTTGTGGCTCTCCTCTGGACGTGTTCCAGCAACGCAACGTCTTTCTTGTAGTGAGGGGCCCAGACTTGCCACAGACGAGGCCGTGCGTTTGCATTTAGGCATTAAAGCTCCTGTGCTGGGGTGATGGACGGACTTCTGCCCCATAGCCACCAGGTTTTGCATGTTCGCATCCTGGGGAGGAGAAGAAAGGGCATGTTCCGCTGAGCACCGCAAACGTGGAAGGAGGAACTGCGCAAATCCCCTTTCTGAGTTTTGAGTTGGTTTTTCGTTGGGTTTTTTTCCCTCTATGATTTGGAGGGTTTCTTTGAGAGACAGCTCTCCTAATAACAGTGCCGTGATCCGAAGATCCCGTATAATAAAGGCGAGGCATCAGGTAGTGTTATCGCTCCATAGAAACCCGTTATTCCCCCAACAGGGCTGTTATTAGTCTGACTCCAGTAGCGCAGCGGCAGGAGCTCCCGTTGACGGAACGCGGGAGGAAACGGGAGACACAAAGGGGTATTTAACTTGTCTCTGCGCTCAGGGTAGCTTAATAACTGCTTGGTTGTGTCTTTGTCACGTTAGCAGTCAGGCTTTGTCATGTGTTTGAGTGCTGAAGAATAAATGTAGAACTTCTCCTCCCTCCGCCCACTTAGTGTTTTACTCAAAAATCGGAAAAATGCCTCTCGGCGATGCTTGGCCATCCAGCCCCGTAGTGCACAGGGGCGAGAGCGGCGAAATGCTTTCTGGCTCATCGCTTTCTTTAGGGTTTAAGGTTTTTAGTGGCCATTAGGCTGGAGATGCATTTTGGTTTCTCAGCTTCCCACCCCATTCTCCGGGCTCCCAGCCATGCGCCGGCCACTCGCAGGGTGATGAGGACTGAAGGAGCCGGAGCTGATGTGCAACCCAGGGCTCACGACGCTGCTGCGGCTCCGAGCTCTCTCCCCGGGTGTTTTGGCATCATTATTCCTGTTGCTTTTCAGGGAAAACTTTTGCAGAACTTTTCTGTGGGTGGCTTACCAAAAAAAAAAAAAAAACCCCAAAAACAACCCAACCCAACCCCAAAACACAGAAACCTCACACACAAAAATGAGGTGTCGGTAATACAGTTCTGTGGGTTTAAGGCAACAATTTAAAAAAAAAAAAAAAAAAGACAGCACTTGGTTACTGCTGCGGGACCGTGTGTGGGCTGTGGGCTGCTTCCAGGCCCTGGTTCTGTAGGAATCTCCTTTAGCAGTGGAGTGTTAATTCACAGATGCCCAGGTCCAACCTCCAGTTGGTACCAGGCCCTTTGCAAACAGGGGCCCCAATCCTGAGCAACAGGTTGTCCAGATAATTTGGGAACACAAAATACTGAAATCTCCTTATTATAGCTGAGAAGAACCGTGGGGCAGAGCGGCTCGCTGCCCCACTGCCTTGCTGGTGTTTGGTGGGGGGAGCAGATGGGCAGTGATTTTTTTTTTTTTTTAAATTTTTTTTTTTTTTGGTAACCAAGTATTTTGTTTTCTTCAAAAAGGACCATATTGCTTGGTTTACAGTTGCTACTCCAACCGAAGCTGTGCTTTTTGTGCGTGAAGGGAAAAGGGATGGCAGCGTGTGCTCCTCCTCGCCTCCTCTTCCTCCTGGCTCTGCTGAGCTCTGGGGGCTGGTGGGCTCAGGTTTGGTTGGTGCTGGATCCCTCCGCACTCCAGCGCGGTGCAATGCTTCGCTTCCCTCTGCCATAGACCATTGCAGAAGGACAAGGCAGGACGTGTGTCTGACTTGCATCTGGCCTGCCCTAGGAAGCCTGGCTGGTGTTGGAAGGTTGACTGGGAGGAGGTCGTGACATTTTTGTGTGAGCAGAAGCCCTGGGTTGGTGACGTGCATCCTCTTGCAACTACACGGAGTCTGGCATCGGCACTTCTGCGTCTGCCCCGCAGCATCCCTTGGCTGGATGCGGTTCCTTCGGGCTTGCCCGCTGAGCTGCTGCGTGGTCGGTCCCTAACCGCACAGCCTGGCAGAGGTGGCAGCTGGAGACGAGGTTCTGGCTGCTAGAGGAGAGCTGGGTTGGTTTTCTCAGCCCCCCAAAGGGTTTACGAGCAGGTTTGGGGCTGGTTTGGTCCATGGGGCACATGGACCTGGAGCAGGACCTTGGAGCTTCTCGTGGAGGAAATGGTCTTATTAAAGAACAAAGCGGTGCAAGGTAAAACCAGTAGTTATGGACGCTGTGTGACTCTGTCCCGCTCGGTTTCTGGGGACAGTAATCAAAGAAAGTGCTGCTGTTCCCCTGGGAGCTCGTGTTGTCCATGGCGAAACGTGAGCGGTGCCGTTCTCGGCTCTTGCGGCGCTGTGGGCGGTGGGGAAGGAGGATGCGATCCTAGCGACTGCGTAACCATGAAAACCTTCTCTATGGCTATGGATGGGTGGTTGACCAGACTCTGTGGCTGGGTATGAAGGGCTGAGAGCTCGTTCCTTGTGGTGTGGAGTGTAGAGAAAAGTTCAAAAGTTGAGCGTCTGAGTTAGACCAGAAGCTCGACACCAGGGAATAGTTGAGGTAGCTGGAAACCAAAACTGGTGCTGCAGTTTCTTGTCTGATCATGGGTGGATTTACATCACTTTTATTTGTTGTTCCTTGGTTTATTGAAGGCAATATTAAGAAAGTTTCTCAGGACTGAGGGCGTTTGTATTTGGGAGCAGAGGAAGACTAAAACCTCAGTTAAATCTCTTTGATCCCTTCTGGCTCGCTGGGGAATAGTGCGTGAGAAGTGTGTGTGCATCCCTGGGTGTGCAAGGCCAGGGGTTCAGCCGTGCGCAGGGGCTCGGTCCGTACTCCTTAGCTGGTAGCACACAATTTGACTTCATGGTTTGGGGTCTGAACACGTGAGTGTCTGGGGAGAGCCACCGTGGGCTGACTTGGGGTGGGCTCTCGTGCCTTTGAGTCAAGCTATAAAACCGACGGTGGGAAGGGTTTGTTCCCCAGACGGCTCCGTTACTCATCCGATAGCAAGGCCGGCTGTGCAACGCCGTGGCTTTCTCATCCTCTCCGGGGTGGGAGCCCCTTGCCAGATGTCCGTCAGACAGATGTTGGTCACTCTGAGTCCTGGCGAGGGAATGCTGCTCACGGGGGAGTGTGGTCCAGGAAAAGTCACAGCCTGCTGCTTGAATGGAACCAGAAGCGATGGGTCACGATGACTTTACGTGAAACGTTATTTATGCTCCCCTCCCTGAGGCGCTCAGCAGCTGGAAAGCCTTTCCTCCGTGGAGCTTGAGGAAGCACCGGTTTGAGTAAGAGCTTTTTGCATTGAACCTACACCTTAGAGAAAGATGTTTTATTTCCCCTGGTGTTTACAGCCCTGTAAAATACTACATAATTGCAGCATGCACAGGAGCAATTCATTCCTAACAGCCCAGCCTAATACGCGCCATGGCCATTTTCACAGCAGCCAGACCTGCCTTAATGTTTGCTGTATGTCTTTTAAAAAGTATCGTGCTGGCTTCTAAACAAATGTTCTTAATAACTTCTGCTTTGGGTTGCGCAGAACTGAGCGTACATTAGTCTTGACTAAAATCTGTGTGCTTGTTCTCGCACCTTAATTCTGTGCTTAAGAATTCTCCATGCGTTTTACTCCGTGTTGTTGGAGGCCGTTGCTAAGAGAAGGATTAATTTAAGGCAGAAGAAAGATCACTTTTCTTCAGTTACATATGCAGCTGAAGTAGTAAAAATTAACTTAAATTGGGTGGCACTTAAGAAAATAGGGCAGGGTTGCTGCCAAAAAAAGGGGAAACTAAGAGTCTGTGTTGAGCTGCGTGTTGACACTGTCTTGACCATGTCAATGAAGTAACTTTGATTTACAGGTCAGCGAGCTTTTTTTTAGGGCCACTCTATATTTAGATATATTGATCCTCTCCCATTAGGAGCTCTGAGCACTGTCCTTTCACGTCCAGATAATTTTCAGCCCGCTAAAGCGGAGTGGGTGGCTTTGGAAGGCGATGGAGCTGAGCGGCTGAGCCGAGGAAGGAATCGGATGCTGCTCCCAGTTCCCCTCCTAAGCCCTGCTGAAATACAGCATTAATGGTCCAGCCCAACACATCCCTGGGGCCTTACCTCCGTGCTCAAGTTGTACCAAATTAATTAGATCAGCGCAGCAAACGCAACGCAACCTTCCCTAACGCTCCCTGCTCTGCAAATGCAATTACGCCGTTATACGGAGTTTATTTTAGATATTCCAATTAGGAGAGTGAGCTCTGCTCATATACGCTGTCTGGTGTGACTGTTCACGTCTGGCTGATAAATACATCATTAAATTCTGTTTCCAGGGGAAATGCTTGTCCTAGGAAAATACCTGAGTTAGGCTGGAGCTGAGTCAATGAAGGGATGGAGAGAGGAAGATTTGGCTCTGGCTTTTCTCTTGTCTCACAGTGAGAAATTCCTGCTTGGTTTTCTTGCTTAGGTGAGAGTAAATCAGGGATAACTCCAGAATTGCAGGAGTGTTTTTTGCTTGTGATTACACATACACGCTAAACTCTCTAGTAAAGAATTTAACAGAGCATCACATAAAAAAAAAAATAAAATCAACCCCCACAAAACAACGACAAAGTGGGTGTTCTTCCCTATTTCCAGTAAAATAAAATATATCCCTGCTCGTCTTAGCCCCTGTTAGTCTGGCTCGGAAAGGAGGACTTGCTTAAAAAAATACTTAAGCCAAAGCTGGGAGCTGTTCAGTCAAAATATGGGAGGTTTTGGGAAGATTTCTAAACCCTTCTCTAAGGGGTTTGGGAAGATTTCTAAACCCCTCGGGTGCCAGCTTTGAGCACCCCCCGCCGCGGTACTGTAATCGATAAGCAAGCGTCCCGAGCTGCGAAGAGCGTGGCGTAGGTATTAGATTAGAGGGTCCCCTTGATCTTGTTATAAACCCCAAGTATTAATTTATATCAATATCCGGAGCCTTATTTCCCGTAATCTCCGGGATCTGTTCTCAGAGCTGGGAATCTGACCTTTTTAAGCAGCTTTCCAAATTAAGTAGCCAGTAGATTAATTTTCGGTAGCCTGTTTTCAGCATGCGAGAGTGCCTGAACGGCTGCAGGAGCTGGGCTAAGGCGGTAAAATTCTGCCTCTTGAGCTTGGGAAGGAGGGTCAGATGGTCCAGATAAGGTAAAATAGTCATATCCTCGGGGAGAGATTTAAAATAAACTGGGTCAGAAATTAAGTTCGCCTTCGTTTAATTCACTTTAAGCCTCTCCCTGAAGCGAAGGTCACGGATGGGGATGCACCCAAACCCAGAGAGGTTTGGCGCCCGTGCCGTGACTGCCAAAGTTTGATGCAAACACGCGTTTGAAACGTGAGGCGCCGCTCGTGCGGAAGGGTGCCTTTAGTTCGGTCTGGCACCGAATCTTTTTACACTTTGGGAAACTTTAGAGCACAGCGTTAATTCTGGCTGGAGCATCTCATTTAATCCCACTTTGCAAAAATAACTTTAAATGGAAAGTGATTTTTTTTTAATTTTTTTTTGTAGCTTGTTTCCCTCCCATGGTGTGAACTGAGATAATTGACAGGCTGTAAAACGAAAACAAACTTAAATACATCTTTCGTGGCACTTGCCTTCTCCCTCCTTTCTTTTTCCCAGTAAAAAGTCCAAATTCTGCGTTCCCAAAGCATGCATGCAACTGTCATTAGTTTTGCTGGAAATCCAAGACCGAGCCTGCCTTGGTGCTCAGATAGGCAATGAAATTAGGAAAAAAAAAAAAATCTGTTCCATGAGTCCCTGCTAAATAGAAGAGAAATAGCTGCTATGGCAGTGGTAAACGGTAATGAGAAACGTGTAGTCTGTTGCAGGGCAGGGAGGTGACGCATAAGAGAGGCAGCTCTGGGCCGCGGGCAAGGGGATTTTCTTGTTGTGTTCTTGACGTGAGTCTGGTTAAGGAAGAGCCGACATCCCCTGCGCCGGTTTGGATCTCCAGGAAATTGCCCGTTCCGGAGGGAGGCCTGAGTCTGGTTTTAATAACTCCTGCTCTGCGGGAGGGGAAGCTCTCCCTGAGCCCCGCCGGTGGATCGCAGCGGGAAGCACCCGGATCCCTCGGCGTCACCTCGCCGCGTGCTCTGGGCCGGCGCTGGTGGGGCCGGAGCATCGGCTCCGTGTGGCTTCTGCGCGACGCCAAGCGCGCCCCAGGAACACGGGGGGAGATGTGCCGGGGTGTCCCCCGCCGGGGAGTGGGACAGCGGCTGGCAGCACCCACGCCGATTTTAATCCATGTGCCCCAGGGTCTTGTGACCACGAAGTCCTGCTCGTTGCATGGGTCAAAAGATGGATTAGAAGAGCTCTGGGTTCCACGGGCGCTAATGGATTTAAGGGACCTGGCTCCCGCTGCAGGGAGTTGAACTTGGGTGCGTAGATACTTTGGAGCTTGTCCTTCTGTGCTGTGTCCATTACGTGTGTTGAGGGGTTTTGGTTTGGTTGGGTTTTCCAAAAAAGAAAGGCAAAAATCTCCGGTTTATCCTTTTGCTGGACTCTTGTCTCACTTTAAGGTAGATCAGAGCAGTTTGGTTTCAAACCTTCCACTCTTGCAATGAAAAAGGGAGGTGGGGAAAAAAAAAAAAATAGATGTGGTTGAGTGTCCCAGACTGGTGGGACAGTGGCTCATGAGGGGTACTGGCCAGACAGGGCTGAAGCAGGGTGGGTAGAACAGCTGCCCGTGCTGTTTCCCCTGCCTTGCTGTTGGGGGGTGGTTGCCATAGAATCATAGAATAGACTAGAATCACAGAATGTTTAGGGTTGGAAGGGACCACTAGTGGTCATCTAGTCCAACCCCCCTGCAGTGAGCAGGGACACTGCTAACTAGATCAGGTTGCTCAGAGCCCCGTCCAACCTGGCCATGCATGTGTGCGTACCGCACGGCGAGGCGCGGTGGGGCGGCCCGCCGGTGAGGACGGGTCTGCATCCGCTGCGGCTCCGAGCAGAGCATCCTCTCCAGAACTGGGGTTTCCTTTAGCTACCACACCCGGTCTGAGGAGCGATGGCTTTGCTTCTGCTTTTCACCTGGCTTTCATTTCAGCACTCGAATGATTTGGAATGATGCTTGATATTCTGTGGGGAAGGAATTACACCCCTTTTTTACTCTCCAGAAGGGAGAAAAATGCTTAATTGAAATCATAAAGATAAAATGTAGGCTCTAATCTTAAAAAAACCAAACCAACCAACATCCCGGTAATGCCAATGGCCTCCCCATCCTTCCTCTGATCGAAGTTCATTTTGATTTTTATCTCACGCATACATTAAGCGTGATGGTTAACCTTCAGGTTTCCTGTCTCGGCCTCCCAAGCTCTGTGATACTTACAGTTACTATTCAGTTAATTAATTTCCTTGCAATGGTGAAAGGGAGAGGAACTGATACCCTGAATGCAAATCACAGAAGGCAGTCTGAGTGCTTTAGGTAGTAAGAAAAATGTGTGCTAATGTCTGTGTTTGTGGATGGGTTTTCCTTTCCTGCTACGCAGAAATGGATTCAGAGCTATTATGGGAAAGCCAAGTAGGATTTTGGGACCTGCTCTGAAGCTGCCCAGAGTCTGTTGAAGATTCATGGGGGCTTCTTCTGATGCCTGGGAAGTTCTGAGTACCCAGCTGTGGGTTTTATCGTTTGAAACTTTGACATTTTCTGTTGCTTGGCGGGGGGGGGGAGAAGTTAAAATGCAGAGGGGCTCATCCCACCTAGTCTCTCTCCACCTCAACTTCCCCTTTACATTTTAAAATGCTGTTTTCTCCTGGGCATGGCTGCTGAACAGGCGTCCTGGGATGGCCCCCCCCCAGCCAGCACGGCCCCTCGGTGCGGGAGGTGGTGTCACATCCATGGCTCCAGCCTCGTCCGTCTGCCCCCTTCTTTCTTTAGAGAAAGCAATCGGGTGGGATGAGCTTGTTGCTAAATGCATGTTGACTGTTCCTGATTTACCATCCTGTCCTTGGGAAAGGGATCCCAAGAGGGGCACGCTCCAGAGTGGAGGTGAGGCTCATCAGCCTGTAGTTCCCTGGGTCTCCCTTCTTATTCTTAAAGACGGGCTTAATATGTGGCAGGCTGTCCTACTAATGAATGTCTTCAACAAAAGCATGCAGGCAGTTGCACTGCGCATGAAGCCGGGGGGGATGTGTGTCTCTTTTGACTTTTGTCTCATTTTGGCAATGGCAGAGGCTCTGTGTAGTGCAAGCTGCTCAGGCTGGGATCAGTCTGGTGTGTGCCAACGCTACCAAAAATTCCTCCTCCCTCCTTGTCAGGGGATGCCCTGCCTCTCGTCATGTGGGCATTATGGGAATTAATCTTTACAGGGAACATGTGCGTGGAGCCCTGGGTCTGGTTTGGCCATCCTGCAGGCACAGATCTCAGTGGAGATGCTCCAGGGGCTGGTACGTGTCTGCACGTGTGTCTGGCTATCCTCCGGCCCTGGATTCGAAGCACAAGCACTAAAGCATTTAAGCTGTAAAACCTTTTATTTTTCCTTCCATTAAGATTTTTTTTTTTTTTAATAACCTGTTTACCCAGAGCAGTTTTCTTTGCATTGCACACGTGTTAGAATCATTCTTGGTAGGCTGTCACCTTGCAGACAGGGGTACTCCCTACTCCTGCTTCAACTTCATTTTCTGCAGAAGAAACTTGGAGTTAGAAAACTTGATCAGCCTCAATTGAACCATAGGTAAAACCAAAAGCTCGTCCTGTTCCCCAGCTCGCACTTTCTGTTCACATCCTTGGTTCTACTGAGCTGCAACAAAACATTATTTAAAACCGAGGAGAGAAAGAAGCCCCAAGTGCCTCCAGGAACCTGGGGGCTGCCTGTCCGTTCTCCGTCCCCAGGGACAAGCCCTCCGTGTGCTGGCTGGCAGAGGCACCCAGGCTCCCTCTCTCGGCTCTGGCAGCATCGGGTTTGGCTCCTGCTGCTGCCCATAAGTAGATGTGATGCTTGACTCTTCCCAGTTACCCAGGAGGCTCGAAAGAGCTGGTCCACGGTTGGTTGTGCTCCCTCTGGCTTGCAAGCAAAGTTTGGCTTGTAGGTCCTGTAATATGTGAGTTTTCCTTTGCAATTCCTCTTGCATAAGAAGGTTTGTGGTGCAGGTCTGTCTTTCCCACCTCTTTCCAACTGCCAGCTCTTCCCACCCTTGCTGGGAGCTTGTGTGTGAAGAAGCGGTGCATGGGGTGGCTGGGCCAGGAGCACCCATTTCTGTTGGTTTTGGGGGTGAGTGTGGTGCCGAGCTGCTCTGAGGCTGCCCCATCTCTGCAGCAAGGAGCTGATGTCGGTGCAGAGCCCCAGCGTGCTGCCACGAGGCAGAGGAGCATCGAGAGACCCATTAGAAGCACATTGGGGGCTTAATCTTGCAAAGTGCAGCTTGATTTCATATGCAGGTCCGCCTCAGTTATCCGTAATGTGGAAAGGAGTGTTCTGGTTTTAATTACTTCTTTAGGAAGAAGCTGGGGGATATCTTTCACCGTCATTACCTGGTGCCATTAAGCAGAGTTTTCTGAGTGTTTGTCGTCTGCTTCTAATAATGCCATCCCGCTCCCCGGTGTGACATTTAGGAACCATTTTTCACCGAACCCGTTGTCAGCCACCGGCCTGGTTTTTAGCAAGGCTTTGTGAGGAGATGGCAACTTGGGCAGCGGGCCAGGGAGGTGTAACGCAGCCCGGGTGTCACGGTGTCGGGGTGTGTGTCAGCAGCCGTCACCAGGAGCAGGCTGTCTCCATCTTCTGGGATGCTACAGCTTCGGGTCCTTCAGTACTGATCCCGAAGCTCACCTATCATCCCTGGATCTTATCTGGAGCACAAGACTGTGCAAATCTCAAAACAACAGAAGTTTGCAGTTGTTCTAGGCCATTATTTTCTCCATCGCCAATTTAAAAGGTAAAAGCTGCAACAAACACAGCGTTATAAATATTTTTCACGGCTGAGTTTTTTGCCTTTCCATTGTGCTTTCCCTCCACGTGCTGCACTGCGCCGGCTCGGTGGGACGAATGTAGCAGGGGGTTTGTTCATTCAGCGCTTCTGCTCCCGGCAGGTAACCTGGCACGTCTGGCAGTGAGGAGAATAACAGATCTGGTTGTGATTTCTGATGCTGTCTGAATGTGAAGTGAGTCGAATTTGGAAGCAGGTCACCCAAAATCATGACTTGTACGGAGAAGAATTGCACGTGCCCGTGATGCATGACTAATGCAATGGCATCCGTACAAGCTCTTGCCAGAGAAGTCTTTTGGGTGTTGGAAGATTGCATGCCATTGATCTGATGGGAGAACTTTTGAAATAAGATTTCTTGGGATGTTTTAAAAAAGAAAAGTGTGCAGTGTCTGCGGAGAGACTGGTGTGTGCCCTAACATGAGGATGTGCCTCTAACAGAGGCCGCCTCTGGGATGGTCTGGAGGTACCGATGGGTTTTTAGAACTGGGTTCCTATGGGACTTCGATAAAATATAAAGGTCTTTAATTCAACATACATGCTTGGTTATTTAATATCAGTCGGTTTTGGCAGTTTTGCATGAATGATATTGGAGTCGGCTATTGCAGGCACCTACCGCAGATCCCACCCCGTGGTTCACTTCTGCCTCCAAAGTCAGAGCTTGTCTCTTCAGCACTTACGTAGGGCAGATCGGTTTTAAACAGACAAAAATAAGTTCTGTGAATTTCTTGAACTAGCCCAGGCTTGCAGGCTACCGCCTGGAGCTTCCTTTTGCGGGTCTGGCCCAAATACTCGATGTGGCAAGGCTTGATTTCCTGACTTGGCTGCTATTTACTCATCTCGTAGCCGTTCTCACTGCTGTCCCGTCAAAAGTTCATCATGGTCCGATTCCCTGTGCCAGCCTGAAGAGCAGGAGAACAACGGCTGCTTGGAAAGTCTTCGTAAGCGTATCATTGCCGTGTAACGCTGGATACGGTTACGCGATTACTCATTTTCTTCAACAGCAGCTGAATTCTGCGTTACAATTTGATTGTCATGGTTCAGGTCAAGTCCTGTCTCAAAGCTTTGGGTTGGCCAAAATGTTTTGAGTTTTCTTTGCTGAAAACTCAGTGCGTGGGAAGGTATCCTAGTTCTTGATGAGCTAGAATCGTAATGTCTTTTTTACGTGTCCTGTCTTTCACCTATGGTCATGTTTTCTGAGTGATGAAGTGTGAGCCCCGGTGAGGCAAACATGAGTTTTGGACTTCACATCAATAGTAAAAGCTAAGATAGTTCTGTTTTTTTCCCCCCGTTTCTTAACTGAGTTCCCCTGACAGCGCTTCATGTCTTCCAGTGAGAGCAGGAAAAGGCTGGATTTAATGAGCATGGAAGGGGACTCTCTGTTAAGGGTGCCAGACGTGGGCAGGTTGAGCAATCCTTCCAAGCTCTCCAGCTCCCAAGTTTTATGTAGTCTCAGATCTTGTTCCTCCCTAAAGCCAAGCCTGGGTTTGGCAGCCTGCTGGTAAGTATACCGGAGAGACAGCTCAGGTCTGGGATGCAGGAGTCGGAGGCTCCAACCCCGGATTGTGTGGGAAAGTCGAAAAGAAACCCCTTTGTATTTGCCTGCGATACTGATGAGCCTCAGAAGGTCCAGCTGGGTTTCTCCTCTAAAGCCTGGTGGTGATACCTGGTGGTCTTCCCACGCTTGGCCCTAACTTGGGCTGCAACCGCGCCCTGCCCCGCTGTCCCCCGTCCCAGCAGCCAGCCCCACATGGCTCTGGGGCAGGCCAGGACCTGCAGAGAAAACTGCTGCTCTGCATTTGTTTTTTTAAATCTTGAGGCATGTGGTTGTGGAGAGGGTGTCTGGAAGAGCAGGCGCATGGTCGGGCTCTTGTCTGCCGGGTCATTACGGTTTGGTCTCGTCCAAGGGATGTAGGGATGTAACGTGGGTCCCTCCTGGGCATCGCCGCAGCACTGCCAAGGATGCAGCACATCGCTTCTGTCCAGGCAGATCATTGGAGCAGGAGAGCATCCAAGGAAGGATTTTCATATCAGCAGATGCTGCCTGGGGATAACACAAGGGCATCTTTCAGCTCAGGGTTGTCCAGGGTGGTTAGGGATGTGTTGGCATCTTGCTAGCCCTTCCTTCGTATAGTCTGGGAGTCTGTACTCTCCATCCAGCTCCTGAAATGCATCACTGTTGGGGCGGGCAGCAAAGGAAAGGGGGGGTATTGCTTCTCATGCATTCATTTTGTAACAGCAAGAGGACCCACGGCTCACAGCGGTGTCGTCCTTCGTACAGGGAAACCTGAAACTCCCTCTCTTAGAGGAGTTGGTGAAGGTCAGGGCTTTTGGAGAGGATTGCGCCCGCCTGATTTTGCAAGAAGCTCTTGTTATTCCTGGGAATGGCTCTGCAGATCACTTGGGCATCTAAAAGATAAATGACTGGATTTGATTAGGGTTCTCTAAAACCTCGGTGGCAAGGCTTTTAGTCACCTAAACCTCAAACCTGTGCTTGGGTTTTGGACCTGTGCTGAACCTGTGGGACCCACTGGATTTTGGGTGGTTGGGCAAAAGGTCTGGGCTGTCCAGACCTTAGGTGTGTGAGCAGAGAATTTCAGACCCTGTGAACATTGCTGATAAAACACTCCCAGGCATTGCAATTAAAGCCCTTACCTTACCAATTCCTGCTTTCTCAGCAGACCCCTACGCGTGCAGCCCTCGGAGGGCTCCACAAAGGAGGGAAGTACTGTCACGGGCTGCAGCTCCGCCGTTTGCTTTGGGAAGTTGCAGCTTCCTTCCGCTCATTTAGAGCCCCCGCACGCCGCTGGGTGACCCTCCGATGGCGGGATGGACCGACAGACGGACACCCAACAGCCACGCAGAGGACGTGGGGTTCTCTGGCTCGTTGCATGGGCTTTAATGAAACTCTCCTGCCGTGGAGGGCTCAGCCCCTGTTTTTTAAGCTTCGGGGAGGTCATAGCTGCTGTTGGGTGTTTGCCTCGGAGGACACAGGGATTTGGGCTTTCCTGTGATTTCTTTTCCTGCCTCCAAACTGGGGGATGTTACTCGATCCTTGTCCCCTCCTCCAGCCCCGCGTTATCATCTTGGACTCATCAGCTGCCTAATGGGGGTTTTAGCCACACTTCTGGGTATTTTAAATTTGTTTTCCTTTTCCATTTCTCTCTCTGAAGGAGCATCTGTAATGGAGGACACGAGCCTGGTGGTCCTTGGGAGGCAGGGGGGGAGCTCGGGGTCAGCGAAACTTTCCTAGGATAAAATAGGACGAGCTCCCGCAGGGCTGGGCTTGGCCTGTGCGGTGCCGCTCGGCGGGGCGACAGCAGCCCCGGGGGGGCACACGATGCTGCTGCACTTGCACGGGCTCCTCCTGCACGCGGAGAGAGCACAGACACGGTTGTATCCCGTACATCTTCAGTATTCGCTTCAGTATGTCGCCGAGTGTTTCTTCGGCATCTCTGACGAATTTGGATTTAACTGTTTGACTCCGTGCTCTGTCTCTCGCTCGTCCCATGTCCTCTTAACGTCTGCCACCTCGGAGGTGTTTGCCTCCGGTCCTGGCCTCGGTTCAGTAGTTCATGTCTTGTATGAGACCCAGGAGCTCTGGTTAATGCGTCTGCCCGCTCCGGCTTGAGCGCTGCTGAGAGCCTCTGGGGCTGCAGCTTGTGACTTGGGGGTATTTAATGGCTTACTCCAGAGTTCCCCCTTGGTTTTTTTTAATTGTTTTTACAATTTTATGTATATTCCGCCTTCCCATTCAGGAGCTTAATATTGTTACCTGAGGTACCTCTTCCCTTTGAGAGCCCATACATGGCGATGGGAAGTTCTTTAAGGTCACTGGGAGCTCTTCATCCGCTCAACCCGTGTGGGAGTCATGATGAGCAAAGGTGTGAGGATGAGCAGGAGCCAGAGCGGGGCTCGGCAGCCTGCCCCGGCGTGCTGGGTGCTGGGCTTGCTGCTGGGCGGCCTCCCAGCAGTGCTGCCCAGCTCCATGGTGTGCTGCTGCTGGGCAAGGTGGAAGCTCCTGGCGAGGGGTTTGCAGCCCTTCTGAGCAATGGCCAATGCTTCTTGCTGGGAAGGACCTTTGCTTGCTGCAGGTTTGCTTCCCCCCGCTCCTCCCCGTGATGAGCTATGGGTGTTTGCTAAAATAAAATGATCGCTCTCCCTCGGGTACTCTCCTAGGACTAATGCTTGCTTGTGGGTGGATGTGAGGAGAAGGAGAAGCTGTGGGGAGGTCAGCGCTCATCAGCATTTCGGGCTCATTAATCAGTCTCGCCGAGTGGAATTTGCCCAGCCCGTTGAGAGCTCTGCAATAGGAATGTCTTTGAAATGGGGGGAAATAATAGCACGAAATTGTTTGAGAAATAATTTCATTCTCCGCTTCTCAATAGATAAATCTGCTGTCCAACAACCCGAAATTTAATCTGTCCATCTAGAGTAATTGATGAGCTGCGACTTGAATCCAAATGCGAGCGGGGAGGGAAATTTTCTGCGGAGATGTTTTGTACCGATTCTGCGGCTGGTCCTTTCCACCAGAGACCACGGGGTGAAGCGTGAGGAGGAACAAAGCCACCGACGATTCGGTGCTGCTGGTGGAGGGTGCTCACAAACCCCACTCGTGCTTTTTGACTCTTATTACTGCTCCTGAAGCTCTCCCAGTAAAACACCTTGATGCGGAGGCGAGCTGGATCGGGCAGAGCCATTTGGAGAGATGAGAGAAAGGCTGGGATTTGTGCAGTTTTAAATGCCGGGTTATGTTGGCTGTAGCCCTGCGGTTTCTGCTGGGTGCTCGGATGCTCCTGGATTTTCTCGCCTCTCTTAACTTTGGAGCAAGCAAAGGGAGCTTTGATGCTCCTTCACAGTGTCGGAGCAGCGCAGGAGGAACGGGGCACAACTCGGAGAAGTGTCCTTTGGCTTTCGCCAGAGGTTTGCCCCATAGGGTACCCATCTCCCCATCGATCATTGCAAATGATGTGTTTTCTCAGTGAGAGACCCTCCCTTCCCCGTTTGCAAAGGCTGTGCTAAGCAGATGCTCACAGCTCCCTGTCGGGGACTTACTTTTCGCTGGGTGCTTTCGAGCCGTGCCGGCAGCCAGATAAGAGGAAATCTGACATCACGGTCAGGAAGCGCTAAAGAAAGTTACTTTCGTCATTCGTCAGTGGGTTATCTCAAACGGCAAAGCTGCAGCATTCCTTGCATGCTGCAGGACCCATTTCAAGCCCCCGGCTTTAGCCGCGGTTAAGCGCGTGGCTGCCTGCCCGGTGCTATTGTGTGCGGCCCCGCTCCTCCCCGGAGCACTCACCCCAGCCGCCGGCGGTCGCTGCCTCTCCAAAGGGCCCGTTCCAAAAAGCTGTGAGCTGTTGCATGATCCTGCCCTGCCAGACAAACCAGCTGCCCCTTTTCCTTCCTTTCTTTACGTTTTATGACACTATGAAATTTCTCTGGGAAACCCTCAAGCCCTGCACCTCCCTCCCCTTGTGCCATCCCAAATGCAGAGACCAGGGGCTGCTCCAACTCTTGCATGAACGTCCTCCAAATCCCACCTCGGGCAGTTTGGTCGTTGAGCAAAGGCTGCTGCATTCTCTGGCTTTTTGTCCGCCTCTTTGCCATCTCCCTTTAGCAAAGCAGCTGTGGTGGGAGGCAGGAGCGCAGGCGGCTTTCCAGCCTGCGATCAGCTCCGCCGAGGCTGGGGGATGGTTTCCAACCTCACCCCAACGTGCTCGAGTAGTTGGATCTTTTCTGACGAATTTGCATCGGAAATGGCCGCTGTCTAGTCAGCGCAGGTGCCGCAGGCGCCCAGTCATACGGGGACCGCAGGGAGGGGTGGTGGTATCTAAAATGGGGGTGTGAGGTGCTGAGCTGCTGTGCACCCTCCCACAGGCTCCCCTCCCACCCCCGGAGCTGCAGTTTCCAACTGCAGAAGCATCCGACCTGCCCTTCATAGAATCATAGAATCGCTTTGGTTGGAAAAGACCTTTAAGATCATCGAGTCCAACCTTTAACCTACCCCTGCCATCCCACCACTAAACCCTGTCCCTAAGCACCTCATCTCTCCTTCTTTTAAATACCTCCAAGGATGGGGACTCTACCACCTCCCTGGGCAGCCCATTCCAGAGCCTGACAACCCTTTCAGTGAAGAAGTTTTTCCTAATATCTAACCTAAACCTGCCCTGGCGCAGCTTCAAACCATTCCCCCTCGTCCTATCATCTGTTACCAGGGAGAAGAGGCCGACCCCCACCTCACTACAGCCTCCTTTCAGGTAGCTGTAGAGGGCGATCAGGTCTCCCCTCAGCCTCCTCTTCTCCAGACTAAACAACCCCAGTTCCCTCAGCCGTTCCTCGTATGACTTGTGCTCCAGACCCCTCACCAGCTTGGTTGCTCTCCTCTGGACATGCTCCAGCAATGCAACATCCTTCTTGTAGTGAGGGGCCCAAAACTGAACACAGTATTCGAGGTGCGGCCTCACCAGCACCGAGTACAGGGGCACGATGACTTCCCTTGTCCTGCTGGTCACACTATTCCTGATACAGGCCAGGATGCCATTGGCCTTCTTGGCCACCTGGGCACACTGCTGGCTCATATTCAGCCGGCTGTCAACCAGTACCCCCAGGTCCTTTTCTGCCAGGCAGCTTTCCAGCCACTCTTCCCCAAGCCTGTAGCGCTGCATGGGGTTGTTGTGACCCCCGCCCGGGGGTGCGGGAGCAGAGCTTTGGGGTGGCTGGGCACGTCCCCGCTAAGCTCCCAGTGCCTCTCAGCAAAGAGCCCGAGTAGCTGGGATTATCCCAAGTCCCAAATTGTCCCTTTCTCAAATCGCCACCGAAGGCTTCTCCAATGCATTTGTAAGTTTGCAGGGCAAGTTTCCGAGTTGCATTGGCAACTTGGCAGCAATGCCCTTTACATCGGCAGTGATCACCCGAGGCGTGTCTGAACATCCTGAATTCAATGAAACAAATAAGAGCATGAAAACCCTCTTTGAAAAAAGAACATCCCAGAAGCTACTGTGAGGAGTTCCCAGCGTGTCCCAGGTGCTGGGGGCCGCTCGCCGCCCTGCCTGCACCAAGGGTGCCTGTGGTCCCTCCTGGGTGAGGGCACGGGGAGGTGCTGCCGAAATTGCAGCTGCCCACCCTGCTTGCAAAGCAGGTCTGTCCCGGGCTGGGGCGGGACAGGCGGTGGCTGAGAGCAGTTTATTCTCCGTATGGTGTTGCAGAGTGGTAAAAAAAAAAAAAAAAAAAAAAAAAAAAGATAAAATAAAAAAAAAAGAAAGCAAAGCTGTTCCGAAACTCAGTGAGCGCAGGTGGTGGGGCCCTTCTGCCGTGCCATCGCCACTGGCTCCTTGCAGCCCTCAGGATCAGGTCAGAGCTGACCACAGACTTTTCTCGTCTATTGGTTTTTTGTTTTACCAGCTGTGTTTCTTGCTCCCTGCGGTACCATCCCATACCTGCTCCCGTTGCCTCTTCACCCTGGCTTTAATAGCTTCCTTCTCCCAGGTGCCTCGGGTGCGCTTTGCGGTGCCCGCGGAGCTCTCACCGCACCGAGGACTCGAGCTGTGGCTGCTTGCGGAGCCCAGCTGGCGGTACGGCAGGAGATGCCGTGGTCTCTGGGGTCTGTTTCCAGAACGGAGCATCCTGGGGTTGCTGGTGGTGTCTACCCCCAGAAGCCATGGCTGCTGGGTGCCGAGGTTGTTTTGGGTGCGGAGGAGGGCAATGGCAGGGCTCGGGATGTGCGGTGCTTAGGCCCCCACTGGCCCTTGCACCAAAGGAGGTGGCAGGACGCTGCTTCAGCGCTGGTCTTGCTCAAAGCATATAAATGACACCATTGATTTTGGGCCTGGCAGGTAGTGAATGAGCCCCATGGAGAACATTGATTTCTCTCTCTCCCTTTCTTCTGCGGAGTGTTTACTCATCCAAAGGTGTGATCGACTGGTAAATAAAACGGCCTCAGCACAGCTCATGTTCAGTTGTAGCTAATTTTAACGTGCGGCCACTGAGTAACGCTATCAAGCCAACAGTTCATGATCTTCCATCAACGGCAAACCAGCCTGGAAATGCCTGTGAGCAAAAGCACAAAAGATGCTGTGCAGGTTGGCGAGTGAGAAATAGCGCAGGAGCAAACTGTGCCTCTAACACAACCCACGCGCGGGGTGTACCCACCCTGGCTTCTCGTGCACGAGGAGCTGGGGCTACAACCACCCTGCGGTTGTCATCCCAAGGTGGTGGCTTTACTTGCGGGCAACGTGGTGGCCTTTTCGGCACCGCTGTAAATAGTTTATCGCGTTCTTCCGTGGTGCTTGCCATCTGCCGGCACTCGGCGACTGGCTGGCTGCGCGGTGG
>NW_009260227.1:523378-526669 GCF_000687185.1 Egretta garzetta | reverse complement strand
TCTCCTAGAGCATGTTACACAGGACTTCATCCAGGCGGGGGTTGAATATCTCCAGAGAAGGAGACTCCACAGCCCCCCTGGGCAACCTGGGCCAGGGCTCTGTCACCCTCAGAGTAAAGAAGTTTTTCCTCATATTCAACTGAAACCTCTTATGTCTCAGTTTGTGCCCATTGCCCCTTGTCCTGGCGCTGGGCACCACTGAGAACAGTCTGGCTCCATCCTCATGACCCCCACCCTTGAGATATTTGTACGTGTTGATGAGGTCCCCTCTCAGCCTTCTCTTCTCCAGGCTGAACAAGCCCAGCTTCCTCAGCCTTTCCTCACAGGGGATGGGGGTAACTCAGCCGGATCTAAACCCATGGTGGAGCCGGGGCTTGCTCCCTGTTAGAAACGCTGTCAGGACGAGGCGTTCATTTGCTCGGATGCGCGATCTCTCGGCGATCCTTCAGGAGCTGGTGTGAACTTGGAGCTTTTCCAGAATTTGAACCACAAATGCATCGTGCAGAGGGCTCAGGTTTTCACACCCATCGGGTGTCTTTCGCTTGGCTGAACACCTTTCGTTCCAAGTCCATCCTTCCTGAGCAGCTCCGCCTTTGCTGCTGCCCCAGCCTTGGGATGAGCAGGAGGTGGGGAGCAAACGCCGCGGCAGGGCAGGACGGTTCTGCGGAGGCAGCTTGCCTCTTGCTGTGTGTAACTGTGGCTATAACCTGTGTCATTAACTTTCAAAACTGGAGGCTTAAAAGGATATAAAATAAATACGTGTTAGAAATTTGAAATCAATGAGGCTGCAGTGCAACAGGAAAATATCTCCCTGCTGCAAGCAGCCGCTTTGCCCAGGGTGCGGATTCTTGCAGAGACCCAGAAGATAAAACTTATGAAATAACCCATATCGGCGAGAGAGGTTGTAAAGCGATTCAAAAAAAAAAAAGAAAAAAAGCCCAACCTCTCAGTCTAGACGGATTATATTTACTGCGGTGTTTATGTGAGATAGAGGAATGCCCTAGAAAACCAGAACTGTTTTCAATTTCTGCCTCCAGCACTTGTCTGATGAGAAGGCTCTGATGTGATGGGAACGTCCTGGACTGGGGGAGCTCTGCTGTCGCTGAGCGGCTCTGCGTGGAGGGGGCTGGCGTGGGGGAGAAGGGTAAAAGGTTCTTTCTTTCTTTGGGTAGGTGAATCGGCCTGTTGGTAACGAGGTGGTTTTGCTAATCCGTCGCCACAAACCTCACGTATAATGCCAAATGCGATGGTAACGACAAGCTGCATCACGGTCATGCCTATGGAGATGCGATAGCCCCAAAGACTCTGCTTTGATCCTTTTAATTAAAAGAAAATTAAGCTGTTCTGTGTTGCTTTGAACTCTCGGTGAAGTTTGCAAGCAGTGTTTTAGCTTGGTGTTGGTTTGATGGCAAATTGGGGAGCGGAGAGAGTGCCTCGTGACAAAACCACGCTGACCGAAGTGGTGCAAACCCCCCCAAAGGTGTTTTGCATCCTGGCCTGTTCACCACAGGGGGAAGATTCACGCCTTTAATGCGTTGATTTACCTAACAAATGTGTTAGGATTCTAAGTATTTGTGAGGGATTTGGAAAAAAAAAAAAAATTGTTTAAAAATACAGCGATAAATTAAAGGTATTTTGTGGAATAGGGTGAGGATGCAGAAGGAGTTGGCTTGCTCGGCAGAGTCAGTCTATCCCGATGAAGGACGTAGGTGATGCGGCCTCAAAAATGAAGGAGATTTTTATTCTTTTCATCTCAGCCCCTGTGCTGCCAGGAGTCACCATTGGAGCGAGACCGTCTGGAGTCCTCTGACTTCAAAATCCCCGACGCTCGCAAAAAAACCACCCAATTATTGCTATGGCCAAACCCAGGATTTTCTTGAAAGAGAAACATGATGTCACTCTGCTGGTTGAACCATCTGAATAACCGAGGCTGGTCCCTAGAGGGGTGAGATTTCTGCCTCTTCACGTGGGCTAAGGTTAAAGATGAGCAAGGCTTTGTGGAAACGGTCCCAGGGAATGGCCTGGGCTTGGGAACTGGATCTGAGCTGGGTCGGGAGCTGCTCCCATGGCTGAGCCCCAGGACTGCTGGAAACGGGCTGTACGGGATGGTGTCCACGGGTCCGTTGCGTTCGCCGTGCCTGCAGCACCTGGGAGGTGCGAGGATAAGGGAGCAAATGGGACTTCAGTTGTCCGTTATTTCAGACCCCAAAGCAAAAAAAAAAAAAACCACACCCCTTTTTTTCAATGTCCCAATCTTTTGTTTGGGATGTGTGTATCCACAGCCGTACGCACAGTAAGCGATGGAACGGGTGCCCCTTCTGTAGGGAGCCAAATGGGATCGTGCTGGAAACGGTTAAAAGTTCAACACTGGGCTTCTGTAGAACATCAGCTGTAACCTGTGTTTGGCTTCGCCCTCGAAAGGGAAACGGCCTGGTTTAAGTTTTCCAGCCCTTCTGCAGCGTTACCTTATGGGAGGTTTGTTTTTCAAAAGGGCGTTTGTTCCTGGTGCGCAGCTGGGAACACAGGAGTCCTCGCGGGGCACCAGGAGTCGGACATCTTCGGTAATAACAAATAAACTAACGGGTGGCTTCTCAGTGCAAGTTTCTGCGTTCCCCTTAACTTGTCTCACATGTGAATTTAACTCGGTAAATCCCAGTTAAAATTTGTGCCCATCTTGCTCATTTTTTCCCTCCCTTTCTTTTTTGATTCCTCCAGTTTCTCTGTTTGAAGAACATCCGAACCTTCCTAAAAGTGTGCCACGACAAATTTGGGTTAAGAAACAGCGACCTGTTTGATCCCTTTGACCTCTTCGACGTACGGGATTTTGGAAAGGTAAGAATTACTCCTGAGCTGTTGGGAAGCGATGGTCCTGGCGCCGGGGGCGGGGGGGGTTCTCTGGATTTGTGCGGCAGGTTTTGGATGAAAATATGAAGGCTTTCTGGTTTTCTGAGCAGCTCTTGCACCCTTAACCCACGCGCTGGGCGCCTGTTCCCCTGTGCGTGGTAGCTTGCACGCCTAGGGGTTGGCTCTGCTGTGTCCTTAGTGAAGGGCGATCAAGCCCTCAAGCTTTCTGCTTTAGATTACAAAGCCTCTGGGATCAGTCTCTAAAGTACGTGGAAAAATGTCTTTTTTGGGGGGGAATCACCACATTGTATCTGTTCATAAGAGCAGCTGGAAGGGGCTGTAGCCCCAGGGAGTGGGTGCTGGGCTGGGGTCAGGACTTGGGGTCCTCTTCTAGCTCCAGCCACCTCGCTGGGCGACCGGGGCGAAGACACGCCATCGCCTTGCCCG
>NW_009260227.1:519805-523296 GCF_000687185.1 Egretta garzetta | reverse complement strand
GCCCGGGGTGCAGACCTCACGAGCTCCTTCCCCGCCTGCTGCCTCGGTGCACGGCCATTTACCAAAATGGCCATTGTTTTTGCAATGTGGCCACTGAGTTTCCAAGCAGGGGGATCAGGTAGTTTTAGGCCAGGGTGAAATTAGTGCTCTAAGGGTTTCTGAAAACTACATTTGGAGGGGGTTTTTTCTTCTCCCGCCTGTTCCTAGGTGCTGGCTGTGTTTGTGCCGTGTGTCACCCAGGCGGGAGAGGAGAGAGCGCGGTTTTGTGCTTTGCTGTAATTAATGGGTGGCACCGAACGCTGAACGAGACCCAGCTGCGAGGGAGGGTAATCCTACATGATTTTGACAAGCGGCTGTTGTTCTGCTATCTTTGCTTTTGACGTGAACAGCATCAGGGCCGGGCTGTTACTCTGATGGATGCTGGGCTCAGCGAGGCTGGTACGCAGGACAGTCGCTATATTCTTGGGTGGAAAAGGTGCTAAAAGATTTATTAAGGCTCTCTATTGTTTTACCTACTTTGAGGTACCAGGCATAAGCTGCTGGAAGGCATCTTCTGATTACCCAAAGAGTAGCTTTTCACTGCTGATGGGGATATATTATTTGATATTTATTGCCTAATTTATTTCTGGACCATTATCTGGAATGCACAATTGCAGGGGCTTGTTTTATGAGTTTTTTGATTTATGAAATAAAAGAAGGCTTTTGTTGTTCTGGGAATATGAATGCACAGAAGGAACCTTTTGGGCTGGGTAAAGAACCACTGCTAATTAAAATGCTGCTTTATCATCACGTTGGCTCTTGCTTTGTGCTGTTTCAAATTGCCTAAGACGCCTGTTAATGGAGCCAGGCGCTTAAACACTGCCGGAGCGCGTCAGAGTTTGGTTTCCTTTTCGGTCTGCTTAGGGAACAGCTATTCCTTCCTCCTCCTGTTGACTTTTTTGGGGGGACATTCAGGTTTGTGACTTGGGAAGGGGAGGTGATTTGCCATTCCCTCTTACCCCATGACAATGTAGTTTTTTAGGAGACTTTGGAAAAGAAGCTTGTCGCAAACTTCTGGGAAATTGGCTGAATCTTGCTTATTTTTATGTGCATCGTCATCTTCAAACAACCTTCTATACAACCTTATAAGATTTGGGAGGCACAGGTTCTCTGTACAAAACCCTTGCTGATCTTTTCCCCAATGCAGTTTTCTATCTGTTTGGGTGGGGGGTGTCAGCCGTTCAGGTCTGCACCACCCTCGATCCCTCTGGAAGCCCGTCACAACATCCCCGTTGTCTTTGCCACCTTTCATTCCCGCGTCATCCTCAGAGCTGTGTTCAACAGTGGCAAAGCAAATAAACGGGGAAGAACCCGCTGTTGACCGAAGCGCCTTTTCGGTTTGAGTCACAGCGAGAGCAGGAGTCGTCTCTAATCCATGTTCCTGCTGGCCAAACACAGACTTCACACACACGAAATTCTTCCTGGAGCTCTTCATTACTTAGCTCAATAGCGTTTTTTTGGTTCTAAGATGCTTACGCCGTATAGGAGGCTTTTCTGAACGGAGCACAGTAGCAGTCGACCATTTAATTACATGGAAGCCTTGGTGGAGTGGTGTTGGGTGGTTCCTTTCTGGATGCTGCTTAAGCAGTTCTTGCTCTCCTGCAAACCAGGAGTTACTCATGGCATTTGGGTTTGCTGCAGTGTAATTACCGAGTGGAAAGGCAGGGGCTTGTGTTTATGTGGTGCCGACCTAGACGTAAAGTCCTCGGAATCTGCGGGGTCCTTCAGGGTTTCTTAGTGTCAGAAAACCATGAGTGCTTTCGAAGAGGAAGAAAAATCCGATCCGTCAGTCTTGCCTTGACCAGCCGTTATTCTGACAGAGTTTTCCATCGCTCCCTTTGGCTTCTGAGCCAGGGCTTCGGCAAGGAGGAGCTGTCATAGGATCGATGGAGCCTCCTCCAAAGGAGCAAGTGCGGTTGGGGGCTGCTCAAGTCTGGGAACGTGGGTTTTTATCCCTGGTTTTGCTGCTTCCTTAAGCATTAAGCTTGGGAAGTTCCTGCTTCCTTACTGTCACTGGGATAACAGCTGGTGAAATGGGATCATGAACCATGTGGGCTTCTCCGGCTGAAATCCCTGTGGAGCTGCAAAGCTCCATCTCTGCCTTGGTGGGATGTCGGGTAATTGGCAAGTGCAGGCTTTTGCCAAATAGATGCGTCATGTTTCTTGTAATCTGGGTTGCAGTGTTTCCCAGTTCCCCAAGGGACTCAAAAGGCCAGTTTAAATTGCTCGCAGCCAGGTTTTTTTCCCAGTGTCCAGTTTTTAAGCAATCCTGCGGTGACAAGGCCAGGCTGTGTTTCATGACAGAGGTTTCCAAAAGCGACCCGAGATGCTGACCAGTATTTCTAGCTGTGCCCCTTTAAGACACCTTAAAGGAATATATTGCTCTGTTGTTTTCTACCAGTTGGCTCTTAATGTTTTTATCTTTAGTTTTTTAAGTCTTATCCCTTTAAAATGGCTCAAAAGCTCTCCGTAATCACTAGTGCATTTTGCAGAAATGTCGCTCCGGGGCCGTGCCTCTGCTGCAGGGTGCAGCGCAGCGCTCCGAGGAAGAAACCTCCCGTTAATATTGCAATATTGCCTCGTCCCTAATTAGGGTCTGATCTTGCAGGAGTGAGCACTGGGGTCCCCTGCAGGGGTGCTGGGCGGTCTTTGCTGGAACATCCTGGCTCCTAAAAAAGAAATAAAATAAAAAGCTCGTGTGCTGTTGCACGGTACTTCTTGCACATTTAGCAGCGGAGATGGTATAAAACGTAACTCTTATTGGACTTGCTAATTTATTGGCACCAGCTATAATGAGATAAAATGTACATAAATATGGATTAAACTCTTTATCACTCTATTAGTCAGCATGATGGTAGCAAGGTTCATTAAAGGGAGTTACTCATTTTCAGGAACTCGCAGTAATGCACTTTTTTTTTTTTTTTTTTTGAGAAAGATAGTTCAAATATTCATAAACCTGTGGAGCGTGCCATTTATTAGCCTCCCTCTCCTCTCTGCTCTCCTGATGTGTGTTTAATTGTCCTGAGTCTCTTCTGAAGTTCTTGCACTGTTTGAAAAAAGCTTTTTTTGCAAGATAGGGGTCTTCCCTACCCTGACCCGCAGATAAAAATGATGCTGTTCTAAAAATGAAAAAGGGAAGCGGCTCACAGGTCAGCTGAAAAACGGGGAGATAGTGATACTGAGATCAAAGTGGTGTTTTTTACACCGGTGGTTCTGGTCCAGAGGTTGGCGAGAACTGCACTCACCTCGCAGCTCGAGCAGGGCTCAGCGGCGAGGGGCCTGGCTCAATCCTCCCCCTCAATCTGTTGAATCCACCAAGGTCTGCTGGCACATGTGCCTGGTGGGTGGTGGGTGGAGGACTTTTACAGGGCTTGCCTTGCATGTCCGAAGCGCCGGGGAGGAGTCGTGTGTGGTGGGAGGGTGGCCCTGAGCGTGGCACGCTCCGGCGGCTG
>NW_009260227.1:509209-519774 GCF_000687185.1 Egretta garzetta | reverse complement strand
CCGAGGCGGGGATGTGCTGGTGCTGCCAGAGCTGAAGTGATGGGGGTCCTCTAGAAAGCATCTGCGTCTTCAGAATAATTTTTGGTGCGAAGGTGTCCCCCTTCCAGACTCTTTGCAGTGGTGTCCAGCGCCAGGACAAGGGGCAGTGGACACAAACTGAGACATAAGAGGTTCCAGTTGAACGTGAGGAAAAACTTCTTTACTCTGAGGGTGCCCGAGCCCTGGCCCAGGCTGCCCAGGGGGGCTGTGGAGTCTCCTTCTCTGGAGATATTCAACCCCGCCTGGATGAAGTCCTGTGTAACATGCTCTAGGTGAGCCTGCTTTAGCAGGGGGGTGGGACTGGGTGATCTCCTGAGGTCCCTTCCAAGCCCTGCCATTCTGGGGTTCTGTGATGCCTCCTGCCGATGAGCCAGCGTGGAGCATGCCTGGAAAGCCCTGGGGGGATCCGGGCTGTCCTTACCTACCGCTGTGGCAGGTTTGGCCCCAGCTTCATCACCAGCACCCTGTGGTTGGAGAATCTGCAAAACCAGAGCTCCCACCTTCCCATTGGGACTGGGGTGCTGGGAGAGCTGCAAAGGGGCTCGACTGCCATCGTGCCCCCCGTCCCTCTCTGACACCCCCCCACACACACCTCTTGCCAGAGAGTCGAAAACCCGGGGTTTGTGCTTGGTTTCAGATAGCGGGGTGGGGAGCGTTGTCAGAATTATTTAAGGGATTAATAACTGAGAGTTGGTGGTTTGTGTTCTCTCTGTTTCTCTGCTGAGAATTCCCCTCCCTCCATCATCTCTAACTTCATGTGCAAGTCACTGTCCCCGCGGCAGTATTTTAAAGGGTGCTGTTTTAATGTAGTTTGGGCATATAAAGGGGAGAAAGGGGGAGATTTATGTGAAATAATATAGGCGGGTGAAAATAGCAAGGCTTTCGGAGAAACGGCTGCGTTTTGGTGCCGTAACAAAGCAAGCCCAGTGCCTGCCCTCCCGCAGCTGGCGGTGGGAGCCGCTCTCCTTCTCCCATTCTTGACTTTTTGGGGGGTTTTCCTGACCTCTTGTAGCCAAGAACAAGTTAAAAGCGGTGCATTTTTCTGTGTGGACTGCTGAATGCCTGAAGTGATAGTGGCAGGGAGCGGAGGCAGCTGAGCCCGGCGTCCCATCAATGGCTGCGCAGCGCCGGGGCTGGCGGCCGTGCCTCGCCTCCTCTTTATTTACAGATCATAGAATCATTTAGGTTGGAAAAGACCTTTAAGATCATCAAGCCCAACCGTTCAATCCCCCCGGAGGACCGGGCAGCCGGACAGACCTTCCCTGGCTGTGTTCCTCTCTGCCGGTTACTCGGATGGCTGCTACGGGGTGGTTGGACGCATGTCAAGGAAGGGATCCTGTTGCAGATGAGGACGTTTCTCATTGCCGTACCCCTCGCACAGCGTGTGGGGTGGGAAGTGAAAAGAATTCTCCAAAGGAAGGGTGTGTGTTTTGTTTTAGTTTGTTGTTTCTTTCTTTTTCTTTTTTTTTTTTTTTTAATTCCCAAGAGAGCAGTAGAGTAACCGGCCTGCAGAGAGAGATGTGTGCATGTGTGTGATTGCGTGCAAGAAATCAGGAACCCACTTAACCCCTTGCCTGCCCGGTGCTTGCTGGGACGTTGTCCCCACCGAAGAAGGAGCCGTGGGTCTGCCCCGAGCCCTTGCTGTGCCCTGCCTGTGCCCGAGCAGCGCAGCCCGGCTCCCACGGGACACCTTCGGCAGGGCGATGCTGTGCTTTGCGGGCCGCTGCCGTGCTGCTCGGGGGTGACCAAAGCGCATTGCCAACAAGCTGAAAATTCACGTGCAGCTCCCTGCAGGGTTTTTGCCCAGAACCTTTGGGTGCTGTAGCCCTTGCCCGAGGGAGAAGCCCCAGCTCCGGGAAGGACACGAGAGCGTGGGGAAGGCAGCCCTGCTCTGCAGCTCATGGCACGCCGGTGCCGGGACCTCGCGATGTGCCAGCTGATGATGAACTCCCCGGCTGCTTGCAGGAGCTGTGGGCGACGTTTGGTCCCTTCCGTGCTGGCTGGCGCGGTGCTCAGCCGGTGTTTGGCCACCTGTGTTTTAAATGGCCTTGCTGGAATTGTACTGGAGACTTGGATAGTGGTGAATGCTATGCATGGCAGAAGCAGACTGGAACAGCATGGGTTGTTTGGTTTGGGGGTTTTTTTTATTGTTATTGTTTTGGGGTTTGGGGGGTTTTTTTTGGTTTTTGGTTTTTTTTTTTCGCGCTTTTTTCCTGCTGCCGGGCCCCGTGGGGGCATCAGCTGCGGTTCGGGGAGGGTGGGGGGGGTGGTGCTGCCTTAGCAGGTGCAGCGTGTCCAGCAGATGTTTTCAGCCGGAACGCTAAAAGTATGTACAGGAAACCCTGACGCTGAACTTCCCTAAAACACAGGGTAAATGAATTACAGATTTCTGCGGCCAGTCAAGCGTGTACCAGACAGCGCTTTCTGCTGCGTAGCACCGTGCCGTGCGCAGGGCTCTTACCCCGGCGGTGTTTGCCCTGCGGGATGTGGTAGGTGCTGCCACACCTCTGGTAATGCACGTTTGTAGGCTCCAAATCCTGGAAATTTCTCCCTGCTCTGCTATGACTGTTGCCCTGAAATAGCTGGTGGACCGTGAGTCTTTGTAGCCGCTTGCCGCAGTTAATGCCGCAAGGGCTCTGCTGGTGTATTTTGTGGTCTTCAGGGGGCTGGTAACAGCACCGTTTTTGTGCAGGGGCAACAAGTTGCTGATAAAACGCAGTTTGGCTTTCGTTGCACCCTAAAGCAAGCCCCTCTCTGAAATAGCTGGAAGCTGAACCACCAGGCTGTGACCCTGGTGTCCCCTCCTGTCCCGCTGGCCAAAATGAGAGGGGGCATGCTGGGCTCCCACCGGCACCGTGGGGGGAGAGTCTCTGCTTACAGCTGTCTTTTTCTGCTCCAGATGAGGGCTGGTGAGATGGTGCGTGGCTGAGAGCAGACGCCCACGTTCACCCAAGGTCTCTGGTTATCGGGGCTGGGTTCTCTGCCAAAAAATGCTTTGCGGCATCAGAGCCGCTCCTGCAGTTCCCCAGATGTTCAGCTGGGCACCTCAGGGGGCTTTCGCCAGGCTGCTGTAGCAGGGAGCCTTTCCCGGGAGAAGCTCGGCTCCTTGCCGAGGTCTTTGTGCATTGCTGGGCAGGTGAGGACCAGCACGAGTTACCACTGCTTGCAGGGGGTTACCACCGCTTGCAGAGAGCTGCTCTGATTTTTGGGAGCATGGGGAGAGGTGCTGTAAGGTCTTTGGTGCATGCAGGTGGGCTTGGGAGGCTTGCACCATCCGTGGGCTCGGAAGCCCAGCATCTGACCAGAGCAGATGAAAATGCAATGTCCCAGCAACCGGTTCCTGGGCTGGAGCGAGAGCTGGAGCTGGGCACCCTTTGGTATTGACTGCAGCAGCTATTAGCTACGCTGTGGCAAATTCTCCCTGCTTTTTCCCCTTCCTCTCTCCCCTACTTACAAACTGCTCTGTTTATAGACGTGCAGCTTCTCAGTGGAACTGAAAGAGCCAGAAATGTTCATTCTGGGAAGCTTTGCTATTTTTTTTTTTTTTTCCTTTTTTCCTCCTCTTGGCTGCTTTCCCCAGTATTTTTCCAAGGGGTCACATTAAGGGGTATTATGTTTCAGATCAAACAAGTATGGGCAGGATCTTTCGTAACTCCCATAGCCTGGATGGGAGAATTCTGTTGGGCCTGAAATAGCGATGGAAGTGTTTGGATGTGCAAGGAATCCAAGGACATGGATAAATCAGGACATGGATAAATGCATATCCTTAACGTGTACGAAATGGATTTTCCTTTACCTTCTTGATTTGTTTGAGCTCTCCTTGCGGTAGTTTTAGACAAGATTGGGGAGAAAAGGAGTTATTTTCTTTTTTCCTTGAAAAACCTGGGAGTGGTAAAACATTTACCAGTGTAAACGTTACCGCACCAGCCTGTGCCTCCAAAAAAGGGAGGGGGAAGAAGCCAGGTTCTTTTGGGTGACCCAACAGTTTTTGCATACTGTTTGAAGAATGCCTGGTTTCATTTGAACCCCGCAAGATGTTTTTCCTCTATTATGGTATTGGGCTCTTGAGACTTAATGATGCAGTGAGCATCGTCCCGACTGAAAGATGTCAACAGGCAAAGCCTTTTTATGTCTTGGTGCTCAATTAGTGCAGCTGCCATCACTTGAGCTTAACCGTTCAGCGTGCACGTGCTTTGGGAAAGGAAGGAAACACATCCCAGGTAACAGCACTTAAGGGAGTCTTGGAATAAAAGGAATTTTTTTATTTTGTAATGAGCTTTTTTCTCTTTCTCCATTCAAATCTTCTGCAGATTTCCCAGCCTCTTGGAACTGCAGCATTTGATGATGATAGTGTCCCAAGGCCAAACCCTTTGGTGACAAATAATAATTAACATTTCTTGAAACAGATTAAGGTGTGGGTGTAACCGTGGTTTAGCAGAATGGGCAAAAAGTGAAACCGTCAGCCTGAAAATCCTGGCACAGCCAAACTCCCCAAACCCCAGTACTCGGGGTCATTCTGCACAGCATCTTCCCCATGAACCAGAAAGGAAAAACTTGGCGGGGGGGAGCTTCTGTAGAAAATTGTGATTTCTCTTGGGGCAGAGGAGAGTTGCTACGAGTTAGGACATTGAAATATCACACCTGGACACGACCATCCTGATGCTGAGAGGAGCCTGGGTGTCCCGTGTCCCTTCTCCAGCGCGTCCCGGGAGAGCGGCCAGGACTGGGGTGCTCGGAGGGCACGGACGGGCTTTGGTCGGCGAGCCTGGAGCTCTGCCGTGCTCCTGCTAGGACGGTACTTTTGCCTTTGGACAGTCGCTTACTGGAAGAGAAGCGTTAATGTTTCACAGCAAATAAACCGGGCGCCAAAAAATGTGTTGAAACCTCCACGTCTCAGCAGAGCGTGGTTTCGGTGAGGTCGGCTGTTCGCAACCCCGTCTCTTGCCCGGTCTCGGGCTCTTCTGGGTCTCCTGTGTTTGGAAGAGACTTCAGGTTGGTGGAGCTGTGACCCGCAGGTCCTGTCCACATGCAGGGGCAGCTTTAGAAACCAGGGCTGCCCTCACCCGGGGATGATGCGGAGGCTTCTCAGCTCCCTCCCACACTTCTTCATGGGCGAATGTTCAAGGGGGGTTGGGAGGAAACCATCGCAGGCTGTTTTGTTCCACTGGCTGTCAGAATGGGCTGCTTGTTTGTCCTTGGAGGGCTTCCAGGCAGGGTGTTTTACTTTTTCCTTCAGAAACGAAATATTCCTTTGCAAACTCCCTGTACATTCGGGATTCCTCCCACCTGCCCGCTGCAGGCTGGTTGTTGGTGCGCACACACACGATGGAGATGGAGAGAAAGGGCTGGAAAACTCGGTGAGAAGTATCCCGGAGCTGCAGGGCGTTAGGTCGGTCGGTCGGTCTGTCTGTCTGCGTGCAGGGGCTGTGCTGGGTGCAGCAGGCAGGGAGCAGAGGGCTGGGCTGCAGCTGCAGCGCTGGTAGGGAACAACTTGCTTTGAATAGGTTTTAAAAAGCATCTCTCTGAATAACACAGGTGAATGCTGGGTTGGCAAGACAATCTGAAAACCGCCTGGAAGGGTTGTGCAATTATCTCGAGTATCAATTTCCTTTTGGAAAAGCGCGAGCATTTCTCGCGGGGAAAGATACCTTTTGTATTTTCCAGCTCTTGCAGACTTTTCCTCGCCTGGCTCAAAACCTGGCAGAGGAGGGGAGATGGGGCGAGCGGGGCTGTGCCGCCCTTTGCCGTCCCTGCGGTGGGACCGCAACGCCCGCTCCGTGCCTTGCTGCTCCGCTTAACGAGCCCCAGGCGGCGATGCTGCAGGTAGCTCATTTACGCTCTCAGTCTTAATGGCGTGCACGTAACTCAGATGCGCTCCTCCTCGTCGTCGTCCTCTTCCTACTAATTCCGTATTAAAGCATAGTCGTGGTAGCCAGGCAGCAGCCTTAATGCACCCTGGGTAGAGCTACTGGTGTGGACACACTACACTTCGTCGCATTTGTCAAGGTTTCCTATTCCAGGCCTGTTGTGAGGAATTTTAGGAATTTTTGAGCCAGCGTGGACTTGGTAAACATTTGCAGTCATTCCTACTAATGAGTGAGGCTTGTGTGGGAGAGACCGATTTAGCTGTGGTGGAGATTTCTCCCTGGCTAACAGACGGTGGGGGTTTCACAGCCTGTTACTTAAGTTTTGAAAAAGGTGGTTAAAAAAATCAGGGGAAGGAGCAAGGTGCAAATGGCTTGGAAGTAACAACGTTAAATCAGAGCCAGCAGTTTGCGTGTTCTTCTGGGGCTGGGGTTGGTGGTGTTTCCCATCCTCATCCTAGGGCAAGGCTTCGTCTTGTCACCTTAACGTCGATGTCAGCTACTGATGAAAAGCGCCTTCTCCGCTGCTCCTGCCAAGTGGGAGAGCTTATTTCCAGCTCTCTGCCTCTTCCATTTGCCATCTCCAAGGTCACCCTGACTTTGGGCAGCTCTGGAGCATCCATCTGACTTGAAGCACACAAAGGGTCTCAAAGCTGCAGTGCAATGCCCGGTTGCTCTGCCGCAGGCTGAAGCCTGAGTGTGATGGAGCAATGAGGACAACTTACACAACGTATGGATTCTGTGCTGTCTGAAGAGTTCGTGTAGATGTGCCCCGAGAAGATAGCAGGCCCTGACCCCTGCCAGGGTTTCACCACCCTCACTGGAAAGAATTTCTTTCTTAGATCCAGTCTAAACCCACCCTGGTTCAGTTTAAAGCCATCCCCCCTTGTCCTGTCCCAGCTGGCCCTACTAAAAAGCTTGTCCCCCCCTTTCCTCTGGGCCCCCTTGAAGCCCTGACCGGCCGCACTCAGCTCTGCCCGCAGCCTTCTCTTCTCCAGGCTGAACACCCCCAACTCTCCCAGCCTGGCCCCATAGCAGAGGGGCTCCAGCCCTCGGAGCATTTTAGTAGCTTTCCTCTGGCCCCTCTCAACAGGTTCATGTCCTCCTTGTGCTGAGGGCTCCAGAGCTGGAACATCCTTTAAGAGTCGTCTCGTGGAAGACAGTTAATTACTGAGAGGAGCAGGGAGACAGTTGCGTGGATATTTGCATGTACTTGGCGACGCAGCGGGATGGCACTGATCTCCAGAGCAGCGGTGCTCGTACAGGCGGGCTCTTCGATCACTTTCTTGGTTTTGTGCGTCTAACTTAAAACATACATATATCGGGAGAGAACTGATGCAAACGTGGAGCTTTGACAAAGAAAAGCTGTGCTTGTTTTTTTTTTTTTTCCATGAGAAAACTCCACAGAGACCTTCCCCCATGCACAGAGCGTTCTCTGTCGGTGCTGCGAGTGCGCGCTAATTAACGGAGCTGGAGACCCTGGGAGGGTTTTGCGTGCAAGCGCTGGGTGTGATATCGGGGGGGTGTTCCTCTGGCACCCTGGTCTCCTCTGGGCACATGCACAAGGCAAAGCAACCGAGATGGTGCAGGAGGACTAATTTAAAATAAGTGCTTGGCAAGCCAGGGTGTGAGACAGCGGGCTCTAGAGCGTTGCTGTCTGCTGTCCCAGCGGCGTACCTGAGCCTGATGGGGTGCAGCAGCTCTCCGATGGGAAAGAAAAACTCGGTCTTCCAAGCCAGTGGACTGTAAAGGTTATTAAAAAAAAAAAAAAAATTTGAATATATTTCTTTCATGCGGAAATAGTGCTTTAGTCCCTGTACATAGAGATTTATCAAAAGGACCTCTGTGCTGCAGAAGCAGAGCTGAGATCACAGTTGGGTGCAAATGTGAACTGAAGGGGCTGAGTCCCACTTTCAGCAGATGTGAACGACCATTGTACGGTGTCGGGCTGCCTCGAACCCCCACGCCGGTTCTGCTCTGAGGCTGTCGTGGCTGCGTAGGGACACACCAATGTGGGATGCTGGAGAGCAGCAGCAGATGGAGTCCACCAGTTCCCCGGAGAGGCTGCTCCAGTGACCAGGGGGGTGTTAGAGGTGGATCCCCCTGCATGTCGGTCTGTTGGGGTTTTGTTGCAGTTTTCAGCTGGAATGGTTGATCCCATTGTAGGAGGTGCTGGATGGGTAACTCTTTTTAAGCATTTTCAGTTAATGCAACGTTTTGGGGTGTTCTGATTTTTGTAGACCTCGATGATGGCTCCTCTGTGGGAATCTGATTTTTGGGACCAAGTGCTCAATGGGATTAGACTTTTATGATGTCTTGGATCATGCACAGAGATTTATTTGTCTCTAGGAGAGTCTGTAGCAGGACCTCGAGTTGAACGTGTTGGCCTGGAAGGGAGAAAAAGCCCTGTTGACCTTGATGGTATTTTTGAGGTAAAGGAGGAAGTTGGGCCAAGATCATTAGCCTGTATTTGATCTAAATATGAAATTTTATTTAAAAACATGCATGCATAGAATAATCTACAGTTGGGAAGTGGATAAACTTTTGGTTTCAATCCAACCTGCAGGGAACCACGTGAAGGGCTCTTGCCATGACTCTGTTTGCTCAGCCCATTTCTTCCATCAGCCAAGTCCCAGGGTGTGCGCTGCCTCCCTCCCCCCCCGCCTTTTTTCATAATATTGTTCTAATTACTGGAGTGTGAAGAATTGACTCTTAAAATGCCTCTTGGCAAATTCCATTTGGGCATTGATGAAATTTCCCCTCGCTGCGGTCTCTCCATTAGCACCGGCCGCGTTCAGCCCGTCGTCGGATCAAAATTTCTCTTCTACCCTTCCCAGGCAAACTGGGACATGCCAGTTATAACGTTGGTTGAAGATCAAAAATGCCAACGGGAGGTGAAAAAGAGAAGAAAATGAGGCATTCGGGGGAGGATGAAGGGTTAACGCTTGTCTGCCGGGGTCCCGCTGGTGTGTGTTTTCACAGTGTTCTTTCTCCTTGCGAGCTGCCAGATGCAATTTTTTGGGGGTAAACTGGGACAGCCGGGGATGGCTGCGGGTGCAAGGCTCTGAGAGCAGAATCTCAGCTTGGGAGCTCAGGGAAGGGCTTGCAGGAGGGTTGTGGGGCTGAGAATTTCGGGGAGGGTCGAGCTCTGAACCCCGTTTGTGGTATTTCTTTGCCTGCATGCCGTTGGGTCCTTTGCCTTCTTGCGATAGCGGTCCTTCGAGGAGGGGGCTTGCTGGCTCTGCCTGGACCTTCTGCTCCCTGGCTGGGGGCATGGGCTTGCAGCAGACTCTTGTCATCTGTTGATGTTGCAGAGAATTCAGTGTGTATGGCCTGTGTCCTCTCAAAGTAGGTTATTGCTTTTAGAAACAACAACGACGCTAGAGGGTTGTTTTTAGAGGCCTTTTTTTAAGTGAGTAGGGAGCACTTGTGTAACACCTCGGGCTTTTTCTGCAGCTGTGAGGGGCTAAAAACCTGAAGAATAAAAGGGAAAGCTCAGTTAACAAGTGATTGCAAGGTTTAGGAATGCTAAAGAGGAGGTTTTCTTCCTAACGTTAGAGACTGGGCAGCTCTGGACCATCTCCTGGTTCCAGAGCCCTTGTGGTAGGTCCATGCAGCAGACTTGCACTGTGAAATTGGGTGTCCCTCGCCCCTGTGCTTGCAGCAGGGGAGCTGGACCAGCAGGTCCTGGGGTGGGGAGCAGGGATGGGTTGGAGAGGTGGTGGTTTGCCCTGGGGCTGCCTGTGGGTTGTGCTCCCCGCAGCAAAGGACCTGGGGACTGGGCTGGCCTGAAGCGCTGGTCGTTTTGGCTACCGTGAAGTCTCCTCCTTTACCATGAAACTTCCCAGGAATCCTCCCTGCAGGATTGACTATGGGCTGCAGAGGCGTTTGGCTCGATCCCAGTTGACTTTGTCAGAGGAACTGAACCAGCGGGGAACCAAAATTCATCCCGATGGCTCTGCACCGCCGTTGGCGTGGCTGTCAGCCCCTGCGTGGGACCGGGACGGGTGGCCAGGCTGGGCGGTGGAGAGGACAGAGCCATGGCATGGTGACAGCCCAGTCCTCTCTGCTGCTTGGCAAGGGGACCCGGCAGAGGGGTGCCCCAGCCTCCGTCTGTGCTGCTCAGCTCCCCTCTGCAGATGCATTGGGGCTCACCGGGGCCATGGGCAGCCTCTCCCACCTCTACAGCCCTTTTCTGGCACCTAAAAGGGTTGAGTTGCCCCTTGCAGGAGTGCTGGGCACACCCCATGGCTGCTTCTAATATGCCCCTTCTTGGCCAGTGGCTCACAGAAGAGCAGGTATCCTTCAGAGGAGCAGCAGAGCCTGCACCATCACCACCTTATCACACTGTTTTGTCAACTAATCAGTCTAATCTCCCTGATAGGGGGAGAATTTGGGGAGCGAGGGAAAGTGAGGAAAACCTGTCCTGGACTCGGCTAAGGAGAAACTGGCTGGGAATGCTCCAAGGATGGATGGTCGGTGGCTGGGGATGACCAGCTTTGGGCTTCTTGCTTTCACAGTGGCAGGAACCTTAAAATGCAGGGAAAGGGCAGTGCCAGAAGCCCTCGAAGCAGATCATTGGAAACACTGGCTGGTGGTGTTGCTGGAGAAAGCTGTTCCAAAGCAGGGTTTGGTGTCGGTCCCGGGAGCTGTTGGGTTCTG